>NC_047085.1:134328064-134640980 GCF_902459505.1 Geotrypetes seraphini
CAAGAAGCAAAGATACTGGAGCAAAGATTAACATCTAGAAAATACCCAACATCGATAATCAAAAAAGCAAAGAAAAGAGCTCTGTCTAATCCTAGAGAGATACTATTGGACTACAATAAGCCTCCTAAGAATAAAGAAGAATCTGAAATAATTCCTTGCATTATCAAACAGACTTGCTTTTCTCCTCAGATCATTAAGAAATATAAAAAACATCTTCCATTGCTCAAAACACTTCCATGTTTTATAAACAAAAAATTTATTTTTCCTCAATCTAGAAATAGAAATTTAAGCGATTGGCTATGTCATACATCTAAGGAAAAGTTTGTAAATGAGAGAATAGAATCTACTTTTGGACACAGCCCATGTGGACATTGTACGAATTGTAAAATCATGTCCACTATTTCCAACTTCATAAATCCAATTGATGGGAAAAATTACATTCTTAAACAGACCTCTACTTGCCAAACAGCGAACGTGATTTATATAATACAATGCCCATGCGAATTGTTTTATGTGGGCCAAACATCACGTAATCTAACTATAAGAATAACAGAGCATAAAAGCTGTTTGAACACATGTAAAATGACAGCACCAATAGTGGCCCATTGTTTAAATTTAAAACATAAGTTCGAAAGCCTTAAATGTTGGGTGGTTGAGAAAGTTATCCCTTCAATGAGACGAGGAGATATCAGAAAGCTATTATGGCAGAAGGAACAACAATGGATAAATTGCCTCCATACTATAGAACCACAAGGTTTAAACTCTGAGCATGAGTGGCAACCGTTTTTATGAATTTGAGATTTATTTTCCTGGATCTAGTGTTTTGTGTGAAGTAAGGATGTTTGACCTATCACTCATCGCGTTTTTGCGATGACGTCATGACGCCCGACTTCGTTCTGTTTTTAAACGAGTCGGGCGCGTATCTCGGTTTGAGGGCCATTTTGAGAGAAGCAGGCCTCCCTATACACAGCTGACAGCGTGGAGATAACCTGGTGCAAACGAATCCCCTGAAGTAGCCTGCTTGCAGGCGAAATAGAAGATCTTTTCTATCGGGACGAAGATGTTTCTTCAGATGAGTGTTTGACTCTCTTATACACGTTACTATGCAGGTTTTATAACCACGCTACTAGATCCTGTTGAGAGGTTATTTACAGCTGTAGCTGATTGCCACAAACATAGTTAGTTTGGGGCTATTTCACTTCATTATAGAAAATTTTAGGACGTTGAAATTCAAATTCTTTGAGAATGTTTTTGAAAACTATTCTTCTAAAGAGATACTGAAGTATGAAAGGAATTTATAATTGTACGGAGTTTTTTTATAAACCCGTGATGAGGTGGTGAGCTTAGGGTACTTGTGTAGTCCCGGCGACCCACAATTGAGGTTTATTTTTCTCCGTTTATTTATTTATTTATTATTTTGTCAACTGTCCTGTTTCTGTTATTTTTGGTGTGAATGAACCCCTGCTTTAACTATCTACAACGTATATTCATAAAATATTGTTCTTCACGGAATACGATTGTACCTTTACTATATTTGGTTAATCATTCAATGGCGCCATATAGAGGATTGTTCCTCTGGGAAATATAGGTTCCAGAAATGCAGGCCAGGGTTTTCCAGGCCGACATTTCTGGTGCCTCTCTTTGTCGTGAATCGCACCGCAAAGCCACTTCCAGTGTTAGCCACGCCCACAGTGACATTGGCCTAAAACGCCTACGGAAGTGCGATTACAGCAATGATTTTTTTAGGGGCCATTTTAAATGGTGTTTCTTAATTAACTTAGGTACCATTTGTAGAATTTCCCCCTTAGTGTCACAGATATTGAGCATTTTCATGTTTTTGCATAGGTTGAGGATCTTAAAAAGAATAGTGAACAGTGTAAACACATAGCTTGGGAAAATTGTAGGACTCCACTAATTAGTCTGATCAGCCTGCATATTCATCCTGCTCCCCAATCATAAAGAAGTGCATAATTCCACCATAAAACAAGAAATATTGTTTTTGTGCCACACATTTATTTAATTAACTAATCACTCCCCATTTTTTGTATTTCTAGCCAATTGACTATGAGACCAGTAATAAATTTGTACTTACTGTGGCTGCGGAAAATCAAGTGGCATTAGCCAAGGGCATTCACCATCCTCCTCAGTCAACAGCATCTGTCTCCATAACAGTTATCGATGTGAATGAAAGTCCATACTTCAGTCCCAACCCTAAATTTATACGTCAAGAGGAGGGCATACCTGCTGGAACCATGTTAACAATCTTCACTGCTCAGGATCCAGATCGATATATGCAACAATCTATAAGGTATATACAAATTTGGCTTATGATAACTTCTACTTGGTAGCACTTCCATTTAATCATGTTTTATCTAGAACTTCTGGGATATTTTAATTTTTTTTATCTCTCTGCTTTATAGTAAATTAGATTTTTCTTGTGTTTATTTGCACAAGTCTTTTTCTTAAGTTTTGCTTTGTTGATAAGGGGGGGAAGTTATCAACATGGACTGCCATTAAGACATGTTATTTTGCTGTTAAAATAACAGCTATTAGTAACTACTGTAGGTCTTATGGCATAAAATGGGACTAGTGCTAAAATTGTCCGAGTTAAGTATAAAGTAATTTGTCTTAACAGTGGCCCATGTTAATAACTTTTTCTCTTTAGCATAGTTAAGAATCTCTTCAGTGGTGGCCCCTTAGCTAGTCCCTCCCCCAACCACATACATATTATCCTTCTTCCCCTCTTTAAAAAAAAAAAAATGAAACTGTAAAAGAAAACTGGGAGCACAGAATAGTACCCTTTTTTTACAGGATACCAGATAGCATAGATTCAGAAAGTGAAGATCTGTCAAAATAAACTTGATTGAATTCTTTAAAAAAACAAAAAATACCTCCTTTTACAAAACCGTAGCATGGTTTTTAGCGCTGGTCGCGGCGGTAACGGCTCTGCCACTTGTAGGAATTCGGTGAGCATCAGAGCTGTTACCACCACGGCCGGCGCTAAAAGCCGTGCTAAGCTTTTTTACAAGGACAGGGGGGCGTAAATTAGTGACAAAAGTGGTAGATCAGGATGGTGCAGTGATTTGTTCTTGATCTACAATTTCATTTCATTTATTAGACTTGTTAGTCCATGCGATGACTAAAACACCCCCAAAGAAATGAAGTAAATACAACCATACAAAACAAATTATAACAATGTGTTGCTAAAATGCATACATATAAATAAAACATGCCTATTAATAGTCCAGAAGAGTCGATCAATTTTATAGAAAGCTTGAAATGTTTTGGCAAGATGTTTGTTTCATGGACTGTGGAAGATTCTTGTATTGAATTAATGAATGTACGGAGATCATGTGATGCTTGAGTCCCCCTGCTCTCATGCTTTTGCTTTTCTGCCTGTTAAAGGATGCAAACTTAAAAAATATCAGCATCTTTCATATCCAGCAGCAGCATGGGGCAAAGACTTAGGGCTCCTTTTACTAAGGTGCGCTAGCGTTTTTAGCACGCGCAGCAGATTAGTGCGCGCTAACCCCACGCTATGCGGCTAGAACTAACACCAGCTCAATGCTGGCGTTAGCGTCTAGCGCACGTGGCATTGTAGCGCCCGCTATTCCGCGCGTTAAAGCCCTAACGCAGCTTAGTAAAAGGAGCCCTTAGATCAACTTCTCCTTTTTACCGAAATCTATGGGGAATTTAGAAAACATCTAAAAGCACGTTTATTTTTAAGTACTTAGGTAGTTAATTTGTAAAAATTTTATACTATGTAATTATTAGACTTTTAGGGTTTTTAGCTATTGGTTCTTTACTCTCTTATCTTCTTCAACTTTTATTGTATTTTAAATTATGTAAACCGCATAGAACTTCACGACTTTGTTATTATTATTATTATTACTTTACTTTTCATTTTAACTGCTGATCTGGCCATGTATAACCTGAGCAGATCTTCTGGTTAGTATATGGCAGGGGTAGGCAATTCCGGTCCTCGAGAGCCGGAGCCAGGTCAGGTTTTCAGGATATCCACAATAAATATGCATGAGATAGATTTGCATCTCAAGGAGGCAGTGCATGCAAATCCATCTCATACATATTCATTGTGGATATCCTGAAAACCTGACCTGGCTCTGGCTCTTGAGGATCGGAATTGCCTACCCCTGGTATATGTAATAGTTTGTTAAGAAATCCAGAGACGGAATGGCAACTAAATCATCTTAAAAAAATGAGGATAAACCCCGCTGTAGGGATGGCAAGATGGAGGAGTTGAGCACACCAGCTGCTGTGCCATTCTCTGCCCTTCAATTAGAGCAGCTTACCAAGGCTGTGAGAGAGGCAATTGAGCCACATCTTTAAGCAGCTTTCAGGGCAGATGTCTAATGTGGAGTCCTTGCGTGCAGAGATCATGTACCAGACTGGTGAGTTGGAGCAGCATCTTTCTTCCATAGAAGAATCAACCACAACCTCGTGCACACAGCTGAGCACCTTGCAGGCCCAAATTAAAGAACAGGCCATGAAATTAGATCATCTTGAAAACTGTTGTAGTACAATAATGTACATTTTGTGAGCTTACATGAGAAGATTCCTTAGAAGTAGCTGCCTCATATTCTAGAAAGTTGGATCTTGAAGGTACTTCCTTCCTTATTAAATAAGAAGGCCCTGTATCTTGAGCACACACACCACTTGGGCTGCAAGCGAGATGGGGAACCTCATTTCAAGTGGTCATTGCAAGATTTCACAATTATGCTCATAAGCAAGAATTCTTGTGCCTTTATGAGTTTTCACAAGGACATTATGAAAGTACAAGGGTATCTGCAATTTCCATAGCAGGGGTGTTATTGTGGAATAAATTGACAGGGTCATTGAGAGCACTTCTGGATTTACAAAAGTTTAAGAACATACTTAAAATAACTCTATTTGTGGAGGCATTTAAATTAGAATTAATATTTTATGGAGCTATTAACATTATTAGATGGGGAAGTGTTTAAATGAATGAATTGTATGGAGATAGACATTATTGTGTGTTACTTGTATGCATATCTTATTATGATTGTACTGTTGTAAGACGCTTAGGTATGAGCGTATAAGAAATCTTTTAAATAAATAAATAAAATAATATATGACAGGGAACTAATGCATATATTTCAGGATTATTCAGCAGCTGATAAAACGGAGTAAAATCTTAGCAGCTCTTAAGAGACATGGACCAGATATTGCCTGTTTGCAGACATCCCGGTTATCAGAAGCTGAAACATTGAAATTACAGAAACTGTGCTTGGGGATGTGTTATTCTGCTGCAGACGGGCACAAGAGGGGAGGGGAGTGGCAGTACTAGTGTGCAAGGATTTACCTTGCAAAATAGAACTGCTGCTTAAAGACATAAAGGGTTCCTATGTAGTTTTCAAAGTACGTCTTCAAGGAAGAGAACTGATTTTATTGGTGGTTTATGCTCCAGCTAATCCAGATCCCAATTTTTATTGTCATCTCTTACCAGTGTGCCTTAATTATACAGATAAGCCTATGTTTGTGACTGAGGACATGAATAGCAGATGGTGGCCCAGACAAAGGGGTCCCACAACACTTTTGTACCGCTGTGAACCTTATAGATCTGTGGCACTTACTGCACCCTGAAGACCGTGATTATATCCTAATGTCTAGGGTAAATAACACCTTCTCCAGGTTGGATTATATTTTTATTGAAAGGTCTCTTCTTCCTCATGTGTCCTCAGCCAACACAGGTCCAGAAGAGGTTTCAGATCACTCTTACCCTTCCCCCCCTTTACAAAACTGAAAGCGGATTTTAGCGCCGGTGTGGATTTTAGAGTTCTATGAGCAGCGCAGAGCATTCAACGCACCAGCCTGCACTAAAAAACGCTTTTGCGGTTTCGTAAAAACGGGAGGGGGAGTTAATTTGGTTGGAGCTGGAGGCGCAGAGCCTTTTTATCAGCATTGGTCAGGGTGGTGGTTGCCATCCTATCTCTTTAAATATCTTGACTTTAAAAAAAAATAATAATAATATTTGAGTAAGAACTGAGAGGATTTTGTGGCACACTATTTATTTTTTGGCAGCTATCTATACTCTCTGTGCGGAACCACAGGCCTCTTTGCTGGTGAATGGGATGTGTACGGTGGCTTTTTCTGTCCCTCAGCACTAGACTGGACTGTCTTCTATCTCATTTGCTCTTTGTGTATCTTTGGAGCCTTTACTTCATAGGGTATGAGCCTCTGATGAGGTTTTGGGCGTGTATCATCATCACACAATAGAAAATTATTTTTTCTACCTTCCACTGTCATATCCAAAATTTGTTTCTTTCTCGCTCTCTACCATCTCTCTCTCTGCCTTGTGCCCTAGGTCAAACCTCTCTATTTCACTCCATGCAGCATCTATCCTTTCTTCCCCTCCATTATCATGTGCAACATTTTTTTTCTCTCTCCCCATGCACTATTTCTCCTTGCCCTCCACCCTTTGTCCAACGTTTCTTTCTCTCCTCCATGCATGTCTACCTCCCCTCCATCATTTGAAGGATTTTTCTCTCCCTAACCTATTTCTACCTTTGTTTCATCTCTCCCATCCTCTCATCCACCCCCAACAATTCTTCCTCTTTCCTTTCTCCCCCAGTTGCAGCATCTTTCCTCCCCTCCCATCCCCCTGAGCAGCAGCTTTCCTCCTCTTCCACCCATCCCCCTGTGCAGTAGTTTTCTATCCCTCCCTCCCATCCCCCTGTACAGCAGCACCCCACCGATTCTCCCACCGTGAGACCTGATATACTTCTGAGGCCTCCTAGAGCAGCGGTAGCGCTCTGAACGGGTTGCTTCACGACCAGTCCTGCTAGGGCTTTCCTCTGCCATATCACCAATGACGTCCTAAGTGACATGGCAGAAGGAAGGCCCCGGCGTGGAAGACTACGAAACAGCCCATTCAGAGTGCTGCCACTGCTGTTTTAGGATGCCTCCAAGGTATGTCAGGTCTCACCAGGGTGGGGGTTGCTGAATCGGTGAATCCAATTTTCTCAGACAGCGAATTGATTCAAATCGGCGAATCAGGCAGCACTAGTATCTAGGATTTTTTATTCCACAGGATTGGTCACTTTTATATGATGGTAATGTGCTACCTTTGCTTGTTGACATGGAGCAGAAACTACAAGTTTGACAGGCATTCCCTGTGTCCTTGATGGGGTGCATCAGTCTTTTTAATATGTATTTCATACATTGGCCTTTGTTTCTCAAAGTTACAGATTTATTACAAGATTACAGGGCATTACAAGTTTACTTATGGCACAAGACTACCGATTACTGTCATTCAGACTCCTAAGCCGCAGGAAGGTTTAGGTTTGCTGAATATTTGGTATTTTACAATGGCCTGTGACATGCGACATATTAATGTCTGATATAGAGGAACCGCAGACTTTTCTGTTACTCCTCTGGAATTTGTCCTCCCTCAGAAGGAGCATTTTAGCTGGGTACGACAGACTATTAAAAGAAGGATCCCACTTCTCTTACGAGGTTACATTGTTCTGCGAGCAGCAAGAACGAAGTGGCGCTGGTTATGTAGAAGATACTACTTCTCAGCGGAGCCTACACCGTTCTTTTCTATACAGCACAATCCTGATTTCACATTGCGTACGGAGTTGCCAATGTTTCAGTGCTGGGGAGTCAAAGGACTTTGTTACCAATTACGTTTATCTCCAACTTCATCACTGTGTTAACAGTCTTGAATGGACACTTCTATGTGAAGATATCCAGGACACACTTAGTACTGTGTATGCATTAGGTTCTTAGTAGCAAGTTCTATTGGAATATCATCACAGGTTCTTGTAAGAAAGGACAGCTAAACTGGATTACGCCTGTTAAGCCACTGCTTGGAATAGAGACTTGTCTCTTGATGTCACAGCATCTCACTTGGAAACATGAAAAGCCTGTCTGGTTCAGCACTTTTGTGAGAGCTGCGCTTGCGGAGATGGTGCGGTATACAAACCTAAGGTTTAGTTTAGTTTAGTTTAGATTTTTTAAAAAAAATAAATTTTGCACTTGAATGTTTCTCCAGCTCAAGCACACAAGGCCACAGTTAGCACTATGGTTCACTATCCTACATGTGACTTTCATCCAGCCACTTTGGGACATATGTTGTGGCAGGGTCCCAAAATAGTCTTTTTAGCAACAAGTCATTCAAAATATTTCAGCTCAGTTGTCCTGGCATTTTGGATGGACTCCCGTGCTTTTGTTTGATATCTTGCCAGAGTAATCTGTACCTTGTTTACAAAGAAGTCCATTTTATTTCTTTTTTTTCTTGTTTTTAAATTATAATAACAATTTGCAAAAAGACTGTTTACAGCTGCAATGTGTAGGTTAGATAAAGGAAAATATATTATCATACATTCCCACCCCACAACTTACATCATATTAACTCAAATGCATAGGAAGGACTTTGATCATCCCAAATCCCTTCTCACTATCTTGTCATGTGACACCAGAAAAAAAGTCACTTGAAACAGAAGTAGAAAGTTAAAAAGGTCATGTTTTGTTCTCTCCACTGAACAAGGTCATCATATCTAAGAACATTCCAGCACTGCAGAGCCCCTTCATGAACTATGGGAAAAAATGGCCTCCGTTTAGCGATTTTTTTTTTTTGAGGAAAAAACACCAAAATTAGCATAAATGCTCCTGGGCAATATTTCTTTTAGTAAAATCTGCCTGGCAGCTCTTCTAATGCATGATTAGAAAGGAAAAGAAAAATTGCAAGGGTACTCAGTATTTACAAAGATACTTTTTTTTATATATATACATAAATAGCGACAGCACTAGCTAATGCGGACAAGGCTGGTTTGCTGGAATGTAAAATATGGTATTCTTAAAAAAAAAAAAAAAAAAGTTTTGAGCACTAGGTGACCTTAAAGTGTGCAACTTTATATGAAAATAAATCATTTACATATCATATAATTTTATTCACTACTACATTTTGGGGGGGTCCAGACATTTTCTCCTTTTCTTTTGTATTTCAAACTCAATCAGAACTGGAACCTGGATCGACCCCCCATAATCTTTCAATTCCCAGTTTCTCAGGGACATATTTTTTAACTCCCTGTTACACTCCCACCCAACTTACTTCAATTCATCCACTGTAGCAACATTCTCTGGCTGGAAGTTGCAGCAGAGTTCCTTCTAGAACAGCGGTCTCAAACTCAAACCCTCTCCAGGGTCACATTTTGGATTTGTAGGTACTTGGAGGGCCGCAAAAAAAAAAAATAGTTAATGCCTTATTAAAGAAATGACAACTTTGCTTGAGGCAAAATTCGTCACAGTTCACAAATCTTTTCCCAACTGCCTCCGATAATCTCAGCCACACACAGCCGAAAGCAGTGCAACCTGAAGAAAATGAAGTTTAGATAGTTTGTTTTTTTATTTTACTGTATTTGTTGAAGATTGCAGCTCAACCATCGGTGACCTGGAGGATACAAATGATAACAGCTTTTACAAACATGACTTCTTCCAAAAAGATTACTTTTCAAAGGTCTTGGGAGAGATTTAGGGCCACTCTTATGCAGATTGTTGAATTAAATTTATGTTGACCATATTTTCTTTTTTTTTGCGGTTGGGATGGGAGAAAAATTAATATTATATTAGAAACATTTCTGTCTATTTTAATATCCATGGTTTGATTGATAATAAGTTCATTGCACTGTTACACGTACAAGAATTTGTACGTGTAACAACAGTACAATGAACAAAGCAAAATCCTAAGGGTAGAGATAAAAGAAAGCCAAGAGAAAACCTTAATTACAAACAACATGAAAAATGCAGTGTTAAAACCTTAACTCAGAGTCAAATATGTAAATAAACATTTAAAAAATTTGATCTAGCAGTACAGCATTCCAAAAAGCAAGCAGGACAATGCCAGCACATTGATGGTGATTGATTTCTTATCAGCAAAACAAAGAGAACCATGGAGAACTGATGATTAATTGAAAATGTTTCTTCACTGGTTGTGATAATTGTTCAGATTATTTCAAAACTTGGCAGCAAGTCCAAGTGTTTCATTTTTATTTTTTTCTTCTATACTGCATTCCCAGTAAACCAGACTAAATATTGGATTAAATTTGGCATCTTGTATACTCATCTACCCAGGATGGTAGAAAACCAGGGCCAGATGCACTAAAGTCAGTAATCGTGTAACGATCATTGCCGATGACACCCTTCATAATTCCCCCCCTCGCCTGGGACAAGCAGCACTGGGAACTGACACCCTTCCCCTCCGGGCAGCAGAAACGGCAGGAGGGATGCCCACTCCATCCTGCAATGCTGGCCCCACCCCTTGCAGAAGAAAAAAATGGCAGGAGGGATGCCCATTGTCTCACGTAGAGGAGGGGGTTTCACCTTGGCAGGAGGGAGTGGGCATTCATCCTGTCATTTCACTGCCACAAGGGGGGGGGTGATTGGCATGGCAGGAGGGAATGGGCATCTCCAGCTGATTTTCACTAGCGCAAGGCAGATTCCCGGTGCCACATTCATCAGGAGTTATTGGAGAGGGCAGTCATTGGTGGGGAGAGGGGTTTTGGTTTTTTTTTTTTTTAATGGGGCAAATATTGTGTGTGTGACAGACACAGCATCTGTGCCCATAAAAAGAAAAAAAAAAAAAAGGTTTCCTGCCCAAAACAGCTAAGTGGCAGGGGGCTTATTTCGAGGCTTCCCCTGCCGGCTCGGCTCATGCGTGAGAGTCGCTCTCACAGCGATCAATTGGATGGGAGAGACGGAGATTATGACAAACCTCCGCATGAATCATTTACATGCAAACCTTTTAGTACATCAATAGCTCTTTTTGAATCGGCCAAAAATCAGATCGGTCTTATCATTCCTCTTTAGTGCATCTAGCCCCTAGTGGGGAAGGAAAAATACTGACTCGGATAAGGAATGTGTATCATAATCCCTTAAACTTCCAGGGCTGGCTGCTGGGTGAGTCCTTGCAGTATGAAGGGAGTAACGGGCAATCTTAAATCCACTAGTCTCTTTTGCCATAATCTGTTGTGCTACTGTACTAAAAAGCAGGCAAGCAACCTCCTTTCATGAAACCCACATCTTGATTATTTTTTAAGGATACAGGCTAAAACTATAATCATTTAAAAAAAAATAATTAAGTAACCAATTTGCCTTAAGTCTGTATAAGAGACTTCTTGTATTACAGTGAATGCTTGAATATCGATTTGTGTCCATAAGGTAATTAAAATGTGCAGTGGTAGAAATGCACAGATGAGACAGTGATGGAATTTGTTTTGCTGTTCGAATTAGTTTGTGGCTCCTCAAGAATTTCTAATGTGTTGTGTCTCCAACCTGCTTCTGCTGTTTACTGAGTGATAAAAGGATGATCTGATGTTACTGGATTGCAGACCTTAGGAAGAGCAGAAAGGAATCCAAGACTTTACATTGACCTTTCATATAGATAGATATAGATATACTATATATTTTTTCCTCTTAGCCTGCAGATAAGATTGTACTGCATAGGCTCATAGCACACCCATACTGTGGCTGACAGGGATCACTAATGACCTTCCAACTGAAGACCTCCTTCAGTCTTCCAAAGGTGCCCAGTTACCAAGAATGCCATGCCATCAAACTCTGCAACCAGCTCAGCGGCAGTGTTCCTGAGCCAGCACCTAACACATGCTCACTTCTCTTACAAGATCAGTTTTTGCACACGTACAAGAAATGAACAGGTTCAAGAACACTGCTGCCCAAGCCACCTGCAGAGCTTGGTGACATGGTGTTCTGGGCTGCTGAGTGCCTTTGGAGGACTGGCGGAGCCTTCAACTGATGGGGCTTGGGTTCTGGGATTCCCACCAGCTCAGGTATTTATATTGTGAGCTGGGAGTATCACTACCATATGGCTCCAGAAAAAGGAGTATATATATATAATAGCAAGTGGAATATTAATAGGACACACCACCAAAAAGTATTCCAGTAAATGCTCACTGCTATGGAGAAGTGCAGTCTAGAGATAAGGAGATGTAGTTATATGGAGAAAAGACCTCAGTTTCCTCATCAAGAGGTCTCTATGTCTGCCGTACACAACTTAAAGCAGCATAGGAGAAAACATCCCTGGTCAGAAAAACTCCACTACATACTACTAGTAAAACGACTATTAGTAAGAATCAAAAGGACTAGTAGTAAGGCAAAAAAACTTATCTCTTAAAGTCACGGTTCTCCAGGTGAGACAAGAATCCAGTTAGGTAACATAGGATTATCACATTAATCTTCATACATTAAGACTCCCGACAGGCCCTGTTTCGCTATCGCTGCATCAGGGGAAGTCTCTAGAAATGTAACTTAAGCTACCGCTTTCTGTTTTATAGAATCTGTAGAGCGGTAGCTTAAGTTACATTTCTAGAGACTTCCCCTGATGCAGCGATAGCGAAACAGGGCCTGTCGGGAGTCTTAATGTATGAAGATTAATGTGATAATCCTATGTTACCTAACTGGATTCTTGTCTCACCTGGAGAACCGTGACTTTAAGAGATAAGTTTTTTTGCCTTACTACTAGTCCTTTTGATTCTTACTAATAGTCGTTTTACTAGTAGTATGTAGTGGAGTTTTTCTGACCAGGGATGTTTTCTCCTATGCTGCTTTAAGTTGTGTACGGCAGACATAGAGACCTCTTGATGAGGAAACTGAGGTCTTTTCTCCATATAACTACATCTCCTTATCTCTAGACTGCACTTCTCCATAGCAGTGAGCATTTACTGGAATACTTTCCAGAAAAAGGAGGACAGATTGAGACATCTGGGTTTTACTTCTACTGAAAGCAATGGAAGTAAGGAGTACAGATAGAGACATCTAGGCTTTACGTCTATTGAAAGCAATAGAAGTAAAACCCGGATGTCTCAATCTGTCCTCCTTTTTCTGGAGCCATATGATAACCCTAGCTGGGAGGGAGTAGAGAGCCCACCAGCGGGGGAGGGGGTAAAGCAGAGGGATGGAGAGGAACTTTTGTGCCCACCCATTCTGCCCCTAGGCCTGACCAAAATTTACTGCTGGGCTATGCTGCTGGTACTGTTTTATCAAGATTTCAGTACTATCCTGCAGCCACATAGCACTCAGTTTGCTCCATTAAAGGACCCTATCCATTTCCAAAGCCTTTAAGAGTTTAGAAGCCAGGTTGGAGGAGCCACTAACCCATCTCCTAATGAGCAGCAGCATCAAGCCCAGTAGATGAGTTAATGATTTCATCAACTTTTTTTGCACGTTTGCTTCAAAAGATTCACCTAATCTTGTTATCACTCTTGTAGATACTCTATACTTTACGACCCTGGAAACTTGCTAAGAATTGATTCTGTGAGTGGACAGATCACAACTGTGGCAGTTTTGGATAGAGAGAGAAACTACATGAAAAACAACATGTATAACACCACATTCCTGGCTTCTGACAATGGTATGAACGTCTTTTGCTTAAGGGTGAATTAAACGAGTGTTCACTTCTGTCTGTACTTATCTTGAAATTTAGCATAAACATTTCATAGGTTGACCCTATTAAGATTCAGTGGTTGCTGGAATATTTATTCCTGTTTTCCTGTGCCTTCTGTGCATACCAGATGATGTCAGACTTTTAAGAATCTTGAGCAAATATTAATTTTTTCTGTACGCACTGTATAACTGCATTGTGACATACAGAAGCTTTGAGCAGTTACAGGAGATTGGTCCTGCATTGTGTAAGTGAGGTCGTCTGCCAAATTCACTCATACAGCAAGCTGGAAATATGAAGCCCTGAAAATGTAATTGTCGTACTGAATAGATTAAGGGTTAAGTGTTACTTGGTTTGTTAAGCCAGTGTTTGATAAAATAAATAGCTTTAATTTTTTCTTTCTCCTGTAAGGCATTCCTCCGATGAGTGGAACCGGCACACTGCAGATGTACTTGCTTGACATTAATGATAATGCTCCTCAAGTGGACCCTGTTGAGGTAGAGATCTGTGAAAGGCCAGACCCCAATGCAATTAACATCACAGCGACAGACGCTGACATTAATCCTAATGCAGGACCATTCATCTTCGAGCTCCCATCCAGCCCTTCCAGCATTAGGAGGAACTGGACCATTACTCGCCTCAGTGGTAAAGTTGAAACTGGATAATTTATTTCACATGTATACACACAAATCTACATAGATTCATTTCTTTGGTTTTATATGTTTATTTAGACTATGTGAAAGACAAAAAATTTGTATAGAATTTCTGCCTGTCCTCCCAGTGATTGCTGTCTACATTTTTAAAAATCGGATTTCAAAGAGTCAGATCTCACAAAAAAAGTATTTTGTGACAGATGTGAAATATTGCAAGGGTTTTCCAAATCAGTTTTGAGAATAATAATTATCTATATGTCTAGCAAAAGCCAGTTGCCAGTAAGTAATGTAATGTAATGTAATATAATTTATTTCTTATATACCGCTACATCCGTTAGGTTCTAAGCGGTTTACAGAAAATATACATTAAGATTAGAAATAAGAAAGGTACTTGAAAAATTCCCTTACTGTTACTAAGTGTCAGTGTAAGGCATTAATTAATCAGAACCTACAATTCAAACACCTTCAAGGTGTTTAATCCTCTATTTTTGTGACTCCTCAGTCTCCACTTGTTCCTTCACACTATCAGGACAGTCAGAATAATTCCTGTACAACTACCCAAGAGTTTTCCCCTATCTTACGTTCAGATTTTGCCGCAATAACTCTGTCAGTGGCCATTTATCAGGGCTCCTTCCCAACCACTTAGGGCTCCTTTTACTAAACTGCGCTAGCGGTTTTAGCGTGCGCTAGATGCTAACGCCTCCGTTGAGCTGGCATTAGTTTTTCTGCGCTAATCTGCAGCGCGCGCTAAAGACGCTACCGCAGCTTAGTAAAAGAAGCCCTTAATGATGAGCCCTCAATCCAGTAATTAGAAACATGATACTGAACAGAGTATGGGGAATATAATTTGAAATATCTAAATTTAATCATTTCAAATTATTCATATATTTAGCAGAACTATATATCTAGTGAGCTCTGCTGAATACACCCGATGTATTATATAAAATTACTAGGAAAAGTGGGAGATCTATTAAAATATGGGAAATGCCCAGGTTGTTGGGAATGAATAGTTTCAATTGAGGTAGAAAGATTGAACTTTTTTCTTCTATCAGGTACCCCTCTTTCAAGAAAAAGACTCCAATAAGTGATTATGCCTCAGACTGGTCACAAAAGTGGTTTACACTTTGGAGAGACAAAGGCAGGATCCTGATTTATAGTATATTAGATATGTGTACATTATCAGGATAATTCTGTAAAGTATCTACTCACAGTTACATACCGATTGCAGGCATAGGGCATTGCAATAATTGAACTTGCACACATGCCAAAATTCTGCCTAAATTCTATTCTGTAAATATAACGTATCTTACACAGGGCCAGGTTTTATAAACAACGCCTAGATTGGGGACACTTAGCCAAATTCTGCACAAAACTCAAAATTTATTAATGAGCTTAATTGTTATGGTAATCGACCATGATGTTTAAAACTTGTAAATAACTTTTTTTTAAAAAAACCAATTAATTAAGAGTTCCACGTGGAACTTGAAGTGACACCTACCTGAAAAGTGGGCATGGTATGACTTAGGCATCACTAGGTGTCTGAGTTAGGCACCAGTAAATTAGGCCGTTCCTGGCATAATATGCCAACACCTAACAGGCGCGATTCTATTAACAACGCCTAGAGGTTGATTGATAACCATGCCAAACTGCGCCTAGGACTTAGGCGTCACTAGGCACTGTTTATAGAATTAGGTCCAGATTTGTGTATTTTACAGCAAGGCGTATACGTACAGTAGGTGGAGTCTGAGTGGGTCAGAAGGTTATGCGCAAAACGTACCCCCCCCTTTTTTTTACAAAACAGTAGCGTGGTTTTTAGCACCAGCCGCGGCGGTAACAACTCTGATGCTCGTAGGAATTCTAGGAGCATCGGAGCTGTTACCGCCGCGGCCGGCACTAAAAGCCGCACTACGGTTTTGTAAAAGGGGGGAGGAGTTAGAGAATACTATGAGTTATGCATGTAACTGATAGAGCACTAAGTCACATGCCTATTTCAGGTACTTAGGGACACACACATACACCACGTCTTTGGTGGTGTAAATGTTCAGGCCTAAATTATAGACATGCATGTTCAGTTCTATGCTGGTATTCCTGTAAAGCAGTGGTCTCCAACCTTTTGCATGTAAAAGGCTGCAGTGTGAATACGAGAAAACTCTGAGGGCCACCAAAAGATTTCAGGCTTACGCATACTACTAATTTTGCAAACCACCTTGATCTTCTTGTTCAGAGTGGGTATTAAACATTTAAAATTAATGCTAATATTGATTCTTCAACACTTCGTGGATATAGTTTAAAAACTCACTTTATTTTTGATTGTCAGCAGTAGCAAATTCTATAAATGAGACAACTGAGTAATGCACTTAAAAGATTGTTTGCAGTTACTATATCAAGTGGGCAAGACTGAAGTTATTGCATTTATGGGATTTGAAGAGCATTTCAGCAAACTATTTGAGGGCCACAATGGAGGACTTAGGGGGTCGCATGTTGGAGACCACTGCTATAAATGATGGTAGGCGCCTACATTTTTTTATATCTGTGTTTTTCACTGCAAGGCCTGAGGGCCAATGCCAGCCCCCGGAGACCTAGTTGTCTTGCAGTTTTTCATCTGCCACTCTGCCTCTTTTCCCAGTCTCAAGCGAAAAGGGGAAGTGGATGGGGGAAGAGCCACATGCTCAAATGGCAAAAGCATTTCTCAATAGATAAAAGAGAATGCATTTGAAAATGCTTGCAACTTCAAGGATACCCCCAAATGAAGTTAAATGATGGGCTGGTGGGGATGGATGCCATTGACACATACTGTGGCCCTGCATAGGAATATATTTGATGGCTCTTCTTCAGCTCATTAGAAGCCAAAGTGACCCCCAGCTTAAAAATGAATGGAGACCACTGCTTTATAGAATAGGTTCCTTCCAGGCACCAAGTTATAGAATTGCTTCTGTTCTCATATGCTTTTTGATGAAGACCACTGATTAGCCATCCTCTGGACTGACTCCTTCTGTTTATATCTTTTTGAAAATATAGAATTATAGACAATATTCTAAACAAGGTCTCATCACAGTTTTGTACAGGAGCATCATTACCTCCTGTTTCCTCCTGGCTATGTCTCTCCCTATATATCCAAGCATCTTTTTAGCTTTCGCTGACGTCTTTTCTACCTGTTTGGCCACCTTAAGATCATACAAATATACATAAGGTCTCCTCCTCTTTGTGCACAAAAGTTTATCCTCCTCTAAACCAGGGGTAGGGAACTCCGGTCCTCGAGAGCCGTATTCCAGTCGGGTTTTCAGGATTTCCCCAATGAATATGCATGAGATCTATGTGCATGCACTGCATTCAATGCATATTCATTGGGGAAATCCTGAAAACCCGACTGGAATACGGCTCTCAAGGACTGGAGTTCCCTACCCCTGCTCTAAACTGTACTGTTCCCTCAGGTTTTTGCAGCCCGAATGCATGATTCTGCATGTCTTATTAAATCTTAGCTGCTAAATTCCAGGCCATTCTTCTTGCTTCACTAGGTCCTTCCTCATGTTATCCCACACTATCAGGGTTGTCTATCCTATTGTAGGTTTTGGTATCATCTGCAAAGAGGCAAACCGTAAAAGACAGTCCTACAAAAATATCACTTACAAAAATGTTAAAAAAACAGTTCCAAGAACCAAACCTTGAGGCACACTACTGATAACATCCCTTTCATCAGAGTGAGCTCCATTTATCACTCTCCTCCGTCACCTTCCACTCAACCCGTTCCTAACCTAGTCCGCCACTTAGTATTAAAGGAAGACAAAAAAATAGCATGTTTAAATAGTTGCAAAGCAGAAATGGGCACAAACAAAATAATTTTGGTTCTTTTGGCTTTGTTCCCCTTATATTTGGGTTTTCTGCAGGTCATTTTGCAAATTTGCTTTGATAACTTTTTTGTGTGTGTGCACTGAAAAACTTTAACATGCCTAAATAAGTTGTATGTATACATTCATAAGTTATGCGGTGAAATTTGGGGACACCCAAACAAACTGAATCCATCCTATCAAATGCATAGTAGTTTTAACATTTACTTTAGGCTAGTAGAGTCCTGTTAATGGTATCAGATGGATTTGGTTTGGAAAATTTTATGTCATGCACTAAAGTGAATTTGTACACATAAAGCCTCTGAATTAAAGTATGCAAAATTGATGTGTGTATTATTTGATAATCCAGTTTAGCATGCATTAATTGCTGAACTGACCTGAAAAATATCCAAAAGTGTGGCCAAAAAAAATTCAGAAATGATCTGAGAACAAACCAAAACCACTTTTTCTATGCACACCCTTGTAATCCCTATAACTGGTAAGCTCCGCTTTTTTTGTCAGTATTAAAGGAAAGAATTTAAGATCAACAACTTATTGTTAACCATTGAATTGCACTGGTGTTTGTTTAGTCATGGATTCACTGAGATTTGGTGCTGTTTTTCTCAAACCAACACTGTTTAATTTTCTAGGTTATCATGCTCAACTTAGTCTTAAGATTGGATCCTTGGACAGTGGCCTTTATAAGATCCCAATAATCATCGCAGATTCTGGAAATCTTCCCATGTCGAACACTTCAGAACTCCTGGTGAAAGTTTGCTTATGTGATCAGAGCGGAAGCTGCAGTGGGGTGCAGCCGATCGTGGGTGCTGGCCTAGGAACAGGGGCTATCATTGCAATCCTCCTATGCATAATCATCCTACTCAGTAAGTAAACATTTGCTCCATGATTTGCTGTCCTTGTGTGGTAGTAAATAAACTAAAAGCAGTTTGCTGTTTGAAGTGCTTAATTTTGTTTTAATTTGAACAAGGATTTCATCAAGGGACCAAAATTCCACTCTCCAAAACAATTAGATTTTTGTGAAAATAAAATTTTAGGAACTCATTGCTCGTGATCTCTTTGGGCATTGTCTATTGTCCGGCTTTACTAATATTAACTTTCGCTCCATTCCCTATCATTGTTAGTAGGGAGGAATTCATCAAGGTGTGGTAAAAGTTTGCTTTTTATCACACCTTCATTTCCTGCGGGACTCAGCAGTCTGTGGGATCTGTATTCCACAGGTTGCTGAATTCTGGAGCAAGAGAATAATGCCGCCTCACAAACAGCATTATTCCCATTGAGCTATATGAAGGTGATTAAATTTGCAGATGACACTAAACCGTTCAAAGTTGTTAAAATGCGTATGGACTGTGAAAAGTTGCAGGCAGAACTTAGGAAATTGGAAACGGCAGATTAAATTTAAGGGAGACCAGCCATCCCCCTCACTGCACTTAGAACAGCCCCTTTCTGCTTCAGAGCCACCTCTTCAGCCCTTTAAAGGGCTTCAGCTCCAACATGTAGCCATTTGTTTGGGCTAACATGACCGATCGTACAGGAATGTTTTTAGTCTTTTTCGTTCTCTACTTGCTAGGTACGAAAAGTTGGGATTCGAGAGCTTTAACATTTGAATCAATTCCAACCCACTTTACATGGGACAGAATCACCAGGTCTAAAAAACGCTCTCCTCTCTCCCTGCCTGCCCCCTGCCACCCAATACACTCTATCCATTCCCTCCCCCAACTTTTTCTTCCTCTCTCCCTGCCCCCCTTTCTTTCTCTCTCCTTGCTCCCCATGCCACTGCCGCCGATTTAAGCCTGCTTCCCCGATGCTGCAAGAGCCAAGCCTGTGCAAGTGCCAGGTCCACAAACCTTCCCCCCCCACCCCCCAACATCAATTCTGACATTGGAGAAGAAGTTTTGCCGAAAACTTCGAGGGGGAGGCTTGTGGGCCCGGTGCTTGTGCAGTAGCTGCACACGCCTGACTTTTGCAACATCGGGGAAGCAGGGAGAACGTAAAGGCAACACGAGTCTATCGCGGAGCTTGGGATGGGCTCCGTGATCGACTTGCGTTGCCCTTGCGATCTACTGGTCGATCACAATTGACCTTGATGTAGTGTATCTAGATTTTCAAAAAGCTTTTGACAAATTTCCTCATGAGAGGCTCCTGAGAAAATTAAAGAGTCATGGGACAGGTGGCAAACTTCATTTGTGGATTAGGAATTGGTTATTGGATAGAAAACAGAGGGAAATACTTTTAAAATCAATAGGAGGAACGCATTGCCAGGGTTCTGATAAGAGCGGATAGCATAGCTGGTTTTAAGAAAGGTTTGGTATTGCCAGAGGTTGTGGTAAGAGCAGATAGTGTAGCTGGTTTTAAGAAAGGTTTGGCATTGCCAGAGGTTGTGGTAAAAGCGAATAGCGTAGCTGGTTTTAAGAAAGGTTTGGCCAATTTCCTGGAGGAAAAGTCCATAGTCTGTTAGTGAGAAAGACATGGGGGAAGCTACTGCTTGCCCTGGATTGTTAGCATGGAATGGTGCTACTCCTTGGGTTTTGGCCAATTACTAGGGACCAGGATTGGCCACCATGAGAATAGGCTACTAGGGTTGATAAACCATTGGTCTGACCCTGTAAGGCAATCCTTATGTTCTTATAATATCTGTCAAGATTTCAGGAGTATAGAGAGAGATGTGAGTCATAAACATAAAGGTGATACTGAAAGACATGGGAGGATATTAGAGCACCAAGCTCATTTTTGGTAAGAATAAATTCAATCACGTACATTGGCTTCCAGTGTATCTTAGAATTCAATTTAAGTATGTTTGTATTGCATTTAAAATTCTCTTTGGGATCTTTATTACTTTGGCTCCTTTAGATTGGAATGTACACAGATCTCATCTCACTAGGTGTTCAAATAAATTAAAACTTACATTTCCTTCCCTTAGGGTTAAAAATAGAACTTTCAAGAGATTCAGCCACTCTTTCATTTTCAAATTAACTGAGCTCTAGAATGAATTACCACTTTCACTAGAAGTCTAGGCCCCTTCATTTTAATTCAGAAAGCTCTGAAAACTTTCTTGTTTACTAAACACTTTGGAAATTAAGCCATTCTAGATTACATTTTTCTTCTATATTTATGTACTATATTTACATTATTGTAAACCGAGTCAAGCACCTTTTGGTTGAAGACCCGGTCTATAAAATTAAATTTTAGTTTAGATTGTAGATAGAAAAAAAGAAGTGGTCCCAGGACAGAGCCCTAAGGTGTATCAACTAACAACAGGATGGCAGTGGAGGAGGATCCACCACAGCATATGCTAAAGATGGGAAAGATAGGAAGAAAACCATGTGATAACAGAGCCCTGAAATCCAAGTGATGGCAGCATATTGATATTACCATGTCAAAAACTGTGGATAGATCAAGAGGGATGAGGACTGAGTAGATTTGGCCAGAGCAAGTCATTGGAGAATTTCTAAGGGCAGTTTCTGTAGAATGAAGAGGGTGAAAGCCCAGTTGAAGTAGGTCAAGGATGAAAGAAATTCCAAGATGACGATGATGAACAGCATATTCAAGTAGCATGGATAAGAAGGGAAGGAGGGATACAGGTCAATAGTTGGAAGGGCAGGTATGGCCAAGCAAGCATTTTTTGAAGAGTGGTGTAACAATGGCATGTTTGAAGGCGTTGGGCACCATTGCAGTGGAGAGTGATAGGGTCAGGATGTACCAGATAGAGGGGATGGCCGTATGAGAGATAGTAGTAAGTAAATGGGTTGGGATGGGGTCAGAGGAATAGGTGGTGAGTTTTTCTCTTTTGAAACTGAGCCCCATAGTATTTTTATTCATTTTTTTAAATATGGGATGCAGAATTGCATTCAAATTTCAGAAACCTTTATGTAGAATCTACCTCTAAACTGCTACAGGGGAAATGGTTTTATGTCTAGAAGTTGTTTTATAAACAAAAATTCTGCCCACCCAAGCCATGCCATCAAAAGGACACTTTAAGATTTGTGTTGAAAGGGTTGTGGTGCCACAAGCTTTGTTTCATTTACCATGGAACTGTTCCAAAATTCATTAGTAGTGGGAAATGATCCATAAAGACATTTTGTCTATTATACAAGTTTGCTTGCCAATAGATCTCAGAGTTTTCTTTCTAAATTGGCACCCGAGGGGTTGAAAAAGATGCATAGAAATACAAGTTCTGAGGCGATTGGGGTAGCCAGGAGCACTTTGGCTCAATTTCAGAAGCCGGTTGTGGTTCCCAAAATGGATAATATGCTAAATAAACTGCAACATACAGCAACCATGGGAGAGAGAAATGGTAGACAATACCTAAGTTAGATATAAGCTATTTAGAACACAGTGCTCTCTTTCTAGATTAAGTAAATGCAGATGGCCATTCTCAAACTTCACTCTCACATTCAGGAAAATCTATTTCTGTCTAGACTAGAACAACAGCAAGTCACTGATGGTAATTTTAGTGTAGCTTGAGCTAGCTCTAATACGCAGTAGCTTTGACTACTGTTTGATTTGATTTATGAATTATCCATTTTTAATGGAGATTGTGATTCAAACCTCTGAAACCTGTAGGGATCGTAGAGTTAGGAGTATTATCTTTAAGCATTTAACTTTTAAAAAGGAAACTATGATAACATGAGGAGAATGGCAAAAAAGAAACTTAGAGGAGCAACAGCAAAGGTCAAAAATTTACGTCAGGCGTGGAGGTATTCCCAGAAATTAGACACGATGTAATAGAATACTGCATTTGCACAACCAAATGCCTTTGGTGGTATAAATGCTTGCACCCAAAGCTACATCATTTGTTGCCTATACTTTTTCCCAGAAGTGGCAAAGGTAAACACAGTTAAAGAAGAAGATCTGCTTCTTAAAGATTAAGTATTGGTGAGACTTTTTTTTTTTTTTAAATTCCCATGTAGATGCTAGGCAAGTCATTTTGAGAATACAGTATAATCTCGTTATAACGGACTTCAAGGAACCTGGAAAAGCAGTCTGTTATATCCAGAGTTGAATTTTTTTAACTTTATATAGCTCAACTTGAAACAATGTACACTCAATGAACAACAGTCACTGCACAAGCATATCGGCAACATCAATAACAAAACTCAGCAAAACATTGGTATGGCATTAAATGATTGCAAAACAAGAACACCAAAAGATGTTCTAAAGCATTATGTCATACTGTACAGGAAAGAAAAATAATCTGTCATTTTCTTCTGGGCTGCATTTTGATACTATATCACTGGCACGCCATACACCTTGTAGGCGGAGCCTCCATGTCCGTTATAGCCGAACAAAACTACAGCTAAAAGCGGCTCTGGGGACCAAATTGGTTGTCCATTATATCCGAAAGTCCGTTATATGCATGTCCATTATATACGATGATTTTCGGCGTTTATAATGGCGCTCGGCCGGGACTAGCAGACCTCGTCCACTATAGATGAGGTTCCATTATAAGCGAGTCCTTTATAACGAGATTATACTGTAGATATATTTTTTACCACCCTAAGCATTTGGAATTATATTTCTTAAAGGGAAATCTGTGTGTCCTTAGTTGGGGTTATGTGACTTTCTGTAGGGGTGTTAGTGTAGACTTAGTGGTGGTCTGGGCGTTTAAACAGCTGAACGTAGAGGCAGGCCATTATAAAAAAAACAACCTCCTTTTGGACGTTTAAGGCCTTGGGCCAAAAGGGGACTTAGACGGGTTTTTTTTTTATTATGCCCCTCTATGTCTTTTCCTCCCTGTCCCTGAGAGCTGACTGCTTCGACTGGTCACAACGTTTCTGCACAATAATAGCTCTACCTCATGGGTTTAATAGACACAAGTAAGTGGCTTCTGGATTCAGAATCTGTCTTATTCGGTATGCCATAGAATGGTGTAGATTTTCAGGGTTGACTTTCCTTTGCTTCTGAGAATTCAATACATATAAGTATTTTTTTTATTCTTCTCATTCTTTGCTCTAAAAGATGAAAATATCTAAACAGAATATATTCCAACATTGTTATGTAGGTGGGCTTTCTTTTCTTATGACTATTTAATATAGTAACGAGCAGGATGAATATCTTTCTTCATTATGTTTTCCATTTCACATGCCTGCATTATGTCTTCACATAAAGGATTTATTATACCTTGTTTCATAATACATTTTTCATTTTCCTTTGAAAGGATGTGATATCTAAAGTAAAAAGTGATGTGACTATAATTAAGGTTTTAAGTGAAAAAAGGGGCTCTGTCTAACATTAAACTTGATATCTGGGTCTCGAGTTATATTGGTTGGTGAAACTTCCTGATGGAATATTTGGGGGAGGGTATGTAAACCATTAGTCATTTTATTTTTTTCCAACCCAATAGAAGTTGGAAATAAGTACACAGAAGTGATTCAAAAATAACTGTCTGGCTGCAAAATAATTTTTTGAAAATTAAACGGAATGGAATAAAACTTGGTATGGTAGGTGGGGGGGAACTGAAAATAAACAACAAATTTGAAAATTGGCCAGCTCAGACTAGGACTTCCAGATAAATAAGCCACCCCAAAAAATGGTCCAGTGCATTTCTATGGGAAAAGCAGCACCAGCTTCTGCAACATGGAAACTTACAGTAAAGCATAACAGGGCACTGCTTTTAAGTTTCAAGTTTATTTAAAATATTTGATATGATCGCAATATCCAAATCCAATGCGATTTACAAAGAATTTATATTTTAAAGCTACTGCTCCATTCTTCCCAACTTTCGCATTTGCCCTACCTGCTAAAACTATCCCTTTAATTTCCCCACATCTCACAAACTGCCCCTGTAACTTTTCCCAATCCCTTTAAATTTCCCCACTCCAAAATTGACCCCTGCAACTGACCTTTCACCTTCCAAACTGCTCCCCACAAAGTCATACTTACACTCATACGGTAATTCTATGTTAACTGGTCCAATTTCAAGGAGGGTCCCTACTCAACTTCTTCCGCAGATACAAAAAAGTGACCCAAATAAGGGGGCCCCTAACTCTGGACCCAGTCAAGATCATACCCCAAAACTTTAGATATCTTTATTAGAGGTCCCAACATATCTCCTGAAAAAAATTTCATCAATTTCTGAAATAGTCAAGTTGGGAGCTCTGGACTAGAGAATGACACAGAGACAAATTTTTCCCTGTCCTCTCGGGAACTCATTTTCCCGTCTCGACCCATCAAGTTCTTTTCCTGTCTCTGTCCCATTCCTGCAAGCTGTGTCCTCATCTGCACAAGCCTCAAACACTTATAATCATGGTGTTTGAGGTGTGTGTGTTAAGGCAGAGCTTACAGGAATGGGGCAGGGACAAGGACAGCGATAAAACTCACTGGGACGGAATAGGGAAGTTGAGTTCCTGTGGGGAAGGAGAAAAATTTGTCCCCGTGTCATTCTCTACTCTGGACCACTTGACTTGGAATGACCCCGTATATATATATATATATATATATGTAGTAGGTTGAAAAGAATTCCATTAACTATGTTCTACATGCTTTTTTTAACTTGTTTTGAAAACAAAAAATGTACCCTTTATTTGTAACTTTTATGGGACACCAAAGCACCTCTCTTAGATCCATAGAATAGTCTATCTTAAACAGGTGTGTTTAGAGTCAGATTTAAAAAGAAAAAATTATAGTAATTTGGTTATTGCTGTGTAGGCTGCTTCAGAGTAAGAAGGAAATAAATACAAAGGGCGAAAATAATAATAATAACTTTATTCTTCTATACCGCCACAATCGTGCGACTTCTAGGCGGTTTACAACTGAAGAGAGCTGGACAATCAGCGAGTTACAATATGCAGATAATTAATGAAATTACAGTATACAGAATCATGGAAAAGCAGCAATTACAATATACAGTGCGTTTAGAAATTCAGAGGGGTCCTTTTAGATAAAGTGGCGAAATACATAGTACAGTTTGTTTAGAATTTTTTTTTAATTTTTTTTTTTTTTTTTTTCAGGGGGGGACATATTAGGAAATAGTGATTGGTGTAGCTGAAGTTTAGGTGATATATTTGTCAAATAAGGCAGTTTTTATGGTGCCCGGTATGTTCAGAAAGTGGTACAGTTAGTGGAGCATACAGGGCAAATGGGGTTATAACAGTGGATCACAGGATATATGTGAGGTTTAACCACATGGACATTAGAAGGTGAGAATTAGAGAATGATATGGGGGTCAAATTTTTCCCCATCCCTACAGGAACTCAATTTCCCTTTCTTTGCAAGTTTTTCACTGTCTAAACTAAACTAAACCTTGGGTTTATATACCGCACCATCTCCACGAATGCGGAGCTCGGCACGGTTTACAGGAAGAAAGATGAGAGAGGAACTACAGTGGAGAGATTAAAGAGTTAGGTGTAAAGGGGGAAGGTGAGAGGCCTAAGAGGGGGGAAGTGTTACAGTTTTGAGAATAGCCAGGTTTTTAGGTGTTTGCGGAAGAGTTGGAGGGAGCTTGAGGTTCGGAGAGGGGAGGGGAGGTTATTCCAGATCTCAGTGATTCTAAAGGGGAGGGATGACCCAAGTTTGCCTACATGGGAAATACCTTTATGGAAGGGAAGGATAGTTTAAAAATTTGGGAGGATCTGGAGGAAGTAGGGGTTGGGGAGTTCCCTTCCTCATTCCTGTAAGCTCTGTCATTATCCGGGGGGACCCGGATAATGTTTGGAGGAGTTACTACAGTGGTTTTTAACACTTTAAGCACATAAGTTTATTACTTCACCTCTGGGGAACAACATCAAGACCAAACCATCCGTTACACAAGATAAGTAACCATATTTTGGAACTTTGGAACTTTCAATTATATTAATTAGGGTGGTGAGGGGACAGTGAATTTCAATGATGGTCCCCCAATTAACCCCAGTTTGGTGAATTCACCAGTCACGGGTGTTGGTTCTGAGATATTCACTATATTTAATTTAGAATTTATAAAGACACTGTGATTATAGTATAGAAAGGTTTAAATTAATATCACAGTTTAAGAATTATATCTCTCCTTATAAAAGTGAGCTCTGTCTTAAGCGCATAATCCTGAACATTTATGATTTTAAAGTGTTTGAGGCTTGTGCAGAAGAGGATGGAGTTTGCAGGAATGGGGCGGGGACGGGGAAAAATTTGTCCCCATGTAATTCTCTAGTGAGAATAAGTTTAAATTGATAATTGATATTAAACAGGCAGTCAATAAAAGAGAGCAGAGCATGAAAAATGATGGGTAAAATGGGGCACATAAAGAATTAGTTGTATACCTGGGGTTTGCAAGAGTATTAGGTTAGGAAGGAGCAGGGACAGATGTATGATAGGCAAAAGAATAATATTTTATGGATGCTGCATTTGTAATTGCGCTTAGTGCAATAAAGTTTAGAGATATGCAGTGAAAATGAACAGAAAGGGGTTTTATTGGCCTACATTGCAGATGCTTAAGTTCTTTTGAGAATCACGTCTAACGGCGTCCAAACTCATTTCTGCGCCTAATCATGCCTACTTTGACCTTACATGCCATTAGGTGGCATCTTGTAGACATGATTATAACACCTACTCTTTTAACGAGTTTTTAATTGGTTTCTAGCGGTGCGGTCAATTATCGCACCAATTAAAACAAGTTAGGCGGCGGTATGGCGCCTACCACCACCTAACTTATGGGGCCATTTACAGAATCAGGTGGTACGTTCCAGAGCTTAACGTTTTGTTGAGTGAAAAAATATTTCCTTCAGTTTATTTCAAAAGTATTTCTGTATAACTTCATTGAGTGTCCCTTAGTCTTTCTACTTTTTCAAAGAGTAAAAAATCCCTTCAGGGATTCAAGACAAGATTGAATAAGTTTCTACTGGAACAGGACATACTCAAGTAAGGCTAGACTCAAATAGGGCACTGGTCTTTGATCTAAGGGCTGCCACGTGAGTGGACTGCTGGGCACGATGGACCACTGGTCTAACCCAGCAGCAGCAAATCTTATGTTCTTATGATTCACTTTTATTCATTCTACACCATTCGGGATTTTGTAGACCTCAATCATATCCTTTTTCAGCTATCTCTTTTCCAAGCTGAGGAGCCCTAACCTCTTTAGGTTTTCCTCATATGAGAAGAGTTCCATCCCCTTTATCACTCTTCATTAAGCCCTTTCTAATTCAGCTATACCTATTTTGGGATAAAGTGAACAATATTGAACACGATATTCATTATTCAAGGTGAAGTTGTACAATGGAATGATATAGGTATTATATTCTTGGTCTTTTTTTTTTTCTATCTCTTTCCTAATAATTCCTTGCATCCTGTTTACTTTTTTGGCTCCTGCCACACACTGGGCAGAAGATCTAAGTTTTCTTGGGTGCTAATTCACATCAAGTAACTATGATTTGGATTATTTTTCTCACCATGCATTACTTAGCATTTCTCCACATTAAATTTCATCTGCCATTTGGACAGCCAAATAAAAAAGTGACAGTTGGAATGACCACTGAATATGTCAATGTTTGACTCCTTTTTAATCCCCCAATGGATTCCTCTCTCTTCCCACTGCTTTATATCCACCACCACCACCACCTTTTTACAAAACTGTGATAGCATTTTTTAGCACAGGCCGGCACGCTAAATGCTCTGTGCTGCTCCCAACACTCGTAGAGTGGGGAGGGGGTAAGAGCTGAACTTGAAAGGGGATACCAGGTGGTTTGACAGCATCAGATATTACGGGCTTACCCAGCAGAGCATCAGGCAGCTCCCAAGAGTAACCTAGTGATCAGTGCAGTGGACTGTGACCTCTTTGTATTCCTTGATAATACAAATATAATTCCATCATACACTAACAGAAAGGTTTGAGTTGTCTTTAACAAATAATCAGATATCTAGGTAATGCAAGCATATTGGTTAACAATTTAGTATGGGTAGATTGATTATTCAAGTCAGGGGAGTTTGAATATAATATCATTATTGCATAGGAAACTTAGATATTCCCGTCTGTATTCAATACTGAACATATTTTAGTCCATTCATCCAACCAATAGAAATGAACATTAGCACAGTAAAAAAAGGAAATGAGACAGTGAACCAGATTTGTTTTAGCATGACCAGCACAAATCAGATGATACTTTCCTAGAGATCTTAGCGAGTTTAACAGAAGTCCAATAGACATTATGCATCATTTTTTTAAAAATGGATTGAGAGATTGCTGTTGAGAGTAGGGTCTAGCAGATAAAATCCAGAATGCATTCCAATCAAAATTGTTTGCAATAGAAACAAAATCTGATTCCAACATGGATTCAATTATTAACACCCACCTCCCTTTTATTTTATTTTTTTTTACAAAATTGCAGAAGAGGGTTTTTTTTTTTAAGTCTTAGTTTATTTTTCAAAGTTTTCATACAACAGTCAAAAAAGAATAAAGAACAAAACAAAGGAATATCCAATTATATGCAGCAAAAACATTGTTCATACAGAATAATATTGTGCATTATGCATTAGAAACAATTGAGCTAACAAATTATTCAGAGTTCAACAGCAAGTAATCTTTAAGAGCAGACCAGTCCCTCAGAGATAATATAGGGGAACTAACCGAGCAATTTCTATTGGTGGAATAGCATTCATATTAGTAGGTGAGACATAGGGCTCCTTTTACAAAGGTGCTCTAGCGTTTTTAGCGCACGCACCGGATTAGCATGCGCTACCCGAAAAACTACCGCCTGCTCAAGAGGAGGCGGTAGCGGCTAGCACACGTGGCAATTTGGCGCTCGCTGTTCCACGCGTTAAGGCCCTAACACACCTTTGTAAAAGGAGCCCATAGTAGATTCCATCAATGGTTATGGGTGACTTTCGATAGATCTTTCCAGAATGTACAGACAACCTTAACAGCTGTAGTCAAAAGCTTATCTAGTAAGTGACAATGGATATCAGAAAGTGTAGAAGTAAAGTAGGCTCCTTTCAGCAAGACAATACTCAATGATATAGGTTCAGGAATGTGAAGAATGCTCGATATTGTAGACCAGACATCATTCCTATATTTATGTAGGAAAGAATATTCAAAAATGAGGTGCTTCATGCAGTGTTCCCTCTAAGCGGGCGGGTGTTGTGAGCAAACTTTTTTCACTGTGAGCTAAAAATATCGGGCGCCAGCAAATTATGAGCCAAATAAATATGTTGCTTTCTACCACAGAACTTCCTTACGTTTGTATGGAATCTATCCCCTTTCAACTTTAGAGAGTGCCCTCTCGTTCTCCCTGCCTTAGCTACTAAGTCTATTCCCTTAAGTACCTTGAATGTTTCTATCATGTCCCCTCTCAATCTCCTCTGCTCAAGGGAGAAGAGGCCCAGTTTCTCTAATCTTTCGCTGTACGGCAACTCCTCCAGCCCCTTAACCATTTTAGTTGCTCTTCTCTGGATCCTTTCGAGTAGTACCGTGTCCTTCTTAAAGTACCAGTGCTGGACGCAGTACTCCAGGTGAGGGCGTACCATGGCCCGGTACAGCAGCATGATAACCTTCTCTGTCTCTTCAGTCCAGCATCTGCCCCTTCCATTCACTGTCTGTCTTTCCCTGCCATCTCTCCTCCTGCCCCCCCCCCCACCCCCCAATTTGGTCTAGCATCCATCATCTTCCTTCTGTTCCCCTCATGGTCTGGCATCTCTATCCTTCCCTCCCCCCTGTGGTTTTTAGCATATCTCTCTTCTCATTTCCTCCACTCAGATCTGATCATTCTCTGCTCTCTCTTCCCTTTTCTTCTCTGGTCTTCCTTCTCTATTTTCTGCCTCCATCTAAATTAAATTCTTTCTTACTATTTAGTCCCGTTTCCCTCTTTTCACTGTGTCTACACACAGCTTGTCACCCCTTTCCCTCACCCCTCCATTATCTTACTATTTTCTTCCCCCTTTATTTATCTCCTCCTTCCATCCAGTATGTGTTCTTTCCCCACTTCCATTCAGCATCTGCTCTCCCTTCTCAACTGACATCCATCTGCCTTCTGCTCTCTCTCCCTTCTTCTCACTTCCATCATCTGTCCCCTTCTCTCTCTCTCTCATCTCCTCCATTCCATCATCTGCCCCTTCTCTCTCTCTCTCTCTCTCCCCCCCCCCAACTTCCATCATCTGCCCCCCTTCCCCTCACCTTTGTGGGTCACTTTCTTTCCCCTGAGGGTGGCTCATGTCACAGGGGAAGCTTTGGCCGAGCAGAACCGCTTGATTGACAGTGGAACTTACTTGATTGATGTCGATGCTGGGGCCCGTTGCCGTTTGAAGGAAAAAAAAAAAGGTGGAAAAAAGGAACCTGTAAAGGCGAGAGGAAGGGAAACCTCCAGGACAGCTGCTTTTTGCCCTCCTTCAGCGGCCCAAGAGTTCAGACCAGCAGCGGCAGCTCTGTATGCTTTTAACTTCGGCACAGAGCTGCCCCTAATCAATAGTTTAGCGCGGTTTCATGAGGCAGCCTCGGGGCCTTTGATAGCCGGCCCGCTTCGATGATGCGATGTGGGCCGGCCTAGCAAAGGCCCCGAGGCTGCCTTATGAAACCGCGCTAAACTATTGATTAGGGGCAGCTCTGTGCCGAAGTTAAAAGCATACAGAGCTGCCGCTGCTGGTCTGGAGGTGCGGAGACAAGGCAGGAGGCAAACGCGGTGGAAGGCAGGAGTCCCGGCGAAGGCAGGAGTCCCGGCACAGCGACTGCAACAGGAAGTTGCAAGTCAGCTGACGCCGGCCTTTCGTTGCGGCGGGGACCGAATCCTTCGCGGACCGGCAAGATTTTGTTTGCGGACCGGCGGTTGAAGAACTGTGCTCTACACTGTGTGCGCTGTGACGAGAAACTTGTGCGCTGCGAGGTAATATTTTGTGCGTCAGCGCACCCCAGCGCAGCTTAGCGGGAACACAGGCTTCATGTCACCTATCATAAAGTTCCTAGGAATGTCTGAGCAGCACAGAGCATTCAGCGTACCGGCTGGCACTGAAAACCTCTTGCGCATTTTTGTAAAAGGAGAAGGGGCGTAAGTTGAAATTTTTGAGTGAAACATACAATTTTATATATATATATATATATATATATATATATATATATATATATATACTAGTCTTTAAGCCCGTTACATTAACTAGTGCTAGAAAGCAGCCCCCTTTCTTTCTCCCCCTCCAGTTCCTCCCTAACTGTCTCTCCGTAGCCCCCCTTCTGTCTTCCCCCCCTAAGCAAAATGATCTGCCTCCCAGCACACCCCTCCCCCCGAAGCAGCCCCCTTTCCCTCTACCCCTCCAATTCCTCCCTGACTGTGTCTCCGTGGTCCCCCTTCTGTCTCCCCTCCCAAGCAAAGCTGTCTGCCTCCCAGCACACCCCTCCCCCAAAGCAGACCCCTTTCCCTCTGGCCCTCCAGTTCCTCCCTGACTGTGTCTCCGTGGCCCCCCTTCTGTCTCCCCCCCCCCAAGCAAAGCTGTCTGCCTCCAAGCACACCCCTCCCCCAAAGCAGGCCCCTTTCCCTCTCCCGCTCCAGTTCCTCCCTGTCTCTCTGTGGTCCCCCTTCTGTCTCCCCCCCCAAGCAAAGCTGTCTGCCTCCAAGCACAGCTCTTCCCCAAAGCAGGCCCCTTTCCCTCTCCAGCTCCAGTTTAGAGAGTTGCGCGGGGACAGAAATCCCACCCGTCCCCGCCAAAGTCCCACCCATCCCCGTGAGGACTCCCACCAGTCCCCACCCATCCCCGCGAGGAATCCCTCCGTCCCCGCGAGGAATCCCATCCGTCCCCGCCCGTCCCCGTGAGGAATCCCCTACGTCCCCGCGAGGAATCCCCTACGTCCCCGCCCGTCCCTATAAACTACAGAAATAGTTATTTCATTTAATTATGCTACTGAATTAAAGGCTCTGGTAGAAACCCATTTAAAAATAAGCAAAAAGACTTTATTAATTTGGAAATATTAATTGGGAAGAATACATACTTTGTAAACGGGTTTCTACCAGAGCCTCTAATGTTTATAAATTTTTATCAAAACAACTAATATACTACTTTATCCTTAAGCAAAAAAAAAAAAAAAAGAATTTTTTTCCTACCTTTATTGCCTGGTTTCTGCTTTCTTCATGTTCTCATTCAATTCCTTCCATCCACTGCCTCTCTTCTCTCTGTGTCTTCCATTTGCTCTGTTACTGTGCCTCTCCCTTTCTCCCCCCTCCCAAATTGGTCTGGCACCCATCTTTTTCCCTCCGCTTCCCCCATAGTCTGGCACCTCTGTCTTCTTCCCTGCCAGCGTCTTCTTCCCATTCCCTCTTCCCCATTTCCTTTCAGTGTCCTTCTCCCCCACCATCTTCCCCATGTCCTGTCAGGCAGCATCCTTCTCCCCCCTCTGTCTTCCCCATGTCCTTTCAGTGTCCTTCTCCCCCCTCTGTCTTCCCCGTGTCCTTTCAGCGGCCTTCTCCACCCCTTTGTCTTCCCCAGTGCTTTCAGGGTCCTTCCCCCCCCTCCTCCCGTTTACCCCATGTCCTTTCAGCGTTTTTATCCACCCCTTTGTCTTCCCCAGTGCTTTCAGCGGCCTTCTTCCCCTTTAAGCGTCTTTTCTTCTCCACTCCACCTTTCCTCCCTCCCTGCCTCCACCTTTGTGGCGCTTTTGCACCCGACTGACAACAGAATAGGCCTGGTCGGACAAATCTCCCTGTCCTGTAGCCGCGAATCTAAATTACCTTCTTACAGCAGCTGGAGTAGTGAAGCTGCTGTAAGAGGTAATTTAGATTCGCGGCTACAGGGCAGGGAGATTTGTCGGCCGGGCCTGTTGTCGGTCGATCGGGGGACCTGACCGGCTGTGCACATTCTCCGGGGCGGACCGCCCCCTCCCCCTCTTTCGTTCGCCATTGCCTTCTTCCTACCTGCCCTGCCGCACACAGCCGACCGGAAGTCTTCCTGATGTCAGCGCTGACGTCGGAGGAAGGGAGGGCTTTGCTTAAGCCCTCCCTCCGACGTCAGCGCTGACATCGGGAAGATTTCCGTTCGGCTGTGTGCTGCGACAGGGCAGGTAAGGAGAAGGAGACTACCCTCGCGGCTCGAGTGCACTGCGATCCAACCCCGCAGGAACCCCGCGACCCTCGGAGGCGTCCCCACGGGATCCCCGCGACCCTAGGGGGCGTCCCCACGGGATCCCCGCGACCCTAGGGGGCGTCCCCGCGGGATTCCCGTGACCCAAAGGGGGAACCCGCGGGATTCCCGTCATCCCCGTTCCCGTGCAGCTCTCTACTCCAGTTCCTCCCTGTCTCTCCGTGGCCCCCCTTCTGTCTCCCCCCTCCCAAGCAAAGCTGTGTGCCTCCAAGCACACCCCTCCCCCAAAGCAGGCCCCTTTCCCTATCCAGCTCCAGTTCCTCCCTGTCTCTCCGTGGCCCCCCTTCTGTCTCCCCCCCCCAAGCAAAGCTGTGTGCCTCCAAGCACACCCTTACCCCAAAGCAGGCCCCTTTCCCTCTCCAGCACCAGTTCCTCCCTGTCTCTCCGTGGCCCCCCTTCTGACTCCCCCCCAAGCAAAGCTGTGTGCCTCCAAGCACATCCTTACCCCAAAGCAGGCCCCTTTCCCTCTCCAGTTCCAGTTCCTCCCTGACTCTCCGTGGTCCCCCTTCTGTCTCCCCCCCAAGCAAAGCTGTGTGCCTCCAAGCACACCATTACCCCAAAGCAGGCCCCTTTCCCTCTTCCTCTTCCTTCTTCCCAGTTCCTCCCTGTCTCTTCGTGGCTCACGCGATTTTCTCTTCTCGCGGTCTGACCAGCTCCCCTAGTCCCTTGCCGCCGCCGCTGCCACCCCCTTCAATTCCTGCAGTCGACAAACCTCTTGCCTCCAGCAGCCGCCGCAGCACTGTAAACACGCTGCTTCGCGGCCTGTACTGCCCCGATTTGCTCTTCCGTGTCCCTGATGACGTCATCAGAGAAACGGAAGAGCAAATGAAGGCCGCGAAACAGCGTGTTTACAGTGCTGCAGCGGCTGCTGGAGGCAAGAGTTTTGTTGACCGCGGGAAGGGAAGGGGGTGGCGGCGGCGGCAAAGGACTAAGGTAGCCGGCCAGACCGCGAGAAGGGTGGGCTGAGAGGAACCCGGGACCGTTGCAGAGGTTCGTTGCACAGTGTAAATACAGTTGCTCAGTGTGAGGCTTCCTTCGCTCTTCCGGGTCTGCATTATGACTCCTCAACGCGCCATCTAGCGCATGCGCAGTCGTGCGGCCACATCCCGACAGAAAAGGGATCAGGGAACACGTTTCGCTACTGCGCATGCGCGGGCTAGCATTTTATTATTTAAGAAGATATATATATATATATATATACAGTAAAACCTTGGTTTGCAAGCATAATTCGTTCCAGAAGCATGCTTGTAATCCAAAGCACTCGTATATCAAAGCGAATTTCCTCATAAGAAATAATGGAAACTCGACGATTCATTCCACACCCCAAAACTTTAATACAAAATACTATACGTACTTGTATTACAAGACCTCACTCATTTAGAACTCCTGCAGCGTCAGAGAGAGAAGAACCATCGGCTCAGTTGTAATAATGTGACGCTTATATACTATATGTACTCGTATTGCAAGAGCTTCCTTGTATATCAAGTTAAAATTTAATAAAATGTTTTGCTTGTCTTGCAAAACACTTGCAAACCAAGTTACTTGCAATCCAAGGTTTTACTGTATTAGAAGCTTTTTTATTACTTAAAAGTAGAGATTGGCAAAAGAGGAAAAAATCAGATGAGTCTAAACATGGAGCACTAGAGTGCATAAAATGTGTTAAACTGTTCTTATTCTGATACCAGGTATGGTGTTTTATAGGATCAACACCATAAATGACTGTCAGGGAGTCCATGGAGATCAGACTACCTTTACAAAGTAATTGAGACAGTGTCCAGATCCCCTTAGACTGCCACTCTAGCGTAAGTGCGGGTTAACTTCACTGGAAATGTCCAGTTAGCTCTTTTGTAATCCGCCTTGAACTGCAAGGTATAGGCAGAATAGAAATCCCTAATGTAATGTAATGTAATGTTAGAGTTAAACCACAGAGGATTCTCCTCAACAGAACGTTTTTTTGTAATTAAATGTGTTGAATAATTTGTTTATAACTCGCACAGTAGATTTTAATAAGCGTGAGGAGCTACCATAAAGGAAGTTATTCATAAATGGTAAAAGATGGATTGGATAAGGGTGGATTAATGAAGCATCAAAGGTTAACCATCTAGGGTGTCATGATTTTGTGCTAGATGAAACCATTGTACAGCATGACTGAATCTGAAAACAGAATGGTACATTTTAAAGTGTGAATGATTCACCCCACCTTTATTTTTAGGAAGTTTAAGTTAATTTCAGTCTATTCAAAGGACTTTTTCCTCCAGAGGAATTTATTAATTAAGCTGTCTGATTTATATATATATATATATATATATGTGTGTGTGTGTGTGTGTGTGTACATATATATATATATATGATTAGTGAATGGAAAGGAGATCATACTAAATATATAATTAAGTTTAGCGGCAAGGACCATTTTAACTGCTTTGACTCTACCCCATCACATGAGGTTCAAAGGTAACCAGGAATCTAGGATGGAGTTGGTTAGCAATAAAATTGTGTCTGTATTCAGTTTCATGGTTTTATCAATGGAGTTACTATATCAAACACCAAGGTATATAATCTTATTGGGTTCCCATGAAAAGAGTAATCTTGACAAGTGATGTTTCATAATCAGAGGACACAAAGGCAAGACTGCTGATTTATTCCAATTTATCGTGCATCCAGAGGTAGTTCAAAACGATTCAATACAAGTAAGCAGGAATGTGAGGGAGTGTGAAGTAGTGTATATCAAAATATTATCAGAATAAATAGAGAGTTTATAAATTGCATAACACCTTTACTTTGGCTTTTATTAAACCACGGTAGAACGTCATTTCTGTGAATATTATTAAGCAGTGATGGTTTTTAACTTTTGAATTGCTTTCGTAAGTAGTATGTGTGGGTGGGTGCATCATCTTGCTTTGGAAATCCCAAGCATCATTGCTTCAAAAGTATATACAGTACCACCTCCGGTTTCAGTACCTGCGGATTCAGTTATTTGCAATTTTTTTTTAGAAACGCTACATCCCGGAGCTTTATCTGGTGGTTGAGCAGCGACACGGGGCAGGATCAATCATCCTACACTCCTGCCCCGTGCAGAGCCATCATCAAAATGGCTGCCGTGAGTTCACGTTAATGATGGCTCTGCACAGGGCAGGAGCATAGGACGATTGATCCTGCCCCATGTCGCCGCTAGGCGGTCCAGGATGCGGGGGTGAGTCAGAGCCGGCGCTGAAAGTTATCCACGATATTTCAATATTCGCGGGCCGGCTCTGCCCCTAACCCCCGCAAATATTGAGGGGCTGCTGTATTCTTTGTGAAGAAGGAAAGCCCAGTTTTAGATTGAGGGGAAAGAAAATGTATTTTTGCCATTTTGGGGGGAGGGCAGTGCGTAGAGATCCAGTAGTAGCGGGCCCGCTATGGTTCCTTAACACAATACAATACATCTGGTTTATCATGCTGTACTTTTGAAATGTAGCTCTAATTACCATGGGTAGAAAGGTTGTGTAGTCTTTCATAATTCATTGGGTTTTGTTATTCATAGCTAAAAACACATGAAACATGTACAGAGCCCTCCCGAGTGTATAAGCACAATCTGTAAATCATGAATGTAATTCATGCATGTTTGTACAAGCTTAAAGAGGATTATTTGCAAATTGGACTTGCGCTGCAAAGCAGTCAGCAAATTTTTCAAGATCTTTTTTCACAGCTGCATTGGAGAGGGCTTAATTAAAATTGTTTGTAAATAAACTGATTAGGAGTAAGTGTGGGGGCATACCCTCACTATTCTCAATGAGCTAATTTGGACAGAGCGCAAAGCATATCACTCCGGTGGAGCTTCCTGACTTCTTATGCCACTTTAAGTTATAGTGTACATATGAGTGTACTACATCTGTTGCTCATACTGGGCTTATCCTGAAACTTTTTTTTTTTTTTTTTTTTTTTTAGAATTACATAGTACAATATAGCATTGTGACATAACTACAACATGTGCTTTCCATAGAGCAGTTATACATTAGTAGGCTGGCCTGAAAATAAGCAAATAGGTACTGTATAAATATTAAGTGTATCATTTCAAACTTTATAATTTAGAATTCCAACTTTCGAATTCTTTAGACAAAGCAGGTCAGAGCTATGAACTGAATACAGTTCTCATAACCAAGTCAATACAGTACAGTATTTATGTTGTGTGTCTTAAAAAGAATTCTCTCTATAGGATATAAGGGAAGGAGATTATTCGATATAGTTTAGAATTTGATGATATATTAAGTGTGATTTAAGTATAAATGATTGTATTATATGTTACACTTACTGGGAGCTTTAAAAATGAATAACGATTAATTAATATAACAAGTTATGGGGAGGGGGAAATGATTGTTTTATATATTAATTGTGTATTTAAAATGCCTTCTTTGTAGTGTTTATATCTAAATCAGTGGTCTCAAACTCAAACCCTTTGCAGGGCCACATTTTGGATTTGCAAGTATTTGAGGGCCTCAGAAAAAATAGTTCATGTCTTATTGAGAAATGACGATTTGCATGAGGTTTATAGTTTATAAATCTTTCCTTATGGCTAAGTCTTAATAATAATATTGTCATTTATAGCTAAAGAGACATATGATCAAGAAACTGTTTTTTATTTTACTTTTGTGATTATGATAAAATGCCGAGGGCCTCAAAATAGTACCTGGCGCATGTGGCCCCCGGGCCGCGTGTTTGAGATCACTGATCTAAATTAATTATATGGCACTGTCAAAGTTTGAAAATCAATAAAGATTAATTTTAAAAAAAGGAATTTTCTCTCCCAACCCACTTCTCAGGGCTTCAAATACTAAGGGTGCATGGGGGGTGTTGAGTTTTACGAATGAGTGATCGAGTAATGCATTTTTATGGCATCATGTCATGCACTGTGTGAAATAATCCCAGTCAGAATTGGATGAAATCTTCTACGGAAACGGCAATTGCTTGGTGTGCTCATAGAACCCGAACAGGGTTTCCTTGTGTAAGTGTGGATGGATTTGAAATAAAACAAGAAGTTGGCTGGCTGTTCATTTTGGTGTGCTATCGATCATGAGAGCAGGGACCGTGAGCTAGGGATGGGCGTCTAGAAAAGTTTGGTTTCCCATCATTTCCCGTGTCGTTTGCAAGAACTTTCATTTTATTCATTTTTACGGGGCCATTACAGATATTTCAGAACACTGCAGCAAGATTAGTAGGTAGGGACAACACATTATGAACATATTTCTCTCATGTTAAAACAACTACATTGACTTCCGGTATCATATTGAATATAAAATTTTGATGATTATTCACCAAGTGGTTTCTGAGGAAGCACTAAGGTACTTGACACAGAGGGGTCCTTTTATTAAGGCATGCTAACTAATTTAGCGTGCACTAAATGCTAAGGCATATATTATATTCTAAGGGCGCCTTAGCATTTAGCGCGTGCTAAATCAGTTAGCGCACCTTAATAAAAGGTCCCAAAGTTTGCAGAAATATATACCAACTCGTACCTCAGGATCTCATGGGATGATGAAGCTAACTATGGAAACAGTGAGTAGGGTGCGTCATATGAAAACCTGGGCATCAGCTATTTCAACGGCTGGTTCATGAATGTTGGAATTCTTTGTCAGGCTTTCTTAGGTTGTATAGGAATAAGATGAGTTTTACGAAATTATTGAAGACCCTTCTCTTTGTTAAAACTTTTTATTAGCTATTACAGAGTATATACCTCACCCCCCCCCCCTTTTTTTACAAAATAAGCCCTTGTTAAGATCAACCCTTGAATGTCCCCGACACTCCCCGACTCCATCGCAGCCCAATTCGCTGAAAAAATCGGACTCGTCGATTCAGCGACCCCCCCCACCCTGCTGAGACCTGGCGGACCTCCGCTCCGAGACCTCCTAAAGCAGCAGCGGTGGCTCTAAACGGGATGCATCACAGCCTTCCCGCTGCCGCCGCTGCTGTTTTTGGTGGCCTCAGAGCGGAAGTATGTCAGTCTCAAGATGAGAGGGTCGGAGGAGTTCTGCTGCACAGTGGATGGGAGAGAGAGAAGGAAAGCTGCACATTGGGTGGGGGAGAAAGAAAAGAGGAAGAATTGGGGGAGAGAAGGGAGAGATGATTGTTGTGCATGAAAAAAAGACATCCCCCAAAAATAAGCCCTAATGCATTTTATGGACCCAAAATTAATATAAAACATTGTCTTATTTTCGGGTACTACTATTAATTGTTTCTATAGCTGACTACAGGATGTGCCTCTCGCTGCAAGAAGCATGTCCTGTAAGCAATCAGCTGGTGTCTCTCCTCTTCATCAGTTTGCAATACACTGTTCTATGCTAACAACTAAACCGCAGGAAACTTTCCCTTTCCAAGTATTGTGATTATCTGATCTCCTCTCCATTCGGAAATGAAGCGGGTTGGTTTTAGTCATTTTGTTCTCTCCTTATTTTTTTTTTTAATGTTTTATTTATAATTTTAACAGAACAGCCATATATAAAATACAATAGTTATACAACTGCAATCCCCGCATGGCAAGCATACAAAAGTTAAAACAATGCTCTAAAATAGAGGATAACAAAATACAATCGGATCTATATATATATATTTTTTTTAAAAAAACACAATCCCACCCGAAATCCCAGGCTCAATCCTTCCACATCTCCCATCAATGTAAACCTATACAGCAACGCTGTTAAACAGACAGTTCTCTCCAGGATAGATAATTGCCCCATATTTTATGAAAAACTGGAACGCTATCATTTTTGTAGGCAGTAAGTTTAGACATCAAGCAGACATAATCCAATTTTAGCAATACCATGTGTAATGAATACATCTTTTCTTTTTCCCAAAAGCGGGCCAATACCAATTTAGCTACAACAAAGAAAGATGTTGCAAATTTATGCACACTAGAGGAAATCCCCATTGGTTTAACATGTAAAAGACAAATGTCAGGCAAAAGAGGATACACATATCCCAAAATGTCTCCCAAAAGTTTCAGTACCTGGGCCCAAAATGGAACAATCACAGGGCAAGTTCACCAGATATGCATGGAAGTGCTCCATTGATCACATTTCCTCCAACACCCATCTGATACACTAGAAAATTTTTTTGACAACCGAGCTGGGGTCATATACCATTGGTAACAAATCTTATAACCATTCTCTATGAGAGAAGCTGAAACTGATACCTGGAAGAGAGATTTATATATACCCACCCATTGTTTTCTTATTTATTTATTTTTTCAGTTCTGGTTTTGATGTTTGTGGTATGGATGAAACGCCGAGATAAGGAGCGTCAAGCTAAACAGCTTTTAATTGATCCAGAGGATGATGTAAGAGATAATATTTTGAAATATGACGAAGAAGGCGGAGGAGAAGAGGACCAGGTGAGTTCATACACGAAGTGCCTTGAAAGAATAGTTTTTATGTTCTTTTTGGGCTGTTGTTAATTGCAATACAAATTATGGATCCTGTTCTGATGCTAATTTAAATTAATTTATTTCTAATTGTTGCCTATGTATAACCAGAGATGGAAGAATATTTAGAAAATTGAATACCATCTAAAAATTTTTAGCAGATACTTCTTTTCTTTTCTTAGAGGATTTTGCTTTATGCCAGCTTTTGTTTCTGTTCTATCTTGCACTCTCCAGCCTCTCTCTTTTCCCCATCCACTAGATACCTTCTTTTCTTGCCCCCATTCTTCCTTCCCTTCCCTCAAACCTCCTCTACATCTGCATGGTGCCACCATTATTTTTTTGGGCCTTGACCTGATCCAGCTACAGTGGTAACATTCATCCCCAGACATGGCATACCCATGGAATTGGTATCTCATCCCAGGTCTCGCTGGCCACATATTCTGTTTAATTTTAATAAATTTCTGGCATGTCACCCTGGTCCTTGCCAATCGCAGCTTCTCTCCCAAGGTCCAGCCATAGTATTGGCATGAGAGCCAAGGCTCAACCAATAGCACTAAACTAAAGCTTAACTTTATATACCGGGTTGTCAACCTAAGGAAGCTCGACTCGATTTACAACAATTAGATAAAAACTAAAGAAAGTAATAACAAAAGTTTCAAAGAGATTAGTTTTCAAAATGTTAGGTAAAAAAAGAAAAGTTTTTAGAAGTTTACGGAAAGAACTGGGGCTCCTCAGAATTAAGGGGAGTTCATTCCATAGTTGAGAAAGTTTAAAAACCAGAGATTGTCTGAAGATCTTAACTCCTTTAATTCCTTTTCTAGATGGAAGGGAGAGTTTGAATTGTTGGATGCCTCTTGCAAAGGAAAATCTGTATGCATTCCATAATAAGGCAACGAGGGGAAAAAAATGCCATATAAAATTTGAAAGAGATGCAGGCACATTTGAATTGAATTCTAAGATAGACCGGGAGCCAATAAAGACTCAGGAGCAAAGGGGTCGTTTGGTCAAATTTACTTTTCCATAGATCAGCTTTGCAGCAGTATTCTGGATTAATTGTAATCTTTGGAGACAGATCTTTATTATGCTAAGATAGATAGCGTTACAGTAATCTAGTCAAGATAATATGATTGATTGGACCAAGACAGAGAAATGTCGATGATGGAAAAGATGTCTAACCTTCCTCAACATTCGTAAACTAAAAAAGCATTTCTTGACCAGGGAATTTATTTGGTCCTTAAAGGTAAGAGAGGAATCAAAAAGACTCCCAATATCTTAGATGAGATATTAGATATCTTAGATGAGATCTGCAGAGGCCCCAGATTCCAAAGCTACAGTAGGAGGAAGACAGTCCAATTTTGGACCTAACCACAGAAGTTTAGTTTTAGTTGTATTAAGCTTCATCCGGACAGAAAGAGCCCAGGCTTGAAGTTTGGAAATGGAATGATTAAATTGGAAAATAAATTGGTAATATCTGAGTCGATCTCAATCAGTATAAAGATATCATCCACATAGGTGAACAGCGTTTCCCAAGCTGACAGCTTAAAAGAATTCAGTGTAGTCATATACAGATTAAATAAAATTGGAGAAAGCGGAGAGCCCTGGGGAACCCCACAAGGAGGCCGCCAGGAATTGGAGATATCACCTTCAATATTCACTGAATAAGAGCGAGACAAAAGAAATTTAGAGAACCAATCCAGAACAACCTGATGAAGACCTATATCTGAAAGTAAATGAAGTAAAATGCTGTGATGTACTATATTGAACGCTGCTGGTAACATGTCTCCTAGGATCTAGGCATGCACCAGGGCAGCATGCTGTCCATAAACCTGCATGTACCCATAGCTTATACAAATACTAAGGCCTGGATTCTATAAATGGCGCTGCTCAGCGTGGTTGTCGATCAGCTGCTAGGCGCTTTTTATAGAATCACACCTCGCAGTTCCTAAGTGGACTTAGCTGTCGCTAGGCATCCTAGACATAGGTTCCACTTCATTAGGTAAGGTTTTCACTCGCTTTATTTGGCAGCACCTGTGTTGGACGCCTAACTCAACCATGCCTATTCTCTGCCCATAACCATGCCTACTGATGTCGTTAGTCGTCCTTAGGTGTGGGAGGGTGCCGCTACTTAGGCATCACTAGGCATCCTAAGAGTTTGGCACCAAACTCTTCAAATTGTTTGGGGGGGAGAGGGGGTTGGTTTTTTGATTGACTGAAAACTGACACGGTCAATTACCATGCCGATTAAGCTAATTAAAAAAAAGGTTAGGTGTGGATCCCAACTTTACGTGTCGCTAGGCAACCGCAATTAGGGTAAGTTTATAGAATATGGTCCTAAGTGGCTTCTTTTAATTGGATCCAAATGAGTTTCTTATTTCACAGAGAACCACTTTTTCAAAGTCTTTAAGTCTGGTCAGTACACACTTGTGAAATTTTAAGACTGCACACAGTACATTTTGTTCATGAATATCGTAGAAATTTCCATTTCTGTGCTGCTGTCTCAATCTGATCATTCACAGCCAATTCTAATATAAAATAAAGCAATTTTAGCTGTCTGAATTAAAAACTGCTCTCTAAACTTAAGTATTGAATTAATGGCTATATTTTCCTTAGAAGGTTGCCTTCCATTTTTAAGTCATCCTCAGATAAGTTAGCAGTACTATTGTTGCAAAGTACTGCATAATATTTAACATCTGTAGTCAATAGCACTGAGGTGTTTGTCTCCAGCCCCAGCTTAATAAATGTATCTTTTTTTATTCTTAGATTTCTTTAGGCTACTTGGCCCAGATTCTATAAATCAGGGATGTCAAAGTCCCTCCTCGAGGGCCGCAATCCAGTCGGGTTTTCAGGATTTCCCCAATGAATATGCATGAGATCTATTTGCAAGCACTGCTTTCATTGTATGCTAATAGATCTCATGCATATTCATTGGGGAAATCCTGAAAACCCGACTGGATTGCGGCCCTCGAGGACCGACTTTGACACCTGTGCTATAAATGGTGCCTTTAGTTAGGCGACGGGAGGCACCCTACCAGCACCTAACAAGTTGAAATTGCTGTTAAAAAACAAAAAACAAAACCTTTCAAAGGAAAAATGTAGGCACCTAAAAAAATAAAACCACACAGCCCAAATTCGGTAACTGGCACCTAATGTTAGGCGCCTGTTTTGGAGGCGCCCAACTAGATAGGCGCTGATCTAAATTGATTAACAAGCTCAATTAAGCTTTTTAATCAACACTAATTGAAACTTAGGCGCCTATCAAGAAAGAACGATTCTGTAACAAGGTGCCTCTAAAAATTTAGGCGGCCTTCAAAAAAATAAATGCTATGCATTTTGGGCGTGGCTTCGTGTTAGGTGCCTGTTACAGAATCACTGCTCTTAAGCGTGCTTAAGCACTCGCATGGTCGCCTAACTTTTAGCTGTGCCTAGAGCTGGCCTATTTATTGGGTGCCCTGGTCTTTAAATTCTCTGTTGCTTATAATTCTCCCCCTCCCTACTGTTTTTTCCCTTATATGTCTTCTTTACTATTTTTAAACTTGTATTTCTTTTCCTATTCCCTTCCTCTTGTATCATTTGTTTTGTTTTGTTAGTCATATTTACATTGTCTGTTTCCCTTTGATTATTGTAATTTAATATTTTAATGTTTTGTACATCGCTTAGAATGCGGAATAAGCGATTAATCAAATACTTAATAAACTTGGAAACTTGGAAAATAGGTGCCGCTCAACATGATTCACTAAACAGCACCCAATTTTACTTGAATCACGCAGAACAGTGCCTAGTTCAGTGCCTAACCTTTGGGCGCGTCTTATAGAATTTGCCCCTTAGTGCATCAAAGCACCTGAATTGTACCTTTGAAAGTGCTTTATGACATCTAATGCCACTATAGGCATGGCTAATGCTGGAGGTAGGATTAGATGTCGTAAAGCGCCTCCATAGGTGCGATTCATGTAAAAGGTAGGCACCAGAAAGGTAGGCCTTGAAAACCCTCGTCTACGTTTCCGGCACTATCTTTGCCAAAGTTGCAATTCTATACATGGCACCATCGTGTGATTGACACGCGATTAGTGGCCATTTTTTAAGGTGGCCACCAGTGTTTATAGAATTATTTATTTAAAAAATGTATATACCACCTGTAACTGAACAGTTTCATTAGAATGGAGAAAACAAAGACAAAAATAACTTACTTTACATCTGCATTACTAACTGCAAAAATACATTATATAAATGCACTAACAGATAACTGTGTCTTCAGCAACTTCTTGAAATTTACACAACCAGCACAAAGTCGTAAATTCCGTGTTAATGCATTCCACTTTCTCACTCCAACTATTGAGAACATTGTAGTCCTCGTCACAGCATAGTGCATTCCCAGTTCTTTAGTTACTGTCAATCTCATGGCCCCCCCCCCCCCCCCTCAGACCTCAACACTCTTCCTGGTCGATATCTCCAACAGCGTTTGAAGGTATGCTGGAGCCATCAAATATAAGACTTGATGGACAGCACCTTATACTGCACCCGCTGTTGTAGTGAAGCCAGTGCAACTATTTCTAAATAGGTGTTATATGGGTTATTCTAGAGACCCCAGTAATCAGCTTTGCGGCAGAGTTCAACAACAATTGTAATGCCTTATATTTTGTCTTGGCTAGTCCGACGAGTGGCAGTAATCTAACCTTGACAAAATTAACCCTTGCACTACTGATCTAATATTTCATAGGGTGTCGGCATTGGTTCCAGGCTGTTTTTTTTTTCCATGGGCATTCAGTTGTCTTAATGGTATTTTTCAAGGGCCCAAAATTTATCATGTGATATTCTCTGCAGAATATGGCAGTTTTAAGACTGGTACGCTTGGGGCCATTCTTATGAGACACAGATTGGGATGATTATTCTAGGGTTCATGCTTTTTAAGGGCCATTCAAGCTAAATTTACTCTTGAGTCACATGCTGCTTTCCAGTCAGCCCTGAATTAGTAAAACAATTCAACCAATGTAATAGCAAAGCTTATGCAGCTCTTCTGTGCAGGTACAATGATGATAAGGCAGGGGTGGGATAACAGCTAAATAAATACTCAGTATTTAACAGTTCCAAGGGGAATTTCCAGAAGCATTTTGGATTGTAACCAAATCCAAAAAAACAATATTTTTTTTTTTTTGGCAATTTTCTCTTGTTTTGTTTTCTTTATGAATATTATCAGAATTGCAGGAGAAGCCTATAAGCAAATTTCAACAAAGACTTTATGCTAAACAGAACTGAGTCTGCAACACGCTACAGCCAACTTTATTTTGCAACAAATCCTTTTCTCGAAAAAAAAAAATGCACAAACACATCTAACACACGCTGAGTTGGTTTGAAAGCTTGGAAGAAGTGTTGATTACATCTGTGGCAAATCTTGTACTTGTGTAGATGTTTTCCACTTAAAGTTCAGACTGTCATGCATGTGGTATGAAAATAAGCATCCTTTTGCAGTTTCTTCTTTCATGTAGACAAGGCATCTGTGGCATCATTAATCAGTAAAGGCAGTATTCTATGATTACATTGCACTACATCATGTCTCTTATATTCTGCTAATACCTCACAGTTCAAAGTGAATTGCAAAAGAAAAAAAAATAAGAAACTAGATCATTTACAGGTTTTTTTTACTAAGGTAAATTCAGCGCTAGCCAATTCAGCGCGTGCTAAATGCTAACGCACCCATTATATTATATTATATTTAGCGCGCCTTAGTAAAAGACCCCCTTAGCTAGTAATTATCAAGCTTTATCAAGAAAGTTATACATAGGGGGGAGGGAGGATGGTATAAAGTTCTATTAAAGGTTTAATCAATAGATAAGAACACAATATTTAAATGATATTTTTGATTGAAATTTTTGTGGGAAGGGTGGGTGGGGAGGGAATAAATTTATGTATTTACGATGACACTAGAAAGAAATTCAAGTGGTGTGTAAAAGTTTTAAATGACGTAATATTGTTTACTTTGATGTAAGATGAAAAATGAATAAAGAATTTGAAAAAAAGAAAGTTAATTAGATAAAACACACTTTTGAAATAAGTATAGTTTTTACATATTTTTTAAAAAACATCAAATTTAGATTGAAATCTTAATTCAGTTGATAAGTATTCCATGCTTTTTGCTGCTAAATAGGGAAAAGAACATGAGAAATGACTTTCACATTGAACACTTTTTAAACTTGAAAATTGCAACATTAGATGATTGCACGTTAAACGTTTACCCTTGATAGAAAGAACCATCATTTGCTTGATTGATTTCTATAATAGTTTTCAAGTTTATCAAAGTGAGTAAGAATTATGTGGGTATGTGTGATACAGGTTTTACTCTGCCAAAATCATGCCCAGGGCTACCTCTTTGTCTTAATTGCTTATTTGATACTTTTAATTAAATAAATATACATCTGTTGTGTGCACATCATGAAAGCTCTCCAGAGGAAAAGATCATCCCGATTCAGTTACTGTACTTGAGTCTAGCGAACCAAGGAGAGGGGAGCTGGTGATGAACCTGTGTCAAACCAGTCACAGAAGGATTCACATCCCAAGAAGGCCCCTGACCTAGTTTTGTTCTCTGAGGACCAGACCACACATCCTCACTTTTCCTTTGTGGTGAATTCTGTTTCCATTTTCTTTCTTGCTGGGTGTTATTGGTTCACGAGCTTTAGGCCCCATTCTCTCTGTTCACATTGCTCTTCTTTTTCTGAAGGACTACGATCTGAGTCAGCTTCAGCAGCCGGATACAGTCGAGCCTGACACGATCAAGCCTGTTGGGATCAGACGTCTAGACGAGCGACCAATCCACGCGGAACCTCAGTATCCAGTCAGATCAGCGGCTCCTCACCCGGGTGATATTGGGGACTTCATTAATGAGGTATGAGATGGTGCAAAGTTTTTCAATTAGACTCTACAGGGTCATGGGCTTTCAGTTGAAGAAGTTAGTAATGCCTGTAGTTCTTTGTTTCTCATTTGTCATCAAAACTATGAAAATAAAATCTTGTTTTCAAAATATCTAAAATATTCAAGAGTGACATCAGCATATAAGCATATATATATATTCTAAGGGCCAGGTTAATATTGTGTAATTTAGGGCTCCTTTTACGAAGGTGCGTTAGGGCCTTAACGCACGGAATAGCGTGTGCTGAAATGCCACACGTGCTAGCCGCTACCGCCTCCTCTTGAGCAGGCGCTAGTTTTTCGGCTAGCGCACGCTATAGCACACGCTAAAAACGCTAGCGCACCTTCGTAAAATGAGCCCTTAGTGTACTCGTAATCTATGTGATCCACAGGTAGGTTCCCGGGAGCATAGTTTAGGTGCAGAAAGAAAGAGTTGCAGCATGTTTGAATGGTTTATAAAATACATGGGTGCGCATGCCCAATCATGCCCCTGTTTTGGAGCACATGTAAATTTTGTGTATCAGTATTTCCTTGCTATTAGACTTGTCCTAGTAGGTCTATTTGCTAAAGATCCATAGGCATCTGTGTTGTTTTTAAAGATAGATTTGAAATAGGCATCTTTTTTTGGACTTCTCATGTAGGGCATCCTGTTACAGAATTACTCCTATTGTGCAAGTACTCAAGACGCCAGTTGTGCTCTATGGCCCCAATTCTATATCGACTAGTGTGGCGCTAAGTGCGATTCTATAAAAATTAGGCATATTATATGGAATCCTGCTTAGTGCTGTCTAAGCAGCCTTAGGCGTCGCTAGACATCCTAACTTTTAGGTGCACCATATTCATGCCATGGTTTTCTTGGCCAAAGAGCCTGCACCTAAGTTAGGCTCACATTGACCCATATTCTATAATCGTGTGCATAACTCAAAAAAAAATCCATGATCCGCTCCTAGCCATGGCCACTTTTAGACAGGCACTTTGGAAAAGCCACCTAACTTTATAGAATCATGCCTACTAAGTTGTGTGCTTTACATTTAATTAACGTCAATTGGTTTTAAGTGCCAATTATTGGTGCCGATTAAGCCTATTTCTAGAAGTAAGAAAACCTCCCAAACCTATTTTGTCTTCATCTTAAAATCCAATTTGATTTAAGCATGAATATTGTAATGAGACCAGATTAAGTACATGACCTTTTTTCTTGGTAATTTCTTTAATGCTAGTTTTCATTCTCTGGCTAACTAGTACAGTGGTACCTCGGTTTGCGAGTAACGTGGTTTGCGAGTGTTTTGCAAGGCGAGCAAAAACATTCCAGCAAACTTTGACTCGCAAACCTAGCATGTCCCAATAAACGAGCACTTATGACGTTGTGAGTCCCTGTACAGCTGCAGGCAGTGCCGCTTCAGAGAGATGCGTCTGCCATCCACCAGCCTTCCGTACCACGTTGGAGAACCCCCGAACCCACATAACCGAGCGCCATCCCACATGCGCGTTACGTATAAACATGCCCAACGTCGATCATCGAAGTTGTGCATGTTTATACATAACGTGCATGTGGGACGGCACTTGGCTACATGGGCTCAGTGGTGTAGAAGGCTGGCGTATGGCAGAGGCATCTTCCTGAAGCGACGCTGCCTGCAGCAGTACAGGGATCCCGATGGTTACGCGCGGCTGGCCACCTACAGCACCTGGCACCCTCCAGACAGGTACCCACCCCTGGGCCACCCCTCGCCTCTTCCTCATAGAACCTTTTGGGTTGTGGAATGAATCATCCATGTTGCATTTTATTTCTATGGGGATCTTTGATTTGATATATGAGTACTTTGGATTCCGAGTATGCTACTGGAACAAATTATGCTTGTAAACCAAGGTACCACTGTATTTTCATTTCCTGAGTATTGTGGAATATGGTTTTCTTACTAATTAGTTTAATTTCCTTATGGATAATTGTTAATTTATATAGTAAAAAAAAAAATTTCTGTATCAATATTTGTCTTGTTTATTTGAAAAATATTCATTAAAAAAAAATTTGTCACCTATATCGGCTAACTTTAATAGGACTTTATAGAATTAGGGTGTCTCCTTTTAACACAGCATTTCAGACACGAGGAGTCTTGTAGAGGCATGTTTTGAACACAATTACATTGACTCGGGAAAAGCTTAGCTAGTTAAAATGAAGCCAGTGTTGCTTTTGACTGTGGGACATTTTAATTAAATGTTAAAAGGGAAGATGTAGCCAATAACTTTTATACTTTGGTGTTAATTACTTCCATTATATATCAGCCTTTTATATATCAGTCTTTTCAAGAGGGATTTATTCCCTGGTTTTAAAATAATGGTCTAACAAAATTATATTTTATCCTAAATTAATTTATTAACTGAAATTCATTTAGCAGAAGAAGAAAGTAGTTTTTCATTTTCCTCAACATATTATCCTTTGGATCTCAATCATAACTGAAATGTAATACCTTCTAAAAGACAAAAAAGGGTTGCATCAAATTAGGTTAGTAAGTGGGGAAGTTTGAATTAAGTGTACAATATAAAAGCAACTAAGCATGTGTTTTGCTGAGTTTGAGCTGATGTTTTGGTTTCTCATGCAGTGTCATGGAGAAGATGAAAATATATTGGATTTTATCATAGAGAGCTTAATTTCTTCAGCTTGCTGATTGCCTATGTTAGTCCAGCAAGAATGTCTTGGGATTTCTGATGTATACAGTAAAATGTATTTTTGTGCAGCTTACAATATTGTGTAATATAAAAGTTATTCCTTTCATTCAGGCTGAAAATACTAAGGGCTCCTTTTACGAAGGAATAGCGCGCGCTGGCCGCTACCACCTCCTGTAGAGCAGGCGGTAGATTTTAACCGCTAGCGCACCTTCGTAAAAGGAGCCCTAAGTGCATGCAATGAGTTAATCTAAGTTAAGTGTCATTCCCAATATGTAGACAAGCATAAATGGAAGGAAGCTGGCACATCTTAGAAAATTGGTTCCTAAACCTATCTGGAAGACCGCTTACCAGTCAGGTTTTTAGGGTATTTGTAACAAATATTCATGAGAGATAACTGAATGCAAATATTTCTTATACATATTCATTGATATCGTGAAAATCTGAGTGGCGGGGGGGGGGGGGTCCAAGAGGATGGATTTGGAAATCACCGTCTTAAGAGAAAAGATTGATGCCTACCATTACTCTTAACTGAAGATGTGGGATAAAGAATCAAAGTAATCACGCAGTTTCTCACACAGTTGTAGAATAAGATGTCTGGCCTAGAAGCTTTGAAAAAGAAGAGTTCAGTAATATACTGTGGATAGAGCAGTACCTTTTCTCCATAAAAGTAGTTTTATCTGTACGAAAAAAAAACAAAAAACCCACCTATTGTGTATGTATAGAGCCTAAGGCTTTTTTTATTTCACATTTCCCTCCCTTGGTATGGGGTGGTTCAAGCTACATTTCTAATTTTAATGAAAAGAATAATATAGAAATCTCACTCAGAATATATTGGGGGAGGACAGGCTAGGGGGCCAATATGGTGGTTTGACTACCGTCGGCGCGATTCGACACTGGAATTTGCCTGACTGATTTACCTTTTTGCTGATTTTATTATGCCGCACACAAAAAGAAAGGGGTCTGTTCCTCTCCAGCCCGTACATCGTCCCCTCTTCAGCTGACTTTGGACCAATTTGCTGTCGGACCCATCTGACGCCAAGAACAGAGGGAGAGCCCTGCTGCTGAGGGCGGTGAAGGAGAATCGCCCTCTTCTTTGGGGCATGATACTGCTCTATCGCCACAGGCGACCATCATTCCGCCATGTCCAGCACAAGGTCCACTCAACTTCAAAGCAGGGGTGGAAGATGCCAATGCAGTGGAGAAATGAGAGGAGGGAAGGCCTGATGAGTTCATTGCCGATGCTGGGAGTAAAGAAGCTGTGGAATTATCAACTACTTCACCAGCGGTTTCACTGGAGGGGATTTGGCAGGTCTTACAAAAGATGGAAGGTATGCTTGAAAAATCAGTACAGGAGGTAACTCAGCTGTCTGGAAAAATTGAAATTTTGTATTCTAATCTGGAATTGGTTAAAAATGATTCCTTAAATCAAGTGGCACAAGTTCAGACTGAAGTGGTAAATATTTTTTTTAAAAAAACTTGTCTGAGATAGTTAAAGATAAAATGAGCATACATCGGAAAATGGAACAATTTGAGAATTTCAAAAGGAAGCTCAATTTGAGAGTTTTGAATTTCCCAGATCTGTCCTTCTTTCTCCATTGGATTTCTTCAAAATTATTTAACTGAAATTTTGTCTATGCCTCTTCAGGCTATTCCTCCTATTAATAAAATATATTACTTACCATCACAAAAGATTAATGAAGGGCAGGACTTGAATGATGATTCAGCTCGACGTCAAGAACAGATCCAAGAACATATTAATCCTTTGGAGGACATTTGAAATATCCTGGAGACTTCACTTTCAGAGGTGACAGAAAGAGCAACCCTGCTTATTTCTTTTGTATTTGGGCAGGACTTAAATGCAATTTTGAAGTTGTTCTTTCGTAACTCTCATAAACTCTTCTGTGGTCAAAAAATTTGGATCTATCCTGATGTTGCGAAAGTGACATAGGATAGAAGAAAATAATTTCTTTTGTTAAAAGAAGAGTTAAAGAAGTTAGTGGGCTCCTTCTTATTTGCCTATCCATGTAAATGTGTGGTGTGGTTTCTAGGTAGCAAATATATATTTTTTGTACCAGGTCAGTTCAGATCTTTTTTGGACCTTAAAAATCTCTCCAGGAATTAAATGATAATCATTATAGATATAGGAACGAGTTCATCAAATAATAGTCTTTGGCCTTTTGTATTATTTCTTTGATATATTCTCCTGAATATAGACTCCTCTTCTGAAATGTGGTCTAAGGCAGTGGTCCCCAACCCTGTCCTGGAGGACCACCAACCACTCAGGTTTTCAGGATAGCCCTAATGAATATGCATGGGGAAGGTTTGCATGCCTATCAACTCCACTATATGCAACTCTCTCCCCATGCATATTCATTAGGGCTATCCCGAAAACCTGACTGGCTAGTGGTCCCCTAGACAGGGTTGGGGACCACTGGTCGAAGGAAGACTCTTTAATTTTTAGTTAATTTGATTTCTTGGAAATGTATTACTGTCTGTGTTTCTGAAGCAAGTGTTGTTACTTGTATTATCATTTTGCAATATTAATAAAATAAAAAAGGGGAGGGGGGCTTTGCAGCTGTTGTATTGGACTTTTGAGAATATTCCAGTCCCAGGTAAGAGCAAATCCATTTGAGTTGAGTGCTCAAAAAAAAGGAATAAAAATTGTTAGGGTGATCATCCCTTTGTGGGTCACTTCTGGCTGATGCAGATTGCATTGATAAAGTATATATGATGATTTTGCCTCTCATGTACTCCAGATATCTTTTGAAGGGTTGCAGTGAGTCTTTTTTTTAACTAGAAATGTCTCCTGAAACTTAGGGCTCCTTTTACTAAGCTGTGCTAAACGGTAACGCCGCCATTGAGCTGGCGTTAGTTTTTACACGTAGCGTGGGGGTTAGCGCGCGCTAAAGACGCTAGCGCACCTTAGTAAAAGGAGCCCCCCTAGTATTCAGATTTACTATCCATTATTAGCATATGGTTACATGGGCTTGTCTTGATACTAGGGCTTGCGGGCATCTACGAAGCTGTCATCTATGAAGCTGTCAGTAGTTTCACTACCTGCAGAGCCTCCCAAGGTGAACAGGTTTCAGCGGAGATGTCAGACTAACGATGTACCACCCATCTGGGCAGCAGCAGGAGGGGCAGTGTTGGAGGATCGTGTTTGATGCGACAACATCAAATTTATACTGCTCAGAAGAAAGACCTGGCAATCTACTTCTGTAATCTGCCACAAAAACTTGCTGATTGATAATCATCAAGTCGCTAGGACTCAAACACAAATTGATGGCACCTTACATTAGCATACGGAATATTGCAAACTATTTTGAAAACTAATAGTGTATGCCATGTTAAAGTTTCAAGTTTATTTAGGTTTTGATATGCTACCTAATCAGAGGACTTTCAAGACATGAAGTAAAAGAGGTGGAAACGAAAGTAAGAAAGAAACAAATGCAGCATATTGAGCAGCAGGTCTCCCCTACCCATAAAATGAGGAACAGAAAGGGTAGGGACATGCTCAGAACAGCTTTATAGATTACAATCTATACGCTAATACATGTCAACATATTATTACATGGGAATTCGTATGTTACAAAGAATTATACATGCTACATAAAGCTATCAAATTATACTTACGGTCTGAGGTAATACGAGTACAGTGGGTCCTTGGTTTACGAGCATAATTAATTCCAGAAGCATGCTCGTAAACCAAAATATCAAAGCGAGTTTCCCCATAGGAAATAAGGGAAACTCGCTTGATACATTCCCCCCCCCCCCGAGGTTAGCAGTGCTGCTCTACCCCCCTCCTCCCCCTGAGAACCGGCATTGCTCCCCCCGAAGGCCCCCCACATGATCCGTCACACCCCCCCTCCCCCCGCCGCGATCTGAAATCCCCAGACCCACCCAAACATGCTTCTTACTTTCATCTGGCCACCGGCACTGGCATGTCCTGTGCGTTGGTGCCAGTGCCTGAAGGTCTGCCTCTTCTTCTTTGCTGGGCCTGGAGCATCTGCCTCTCTCCGAGATCACCAGCGCACAGGACATGCCGGTGCCAGTAGCCAGATGGAAGTAAGAAGCCTGTTCGGGTGGTCGGGGGGATTTCAGATTGCGGCAGGGGGGTGCCGGATCGCGGGGGGAGGGTGCCGGATCACAGGGGGCGCCGCTCGCAAATCGAGGCACGCTCGGTTTCCGAGGTGCCGATTTTGCGAATGCTTTGCTCATCTTGCAAAACACAAACCGGTGCACTCGTAAAACAAGGTACCACTGTATATCATAAATAGCGGTTGACCATTAATATTGTCTTTGTTTTTGGTGACATGTATTAACGTATAGTGTGTAATCTATAAAGGTGTTCCGGGCATGTCCCTACCCTTTCTATTCCAACAGAGCAGTGGGATTCCTTAGAGGGAACTTCTGTCAATTTCACATAAAGGGTGCCAGATATACATCTCACCCTAACCCCCTTATAATTTATGGTGAGGCCCCCAAAACTCCCTAAAAACCTATTATATTCACCTGTCTACCACCTCAATAGCCCTTATGACTACAGGTGACACCTATATTAGGGTTTTGGTGGGCTCACCCTTTCTACCATAAATGGAGAGTGGTTTATGGACCTGGCTCCTCCTCTCTATGGTTTACTAGCTCACCTTTTAGGTTACTTAAGACACCTGTGTGTCTTCCCATACCAAGTGCCGCTGTTCTATAGACAGGAATATACTCTTTCATTTAGATCTTTATGGGATGGGAGGGAATTAGTGACCACTGGAGGAGTGTGGGGGAGGGTTATTACTTAATCCCTTCGGTGGTCATCTAGAAAATTTGGGTACCTTTGTGGCACTTAAATGCTTCTAAAACAGGTCCATCCCATTATAGAATTTCACGGAGACAAATTTTTCCCCATCCCCGCAAGAACTCAATTTCCCCCTTCCTGTCCCCGCGAGTTTTGTTGCTGTCCCTGTCCTTGCCTCATTCCTGTAAACTCTGCCTTAACCGCACAAGCCTCTAACACTTATGATTTTAAAGATGAGGACAGAGTTTGCAGGAATGGGGCGGGGACAGGAAAAGAACTCACCGGCACGGGATGGGAAAATGAGTTCCCACTGGGACCGGGAAAATTTGTCCCCGTGTCATTCTCTATCTAGGATGTTCTGGGAAAGGTTTGATTATTGCTGCAAGACGTTCAAGTCTATCCCACCCATAATGCACCTCTCAAAATGTCCACTTCCGGATGCACAGCGGGCAAAACACCTCGCTCTCTGTTCAGAAAATCGGCTTTGAAAATTGGCACTAGGATCTATTGTAGCAACCCTGAGAAGTTTAGATACAGTAGGCAATCTCCCCTTTCCCAGCCACAAAAAGGGGCCAAAACTTTAGTTGTTGTCTTAAGGGATGCCACGCCTAGCATGCTAATGTCACAAAATAACTATTGCTTAAAGTCAAAGCTAGAACTTAATAGCAATGTGGATGATAGTGCTGAATAACCAAAATTCAAAAGCCACACAGAGACCACACCTGTAGCAGCTGAAGACAACTTAAGACTGCCTATAAAAGAAATATCTTTACTGCCTATTCCAGAGAATCAAAATCAACAGCTTGCAGGCAGGAACCAGCAGAGCAGAAATAGTGTCGTGCACAATGGTGAACTTCCTCAGGGGTTCAAAACCAATTATTTTTTTAATGCCGTTGTCTTACAGATGAAGAAATATGTCCCAAGCATTTAAGGGCTAGAAACCACAAGAAAACCAGAATCATCTTTTTCCCAAACATTGCAAATGATCACAGATTCCAAAGATGATTCTAACAGCCTGAAATTACAGTGTAATATATATTGAAATGCAAAAATGAGCCAGAATACAAAAGAAGAAATGTAGCACAATTATCAGGACCCATAACCATAAAAACTGCAATAATGAAAAGCCCATCGACAGAGAGATCCTAACTTGGAAGCAAAATGATTTTCCCTGCACAGCCAAGACCTGACAAGTGATAAGGAGCTAAAAATACTGCAAACTGATTAATGCCTGAATTAAAAGCTGAGGTTTTATAGAAACCTATTATACAAAACATCTGTAATGACAAATAGCAGAGGTTGTTTGGAGAATTGGTAAGGGATTCATACATTTTTTGGAAAGCGTCAATAGCATAAATATCTCTCTATAAGCTGGATGTAAATTATTGGTAGGGCATTGTAACAGCGTAAGTGGGGTGGGATCTGGACCAGTCCACAAACAGTGAGACACAAGCAGAGAAGGTAGGGAAAAACTTCTTAATTAGCTCAAAAAGGGAACTCCTGTATCCTGTTACTTCTCAGGGCCAGGCATACATGGAACAGTCTCTTGTTCAAAAAGTTCTGAAAGGGGCCTGTAGCTGATAGGACCCAAAGCATGGTCCATGACTTGCGACTGCCATGCCCCAAACAGTCTTCCAGCAGTTTCCTTCTGTCAGCTCTGGCATTGTGGAGTGGGGGGGAGTGGTAGTGTCCTATAGACTCTCTCACAGGCACATACTGTAAAAAAAAAATTAATGCAATATGTTTGTTTAGATTCTTCAGTGGTTTTAATCAATTAATCCCTCATAAACTACACTGCATTTAAATGTCATACATTTTTGAAAATCTCTTAGAAATCATATGAACTTATCCCAAGCTTTTTTGAATTCAGATACCGTTTTTATCTTCATCATCTTCACTAAGAGGCTGTTCCATGTATTCACCACCCTTTTTGTAAAGAAATATTTTCTTGGCTTACTCCTGAATCCTTTCCCCTTTCTAAAAACAGAAATAGTCTTACTGTCAAGAGGAACCCATCCCAACACAATAGCGATATAACACATGCCCATTCCCAACACAATAGCGATATAACAAGTATCCTACAGAAACTCCATCCAAATATCAAGCACTCAGTATCGGTGAGTCAGTATAAGTTCATAAATATTAATCAGAGTGTACCACAAGTCAAAATTTTTCCATTTGTTTTCAAAGGCTGCTTGCAGACCTCGGTGTATAGCTGACAGTTTTCCCAGATAATATGTCTGCCACAGTTTTGATTTAAGTTGATACAGAGCAGCTGTTTAGTTGTCCAAGCTCTTGCAAGTTCCCTATGAATAATGGCTAAGCAAATTATCAAGATCTTAAATTAGGAATCCTGGGATTCCTGTGGTTGTCATTCAAGCAGAAGAACCCTAGGATCCAGAGGAACTGGTACCTGTATAAACATCTGCCAAATCCTTTGTGTCGCAGGACCTTCCCACCACATATGTGGGCCTCTTTGCCCACACCCTCTCTAACATAAAGGAGACTTAGAAGAAAAGAGTGAAAGACATGAGTAGTACCTGTACCGTCTATATAGCATTGTAAGACCCTATTCAACCAAGTTGGTAGACACACAAAGTTTTTTAGTCTGCTGGTGAACAGTTAACCAGTCTTGATCTGAGAATGGGGTCTCCAAATCTCTCTGATAAAAACAACAGACTGTGGATGTGGATATCCTGAAAGATGATTTTTATTCACTCTTCACAATAAAATTACAAATAAAAGTCTGAATAAGTAAAGAAAGCAAATAGGATGTTGGGCATGATAAAGAAGGGAATCACAAGTAGATCGGCGGACATCATAATGCCGCTTTACAGAGCAATGGTCAGACCACACTTGGAGTACTGTGTTCAACACTGGTCTCCCTACCTAAAGAAGGATATAACCCTACTGGAGAGGGTGCAAAGACGAGCCACGAAGCTAGTAAAAGGTATCGAGAATTTGAGCTACAAAGAACGCCTCGGAAAACTAGGATTGTTCACCCTCGAGAAGAGAAGACTGCGAGGAGACATGATAGAGACTTTTAAAATACTAAAAGGATTTGACAAAATAGAGCAAGAACCATCGTTATTCACATTGTCAAATGTGACTCGGACAAGAGGTCATGGACTGAAACTGAGGGGCACCAGGCCCAGGACAAATATTAGGAAGTTCTGTTTCGCACAACGAGTGGTGGACGCTTGGAACGCTCTCCCTGAGGAGGTTGTGATGGAGATCAGCATTCTGGGATTCAAGAGCAAGTTGGATGCACACCTTCTTGCAAATCACATTGGGGGATACGAGTAAACAAGGTTTCTCTGCAGGGAACACCTGGCTTGGCCTACGCGGGTGCGGGTCGCCGGACTGGATGGACCTGGAGTCTGATCCGGCGAAGCCATTTCTTATGTTCTTATGTATGATTGTCCTGACAGACCCTACACGATCCGTGTTTCGGCGAGACCGCCTTCCTCAGGGGTCCGGATGATGTATGGCAGTGTTCTTCAACCTTTTTACACCTATGGACCCCGGCGGATATAAAATAATTATTTCGTGGACCGTCAAACTACTAAGACTGAAATTTATTTTTTTTTAAACCATCGCCGCCCCGTCCCCGCGAGCTCGGTCCACAAACCATCTGATCCCATCCGCACAAGCCTCAAATAGTTATGATTTTATATTGAACATATTTTATATAAAGTATAAAAAGAAACAATATTCTATACAATTGTCATTTTATAAATACAAATAATACAGGGCAAAGATCAACAAAACCCCTTCACATATATCCCCTCTACTATCAAGAAAACTGAATAAGCCAAATTATTACAGAATGCTACACAAATATCATGTAACAGAATACCACAGTCACACATGGCAGGAATGTTGTTAGGGGAGTGGAACTAGGGCAACTGCCCCCTGGTCAGAGAGAGCCCTAAGCCAGCTGGAAGCTAAAGAAGCACTGCCTGGGCTTTGCACTCCCCAGTTATGTCTAGCAAGATACATATTTCAAATCTGATATATTTGAATCACAAGATAGAAATAAAATTATTTTTTTCTACCTTTTGTCGTCTCTGGTTTCTGCTTTCATTGCCTTTTCACTCTCTTCCATCCAGCATCTGCCCTAAGAACATAAGAATTGCCACTGCTGGGTCAAACCAGTGGTCCATCATGACCAGCAGTCTGCTCACGCGGCGGCCCTCTGGTCTAAGACCAGCACCCTAACTGAGACTAGCCCTACCAGCGCACGTTCTTGTTCAGCAGGAACTTGTCTAACTTTGTCTTGAATCCTTGGAGGGTGTTTTCCCCTTTAACAGCCTCTGGAAGAGCGTTCCAGCTTTCTACCACAGAACTTTCTTACGTTTGTACGGAATCTATCCCCTTTCAACTTTAGAGAGTGCCCTCTCGTTCTCCCTACCTTGCAGAGGGTGAACAACCTGTCCTTAGCTACTAAGTCTATTCCCTTCAGTACCTTGAATGTTTCTATCATGTAGCCTGTGTTCCCTCTAAGCTGAGCAGGAGTCCTCCACCCACAGTCTCACCAATAGAGGGTGCTGTTTTACTGTCACATTTTTCAATTGTGAGGGACAGGCAAGTTCTGCAGGACTCCAGGGAACATACCTGTCCTTAGCGACTGAAAATATTCCACACCCTGGTGGTAGCAATGCAGCTGGAGGACACCTGCTCAGCTTAGAGGGAACAGTGATGTCCCCTTTCAATCTCCTCTGCTCAAGGGAGAAGAGGCCCAGTTTCTCTAATCTTTCGCTGTACGGCAACTCCTCCAGCCCCTTAACCATTTTAATTGCTCTTCTCTGGACCCTTTCGAGTAGTACCGTGTCCTTCTTCATGTACCAGTGCTGGTCGCAGTACTCCAGGTGAGGGCGTACCATGGCCCGGTACAGCGGCATGATAAACTTCTCTGTCTCGTCAGTCCAGCATCTGCCCCTTCCATTCACTGTCTGTCTTTCTCTGCCATCTCTCCTCCTGCCCCCCCCCCCCAATTTGGTCTGGCATCCATCATCTTCCTTCTGTTCCCCTCATGGTCTGGCATCTCTGTCCTTCCCTCCCCCCTGTGGTTTTTAGCATCTCTCTCTTCTCATTTCCTCCACTCAGATCTGTTATCGTTCTCTGCTCTCTCTTCCCTTTTCTTCTCTGGTCTTCCTTCTCTATTTTCTGCCTCCATCTAAATTAAATTCTTTCTTACTATTTAGTCCTGTTTCCCTCTTTTCAATGTGTCTACCCAAAGCTTGTCACCCCTCCATTATCTTACTATTTTCTTCCCCCTTTATTTATCTCCTCCTTCCATCCAGTATGTGTTCTTCCCCCACTTCCATTCAGCATCTGCTCTCCCCTCTCAACTGACATCCATCTGTCTTCTGCTCTCTCTCCCTTCTTCTCACTTCCATCATCTGTCCCCTTCTCTCTCTCATCTCCTCCATTCCATCATCTGCCCCTTCTCTCTCTCCCCACCCCAACTTCCATCATCTGCCCCCCCTTCCCCTCACCTTTGCGGGTCACTTTCTTTCCCCTGAGGGTGGCTCATGTCAGAGGGGAAGCTTTGGCCGAGTAGAACCGCTTGCAAGGAACAGTGTTACTTACTTGATTGATGTCCATGCTGGGGCCCGTTGCCGTTTGAAGAAAAAAAAAAGTGGAAAAAAGGGACCTGCAAAGGTGAGAGGAAGGGAAACCTCCAGGACAGCTGCTCTTTGCCCTCCTTCAGCGGCCCAAGAGTCTTTAGGCAAGCGGCAGCTCTGTGTGCTTTTAACTTCGGAACAGAGCTACCCCTAAGCAGTAGTTTAGCGCGGTTTCATGAAGCAGCCTCGGGGCCTTTGCTAGGCCGGCCCGCTTTGATGATGCGATGTGGGCCGGCCTAGCAAAGGCCCCGAAGCTGCCTCATGAAACCGCGCTAAACTACTGCTTAGGGGCAGCTCTGTGCCGAAGTTGAAAGCACACAGAGCTGCCACTGCTGGTTTGGAGGTGTGGAGACAAGGCAGGAGGCATACGCGGTGGAAGGCAGGAGTCCCGGCGAAGGCAGGAGTCCCGGCACAGCGACGGCAACAGGAAGTTGCAAGTCAGCTGACGCTGGCACCTTTCCTTGTGGCGCGGACCCAAATCCATCGCAGACCGGCAAGATTTTTTTGCAGACCAGCGGTTTAAGAACTGTGATGTAGGGTACAAAGATAAAAATATGAGCAAAACAATGTATGTGTCTTTGAGCATAAAACCTGAAAACAAGCAGAGTGGTGCGTAAAATAATTGTGGATTACTGTGGATCATTGGGTCTCCTTTTTTGTGCCCCAAATCTCCCTCTCATTTAATCATATAAAAATGCTTTCCCACAAGTTCTCCTTGCAATATATTATACAATCTGGAAATAAGTTTCTTTAGAGAGCCCTCTGCTATCAACAGTTCCTCAAGGGTTCCAAATTTCTGGTGCAACCATTAGCAACTGTGAAAGAGGTCATCAGTGCCTTACTTGTAAATAAATGTAAAAATCTGCAGCTGGTACAGAATAAATCTCTTATAGCTGTTGAAAAGATCTCAAGGATCCATTCTCATAATACTCTACTGTTCCCATGACTTCAAAAAAACAGAATCCCAATAAGGTGCAAACGATAAAAGGGAACAAATTGGGGCAACCAGAGTAAATACTGGGAGGCCTTACCTACATTTACCCGAAAATGATCTAGTTCCCATAAAAGGTTAAGCATCCATTGGTTGGGTGGTAGCATACTCTATTCTATGCTTACCCAAGCTTTAGGATTATAATTATACCAATCTACCACAATTTTCAATTGAGAAACTTGTTAGAACACCCAATACTTTCTGTTTCCTGTTCTCTAGCAAAACCCTCCTAGATGCTCTGGGAGGTCGTTTTCTCCAGATATAGCTAAACATTTTTTTGCTGGAGAATACATAACTGCAAGGTTTGACATAAATAAAGAAATTTTGACAATAACATAATTTTACGTACTGCTGATGGTATGGTGGAGCCTATTCCCTTCCAAAAAGTAGGCTGATGTTAGACCCAAAGATTCATACACCTAATTCGAATTGACTTTAATTGATGAATTAGGATCTCAAGCGCTCGCAGTTATGAGCTAACAGAACTAGTCTTGGCTCATAACTATTTCGCAAGCTATCATCAGTCCTTACATCTTTTTCATTCAATTTAAAGTGTATGAAAATTTTTCTTTTTTCAATTACTTTTCCTATACTTTTTAATACTATTCTTTTAGATACTAATCTTGTATAATACTATTTCTTAAGTTCATTTTTTATCCTTATTTCAATTTTATAATGTAAATATGATGATAATTAGCTTGGGTGTATGTTTCATACCCGGCCCTCTGACCACAGCACTAACGGAAGATCTCCGTTTCGCTCTCGTTTACAGTAGGAGAGCTTCATCAGGACCAGAGTGGAGCCTATACCATCTGCCCAACACTGAAAATAATTTCGGGAGCAGTTTGCCATAGTTTAATCTAACTAATTAGTTTGATTTAATTAGTTAGCCAAATCAGCAGATATTTTCACACCAGTTACTTTTGATGAGGGTACAGGAAAGTATGCTGGAGTATCACAGAGATTTGTACTAGGACCAATGTTATTATATTTGTAAATGATGTAGAAATGAGAACAATGAATGACGTGATCAGATGTGCAGGTGACACAAAATTATTCAAAGTTGTCAAATCACATGTGGATTGTGGGACGCTGCAGGAAGACCTTTGGGAGGCTGGCAGACTGAGGCTTCCACATGGCAAATGACATTTAATGTGGGTTACATTTTAGACATCCTATGCATTGAACATAGGATGTCTAAAGGGAAAAATAACCCTAATTATAATTATTCAGTGCTAGGTTCCATATTAGGAGTCATCGGCCAGGAAAAGGATGTAAGCATCATGGACAGTACATTGACATTTTCTACTCAATATGTGGCAGTGGCCAAAAAAAAAAAAAAAAGAAACAGGATGTTAGAAATTACCGTAATAGAAACAAAAGAAAGAATAAAACAAAAAATACAATGCTTCTATATTGCTGTAAGCTGCAATCGCAACTTGAGTATTGTGAACATTTCTGGCCTCCACATATCATAAAGAGATAACAGAATAAGAAAAGGTTTAGAGAGGGGTGACCAGAATGATAGAGGATGGAAATTACAAAGTACTACATTTAGGAGGCAATTCTATAAAGGTCTCCTAAATATGAGGGTTCAAATATAGAGAACTAAGCTCAGATTCTATAACAGCATCTGGATGCCCAGATGCCATTGTAGAGCATTAAGTTGGCATTTGCACGTCAATATATAGGCACAATCATGCTATGTAACAGGCAGGTGTAATGATAGCATCTAAGGGCTCCTTTTACAAAGTTTCAAGTTTATTAAAAATTTGTTTGACCTAAGCGGTTAACATAATAAAATTACACAAAAACAGGTTAAACATATTAAAACAGGGAAGACAAGTGACTTACACAAACATACGGCAACAAAAGGACAGATGGGGAAGAACTACAATAAATATAGGATAGGTAAGTCATAAAGACTAAAACAGTAGGTTAGGTAAAAAGATTGTCAAAAAAAAAAAAAGGGCATTTAACAAAAAGCATCTCGGAATAGAAATGTTTTTAATTCTATTTTAAATTGTTTTATATCTGATTCGTTACGGAGATATATAGGCAGTAAATTCCAAAGGGAAGGGGCATTAGGGCCATAGTGCGTGCTAAATTGCCACGTGCGCTAGACCTTAACGCCAGCATTGAGCTGGCATTGGTTCTAGAAGTGAAGCACGGGTTTAGCGTGCGCTAAAAACGCTAGCACACCTTAGTAAAAGGAGCCCTAAATGTTGCACGTTAGCATGCAACTTCTAGTACTCTGCAAGTTATGTGTTTAAATGTGGGACCCACCCGTGCTCTGCTCACATGTACACTCCTTTGCAGTTGTGCCTTAAGCTTGTTGAATATCACTATGGACTAAATTCTAAATATGGTGCCCATAAAAATATTCAGCACCGAAAAAAGTGCTTATTCTGTAAGCCACGCTTAAAGTTAGGCAAGGTGCGTAAAATAGCACGCTCAGGGACTGCAACTAAATTTAGGCATGGCCATTTGCACCAACAAAAAATGTGGTGCAAATGCCTGCATCTGAATTTAGGCACGGATGCTCTTATTCTATAATTGTGTGTGTAAATTAATGTAAGGACCCTGCTCTGTAAACTACACTATAGTAAAGTCCCCTAATGAGAAGAAAATCACCAATATTTATACTCCAAACATTCCCATATATAAGAAAGATGTAAACCACCAATATTTAAACTCTACTTAGGGGGGAGACCTCAGTAACGGAGCCCACGTACAGTCGTTTTTCACAGACCGAGGATTCAACGTGGCTCTATGCTCCTTAGCTCCAATCATCGGTCTCCTTCCCACCTATATTTTATCCTGTATTCTAAATATCTTATAACTATTATTTAGAAAGTATTTCTTTATTTGTTTTTTTATTTTTACTATTTAGTATTTTCTATTTCTGATTAATGCACATCTTAATACTTTTTTTTTAATTTTAAAATTCTAATTACTCTAATATAATGATAAGTCAGGTGTCTACACTCTTTCATTAAAGATCAAGCTGACATCACTTATACTTTTCAAATTTCAACTGGTTGTTAAACATTTAGTACTTATCAGTCGTATGTTTTAAAAGTACTTAGCTTTCAGTTTTTAGCTTTCATTTTTAGACAGCGCTCGTATATCATGCAATACCAACGTGGCCAGCGTTTCGTAGACTTGAATATTTGTCTACTGCTTCAGGGCTATTTTCCACGTATAACAAGCTGCTGTAAAAAACCAAAAAGATTTTCATATAAGAATTGCTCTTTAAGATCTAATTCAGTCCTTACAAACTATCAAGACTACCAGTTCTTACTTACTTGTTCAACACACACTATCAGTCATCTCAATCATATCCAAAATGGCCACAGCCTCTATTTAACTCGGTAACGTAATGACGTCAGAACAAAAGTCACTGGCGTCACGACGTGCCCGATACCCATAGGGAACCCGTTAATGTTACCTGAACTGTAACTAATTGTATTCAGAAAAAATGTTGCCACTCTATATGTTTATTTAATCCATTAGGATGTAAAGTGTTCAGACGATTGATCCATCTTTGCTCATGTTGGGCAAGAATTCTACAAAAATCCCCCCCTCGTATATTTGGTTGTAATACTTCAATAATCAATGCTTTTAAAGTTGCAAATTCATGATGTTTAGCTATACAGTGCCTTGCCAGCGGAGCACCTAAATTATGATTTTTAATGGTGCTCTTGTGTTCAGTGAGTCGGACACAAAATTTTCGAGATGTCTGACCGACATATATCAGGTCACATGGACATTTCAGGACATAAACAACACCTTGAGTTTTACAGTTTGAATTGTGTTTAAGGATGTATTCCTTTTTGTCTCCTGGATTAATAAATTGATTAGTACATTCCATCATTGTACACAACGAACATTCCCCACATTCACGATGGCCTAAATAATTTTCAACCTCCATAGTTTGTTGTTGGGGAAGTTGAGACGGGCAAAGCATTTCTTTTAAATTCCTGGTGCGACGGTAGGCAATTCTTAAAGAATAATCTTTAAATGTCCCAGCTATTTTCAACATCGCCCAGTGCTTCCTGAGAGAACGTGCAATTTGGTAACTGTTTTTCGAGTATGTTAAAACACATGTCATCTGCTTATCATCTGTTGAGCTTGTAGTCATCGGCTTTGGTTGTAATAAAAGTTCTCGGTGGTTGTAATACGCTCTTTTATAAGCCTTAGCTATAATGTTAGAGGGGTAACCTCGTTGTAGGAGCTTTTCCTTTAAATGAGTAGCCTGATGTTTAAACTCATAATCAGACGTACATATCCGCCTAATTCTCAAAAATTGAGAGAACGGGAGGCTCGCTTTTAAAGATCTAGGATGTGCGCTAGAGAAATGTAACATAGCATTACTATCTGTAGGCTTCGTGTATACTTTGGTATTAAATACACCATCAACCACTTTAATCTGTACATCCAGAAATGATATCTCAATTTCACTGCATATAGAGGTAAATTTTACTTTGGGATGACATATATTGATATATTCCAGAAACAGATTCAACTCAGCATGACCTCCATTCCAGATCATGAAAATGTCATCGATGTACCGGACCCATAACTTAATTTTATCTTGAAAACGTGAAGGGTATATCCATTTCTGCTCAAATGAATCCATAAAGAGGTTAGCTACAGATGGAGCCATTGTAATGCCCATTGCAATCCCTGAGCTTTGTTGAAACAATTGATCTTCGAATATAAAAAAACTAGTTTGAAGAACAATTCTGGCTAGTTGATAAATGAATTCAGTAGGGACCCTGGGGTTTGTTCTCATGTCCAACAGGTTCCTAATGATTTCTAGTGCCTCTTCTTGAGGGATAATAGTATATAATGAGCAGACATCAATGGTAACCAATATAGATTGTTTATCTGGAATCGTTTGGTCAATAATTCTCAAAAATTGAGTGGTGTCCTGGACATAGGAGGCAGTTTTTTTCACAGCATCTTGTAAGAATTTGTCAATGTAAATAGAGGATGCTTCCAACAGAGCTCCTCTATTGGAAACAATCGGCCTACTCTGCTCTGCCCATGACCCGCCCATTTTCATGCCTCCTTTTTTGACTCGTGTATAAAATTTAGGCATGGACCTTGTATGGGAATGTGTGTCTGAATGTTACATGAGTCTGTATTGGTTAAAGTTGACATATAGGATCTGCTATAAGCTGTTATTAACAGTCTATAGGTGTTTACATAATTTGGCTCCAAAATGTTTGATCAAGAGCATTCTGCCATATTTTCCGTCTTGTCAACTTCGATCTGCAGGGCTTATAGAATTGCAAATTCCATTTGCTAAAGATCTTAGATTGAAAGTATATTCTGTTGTGTCAGCCCAAGAGAATGGAATGGGCTTCCTTTATACAGTCAAACTTCGGTTTGGGAGTAACGCAGTTTGCGAGTGTTTTGCAAGACGAGCAAAACACTCGAGTAAATTTTGCCTCGCAAACAGCGTTGACTCGGGGAGAGCGGGAGCCAGAAGGCCTTGAGCATGTGCAGATGCTCAAGGCCCAGCCCAGGCAAGAGGCAGGATCTTCAGGCACCGGCACGTCCTGTGAGTTGGTGCTGCCTGCCAGTGCCAGATCGAGGTAAGGGCTTGTGTTTGGGCGGGCGATGCCGGTTCACGGGGAGGGGGGGGGGGTAATGCTGGTTCTTGGGGGAGAGGTGGAGCAGCGCTGGTGGCCTCGGGGGTGGGGGGGGACGACAACCAATCAAGCGAGTTTCCCTTACTTCCTATGTGGAAACTTACTTTCTTATACAAGCAATTTGGTTTATGAGCATGCTTCTGGAACGAATTAGGTTCGTAAACCAAGGTTCCACTGTATATACATCAACAACAGAATTTGCAGAATTTTAAGCGATTGCTCAAACGCCATCTTTTCTGTCAAATGAAATATAGAGTTTGATGTTTTTAACCTAGGATGAAAGTGAGGTGCTGGTCCCTATTTAATTTTATTGTTTGTGATTTATGTTGTATTGGGGGGTTTTTTTGAAGTTCATAGTATGTTATTTTGTAACCCGCCTTGGATAAGGCGGGAATATAAATAAACCATAACCATAAACTATAACCATGAGCACCAATAATTTCTTATTAAAATACCAATTATCAGTGCCAATTAGCTTTTATTTAAATTATGGGCACAATTTTAAGGGTTTTTTGTATAGAATTTGGGAATTGGTGCTCAGCTGGTACCTATGCATGTGAATATTACTTTTAGCACGACAGTGTTAGTATTCTATAATCTTAACATGCAAATAGCACTATCCCACCCCCACCCACACACTTTCTTTTATTGAGCATCAGAGTTTTTACCACCACAACTGGCGATTAAAAAAAAACCTAACACGGCTTCACAAAAGGGTAGAGGGGTATGTTTGGGCAGTATAAATTGTAGAATTAGGGGGTTGAAAACAAATGGGAGAAAACACTTTTTGCAGCTTCCCAAGGGAGTATGATAACAGTTACTTGTGCTTTGCGACTTCAATTCTTTAATTCCTTAGTAAAATACATTTTCAAGTGGACATTCAGTTCACAGTGTAACATCGATACTGAAGCATTCCCCTGGGAAAAATAACACCCAGCCCATGTAAAACCTTCAATGTAAAATCTAGCAATATAAATGGCATTTGTTATCTGATAGACAGCCAGTGAAGTTGTATACGCAACATTATTGGCCTGTCTCACCTCTTACTGGCAGCAGTGTTTTGTAGCAACTGCAGTTCTGCCAATAATCTGTCTGTGGGGCCCAAATACATAATTCTAGTCTAATTCAGATCTATAGACAAGAGTAGCTGCCTGCATAACCTGCTTTAATTCTGAATGACTGAGATAAGTGAATTTGTCTGATCCTTAACTCTTGCATTGTAAATATGATTGAAGTATTTTCATATCTATTTACCATACACTTATGAGTTGTTACTGATGTTATGCCTTGTTGGTGCATATATTTGATTTTTGATTGAGGCTTCATTGCCTCATTAATATTTGATCCCAGAAGATCTGGATGACATCACACAACTTATGAGCGATTGTCTTCCTGAAAATGACTGTAGCAAAACTGTGTGTTGAATTTTTTTTGAAAACTAAATGACAGCTCATGTGGATATTAGAAAGAATATTATCGTCTTATTTCTTTCCTAGGGTTTGTATAAAATGTTATCAGTTTAGATGAATTTACTAAAAACTGGCAACACTTTTATGTCTAGCTGAAACTCAGTGGGTCCTGGGCGGGAGGATCAAAATACCCCACCCCTGCCTGCCCCCAGGTCTGGCATCTCTCCTCCCTCCCTCCGCATCCAGCTGCTTACCCACCTGCTGGGTCCTCCAGATGCTACAGCGGCAGAGATAGCGTTAAAGGCTACCTCTCAGGTCATCAGGGCCTTTTCTCTGCTGCGACCCACTTACAAGAAACTGCATCAGAGTGGAGGGCGCAGCAAAGACCCTGCTGGCCAGATAGGCAGCCATAAGCACTGTCTCTGCAACAGTAGCATCTGGAGGATCCAGAAGGTGGGTAAGCAGCTGAACATGGTGGGGGGGAGGTGTCGACCTGGGCACACAGAAGGGAGAGTTCAGCTGCGGTCGGCTTCTACCATTGGGCAGCTCTGGGCATTGTGCAGGGCTTGCTCAATGGTAGCTACACCCCTGGCACTCATTTTAGTTAGAAGAGTTTACCTGCAAAACAATTAACAATGACAGAGAAAGCTAAGTCCATGCCATTTCCTGCGGAATTACTTGCTTTATGCACATTAATGTTGTCTCTGTAAAACACCTCACTTAATCCACAGTATGATAAAATGGCTTAAGTAAATACTTTCTAGCCCAAATCAATACATTAACTTTTGGCAGTAACACGTCAGCTGTATCGGTTTCTGTTCTCAGTTTTCATCCTGCTGAATGCTCACTGCTGTTTCAGCACTCTGATGTTCTTTAAGATTGAACTTTGCTTCTGACTACAGCCCATCTGAAGTCTGGTAGTGAAGAAAGGGAACGTATCAGAAGATCTAAGTATAGCACTGACTTCTTTTAACTTCTCACAGCAGAACTAATACAGTGAAAGAAAGGAATACAAAGATGAAACTCTGAAATGCACGCACTAAGGGGTTATGACAGGGCATGTGAGGTTTTCCCCTGAAGAGTCTAATCATTTGTAAATGATTTTTGTAAATTCCTGTGAGAAATAGTTCAGAGACTTGGATGCCTTGTAGATTTTAATGAATCTTATTGGATCTACATCAGAATTAATGCTGATAATGATGATGTCAGGGAGTTTAAGACCACACTGGTTCCTTCTTAAAAGCATGACAAGCATCCTTCTGGTTTTTTTGCTATCATCTTTTCTGCCTGTTTGGCCACCTTATTGTCATCAGATAGTTACCACCAGGTCCTGCTATTTTTTCTTGCACTGAAGTACTTCGCCTCTTCTGCTGCACCACTCCCTTAGGTTCTTCCAACCAAAATGTGTGGCCCTTAATTTTTCAGTATTAAATCTTAGCTGCTAAATTCTAGACCAGGGATGTCCAACGTCTGACCCAGCGGAGGCATTGCTTGTGTTCTTATGTTCTTTTGTTCTTATGAGATCTATTTGTATGCAGTGCTTCCATTGCATGCAAATAGATCTCATGCATATTCATTTGGGAAATTCTGAAAACCCGGCCTAGTGAGGGCTGAGGATGAACACCCCTGTTCTATACCATTCCTAAATCTTCACTTGATCCCTCATATTGTCCACATCTTATAGTATGGGCCCCAAAGTGATGGACTGGGTCAGGAACTGGTTGAATGGAAGGCGACAGAAGGTAATGATCAATCTAGATCGCTCGGAGAAAAGAAATGTTATCAGTGGTGTGCCTCAAGGTTCGGCTCTTAGGCCTGTTCTTTTCTAGCGTTTTTGTAAGTGATATTGCTGAAGATTTGCCTCTTTGTGGTAAGATTTGCCTCTTTGTGGATGATAACCAAAATCTGCAGTAGATACCCCTGATTGTATGGATAACATGAGGAAGAATCTAATGAACCTTGAAGAATAGTCCGAAATTTGGCAGCAAAGATTTAATGCTGAGAAACGTAAGATCACGCATTTGGGCTGCAAAAACCCAAGGGAACAGTACAGTTTAGGAGGTGACAAACTTTTGTGCATGAAAGAGGAGCAGGACTTGGGAGTGATAGTATGTGATGATCTAAAGGTGGTCAGACAGGTTGAATAGACAAAAGCTAGAATAGTGCTTGGGTGCATAGGGAGAAGAATGAGACTCCATTTAGAATATTATATACAGTTCTGGAGACTGCACCTTGAAAAAAATATAAATAGGATGGAGTTGGTCCAGAAGAAGGCTAAAATGGACAGTGCTCTCTGTCTTAAGGTGTACAGGGACAGACTTAAAGATCTCAATATGTGTACTTTGAAGGAAAGGTAGGAGAGTGGAGATATGATAGAGATGTTTAAATACCTATGTGGATAAATGCACATGAGTCGAGTCTCATGGGACCTAGGTTGGCCATTGTTGTAAACAGGATACTGGGCTTGATGGTTCTTCGGTCTGTTTCAGTATGGCAATTCTTATATTCTTAATTAAAGGAAACTCCAGAGTGAGAGGGCATAGAATGAGGTTAAGAGGTGATAGGCTCAGGAGTAATCTAAGGAAATACTTTTATACAGAAATTGTGGTGAATGCATGAAATAGTTTCCTGGTAGGGGTAGTGGAGACCAAGACTGTGTCTGAATTCAAGAAAGCATGGGATAGGCATTTGGGAACTCCTAGGTCACAGGTGTCAAAGTCCCTCCTCGAGGGCCGCAATCCAGTCAGATTTTCAGGATTCCCCCAATGAATATGTATGAGATCTATTTGCATACACTGCTTTCATTGTATGCTAATAGATCTCATGCATATTCATTGGGGCAATCCTAAAAACCCGACTGGATTGCGGCCCTCGAGAAGGGACTTTGACACCCTGTCCTAGAGAGATGAGGAGATGGGCCATGTAGCTTTTAGCTTCTTTTCATATTTCCAATCTGCACAGAGGATCACTTTTCCCAACAGCAATTCTGCAGTATCACTTACAAAAATGTTGGGGGGGGGGGAAATGGACCAAAAACATTTCCCTATGTTCCCCAGTAGTAACACCCTTATCCTCAGAATAAACTCCCTTTGCCACTATCCGGCAGCTCAGCAAAAGGTAATCCTGACTTGCAAAATATCTATTTTTACCAAGCACTAATTGAGCTACTGGAATATGGAGACAGGCATGGGAGAAGCCACTGCTTGCCATGGGATCGATGGTATGGAATGTTGCTACTATTTGGCTTTCTGCCAGGTACTTGTAACCTGGATTGGCCGCTTTGGAAACAGGATACTGGGCTAGATGGACCATAGTCTTATGTTATTCTATGCTATGCTTGGGGAGAGTCATATTTTCAATTATATTTAGGCCCTCTTTTACAAGCGCGTGCTAAATCAACACGTGCGCCAAGTGCTAATGCACACATTAGCATTTAGCGTGCGCTAAAAAGGGGGTTAATGTCACAAACAGAACATATGGAAAACATTGCTCTAAGTATACAACATAATGAAATAAATGAAGTACAAATATATTTAAAAATGAAAATAGTATGTAAATGCCACAAAAGGCTTCTAAAATGGCTTCCATTGTATACGGCTGCAGCTGTATGCACTGGTATAGCGAGGGTGGGAGGCACCCGGGTTGGGGGTTCCCTCCCCATCTCCGCTCCCCCTGCTGCGTGTGCATCCCTTCCCCCATGTTTAGCTTCCCTGGGTCGAGCAGCATCTCCAACTTGTTGCCCACACCGGCATCGGCTCTCCCTCTGACATCACTTCTAGTCGTGGGACCCAGAAGTACTGTATAGAGGGGAGCACTGAAGCCGGCGTGAGCAGCAGGTTGGAGCTGCGGCTTCTGCTGGCGAAGAACTAGAGGTGTAGCGGGGGGAAATGAAGGCATGTGCGCAGCAGGGGTGGATGGGAAGGAGCTGGGGGGAGAGGACAAAGAGGAGAAGAGGTGCCGGCGCTCCCACCAAGACAGCACCTGGGGCAGTCCACTTCCCCTTACGATGCAACTGGCTGCATGATATTTCTCTCTACACTGTTTTACAAGACTGGGGTGGGTTCCATTTTAGACAATCTATACATTGGATATAGGATTTCTAAAGTGAAACTCTGCTTCCAGACTGCACACTGGTCATTTAACAATAGCAGTTAGGTATCAAAAATATTACATACTACCTCTTTTCTTCCTCCTTTCCCAAGGCAACTATCCAGCTATAACTGTATATAACTTTTGAGATAGTAAGGCGGTTTGAATTTTTTTAGGCATTTTACCCTCAGATAGCTGCTTTGATGCAGACCTTTTAATTTTAAAACGAGAAGTACGTAAATTGGAAAGAGACAGACAACGACAGACTCAACTGGCGACTAAAAGTCAAAGAATATAAAAGAATAATTAAAGAAAAGCGCTGTAAACATTATTCCCAAATAAGCAATTCTCCCTTGCTGAATAATAAAGAACTTTTCAGAATAGTTAACTCTCTGTTTGATATTGATTTACTCAAACGTTCCAACTCTGACTTCCCACCCTCCGCCACAATCCTAGCCGACTATTTTGCCAGTAAAATTCACAATCTGAAATCGTCTCTCGTAGTTTCCAGCACAGAATCAATGATCAACCGACCTGCCATAGGAAAGGAAAGTTCAATAGCAGACATGACCTGGAATCACTTTGAAAGCCCAGACTGGAACCTATTCCTCAAGCTCTACTCTAAATATGCAAAATCCAACTACCTACTAGACAACTGTCCCCCCCTCTATCATGAAATCTGCCCCCCACACCCCATTTAAAGCTGAACTCTTCAACTGGGTTTCCCTATGCTTGTCCACCTGCCACTTTCTGACAGAACTCGGCCACATCCTTGTATCTCCTATTATTAAAAACCCCAAGGAACCTACCTCTTCGGTTACCAACTACAGAGAGACCCATTGCCAATATACCACTCTTCCAAAAAATTATGGAAGGTCTAGTTATTCATGAATTACCTAGAGAAGTTCAACATTCTTCATGATTCCCAGTCTGGCTTCCGCTCAAATCATAGCACAGAAACAGTCTTAGCTTCTCTGACTAATTACCTCTTCCATTTATTTTCATTGGGAAAAAGCGCCCTGATACTCCAGTTTGACTTGAGCAATGCCTTTGACCTGGTTGACCATGACATTTTACTCAGATGCCTCGACTCCATTGGCATCTCCGGACAAGTACTAAACTGGTTCACAGGCTTCTTAAAAAACCGCACTTACCAGGTTCACTGTAACGGAACCTTCTCCCAATCCTGGCACAATTCCTGCGGAGTACCTCAGGGCTCCCCTCTATCCCCTTCTCTATTCAACGTCTACATGGCTTCATTGGGTCATATGTTATCTGACTTAAAACTGAAATTATATATATATATATATATATAAACAAATGACATCACTATTATCATTCCCATAAGCTCCCTTTCACAAGAGACCGAACAATTCACCTCTTCCGTCCTCACCAAGATAGAACAATGGACCACACTATTCAAATTAAAACTGAACTCAGATAAAACCAAAATTTTCCTGGCTAGTCCCACTAACAAGGTAACAAATACCTCCTTGAAATTAAATGGGTTAGACTACCCAATTAACCCTACTATCAAAATCCTTGGAGTCATCCTGGACCGATGCCTGACTTTTGAAGTCCATACTAATGTTCAGGTTAAAAAATGTTTTGGTACCCTCTGGAAACTTCACACCATCAAACACTATATCAACTTCCTCTCCTTCCGACTTCTGGTCCAATCACTAATCTTGAGCATCCTAGATTATTGCAATATTATATACCTAGGATCATTTAAAAAAAGCCATCAAACGCTTAAGAATCGTTCAGAATGCTGCCGTTTGCGTCATTTACAATCTCAAAAAATCAGATCATGTAAGCCTTTATTACAAAAAACTGCACTGGCTGCCGATAGAGGCAAGGATCATCTTCAAATTTGCTTGCCTCTGCTTCAAAACCTTAACAGGCTCATCTCCAATCTACCTGTCGGATCACTTTGAACGTTCAGGCCCCACCCTCACACGTAATTCCCACCTGTTTGCCTTCCCGTCCCTAAAGGGCTGTGTCTACAAGAGATTCCTTGATAGATCTCTGGCATTCCAAGCAGGCAAATGGAATAAATGTCTAACTACTTTCATTTCTAACTCACCCTCCTACCAAACTTTCAGGAAATTAATCAAAACCTATTTCTTTGATAAATTTCTCTTACTCCCTCCCTGCCTTGTATCTCTGATATGCCTCCGGATTTCTTGACTACTCCCGACTTGCTAAGCTAAACCGATTGACTTGTTTGTAACATCGCTGTCTAAGTACAGTCTCTTACTCTGTTAACCGCTCTGAACTTTTATGGTACTGCGGTATGCAAAAAAAAAAAAGTTATTATAAGCAGCATATTTTAGACATCTGACTTTGGTACAGTTTTTGAAAACATAACCCAGCAAGGGAACAGTGGCATACAAAGGGGGGGAAGGGGGGCAGCGGGAGCATCCCTTAATAAGGTGCTCCAAGCAAGGGCCAGCATCATGGTCCAACTCCGGAAACTTCTGGCATGGCAGCATTCAGAATTTACTGCTCTTGCCGGCGTCAGGCCGTCCTCTCTACCAGGTCCTACCTTCATGGAACAGGAAGTAGGCGGGACCTGGCAGAAAGGAAGGCCCGATGCCAACAAGAGCAGCGAGTTCTGAATGCTGTGCTGCTGACTGGGGAGTGATAGAGAAAGAGAGGGAAGGAGTGGGGGAAACATGGTGCACCTAATTGAGGGCGGGAGGGAGTAGGAAGACCAGGGAGAAGAGAGGAAAAAGAGATGCCAGGCCATGGGGAAAGAAGGCAGGGAGGGGAAAGGAGGGAGAGAAAGGAAAGAGAGGAGATACCAGAGCATGGAAGGGGAAGAAAGATGGAAGAGAGGGAGAGGAGAGAAATGCCAGGGCATGGGGGAAGAGAAGGAAACAGGGATGCCAGACCATCAGGAAGGGAGGTAAAGGAAGGAGAGGAGATGCCATAGTATGGAAGAGGAGGGAGATATGAAAGGGAAGGAGAGAAGAGAGTTGTCAAGGCGTGGGGGGAGGGAAGGGAAGGAGACTGAGATGCCAGACCATCGGGAATGAGGGAGGGTAAGGAAGGAAGGAAGAAAAGGATATACCAATGCATGGAGGGGGAGATAGAAAGAGAGGAGAGAGATCCCAGCGCATGGGAAGGGAAGCAAATACCAGACCAAGGGGTGAGTTGGTGTGGGAAGGAGGGAAGAAAAGGAGAAGAGAGAGATACCAGAGCATGGTGGAGAGAGTGAAGACAGAAAGAGAAAAATGGAAGGGGTAGAGAAAGAGGGCGAATGCTGGATGGAATAGAGAGTGAAGAGAAGATGAGGAAAGCAGAAACCAGAGATGACAAAAGGTAGAAAATGTTTTTTGTTGCTTTAGAATAAAATAGTATTGTACTTATATTGATAAACATTTATAAATCGAAAATGGAAACAAAGTAATCTTTTTATTGGATTAATTTTAATTTTTTTTTTTTTTTTTACTAATGTTTGGAAGCCAAAATCCCCTTCCTCAGGCAGTGGCGTACCGGGGGGGGGGGGAATGTTAAAAGATGATCGGCCCTGGGTGTTGCATATCCTAGGTGCGTCACTGCATGGAAGAGAGCTTTCTGAAAATAGGATTATATTGGATTTCTGATGCTTCATTATGTATGCCTTTGGCTAATGTTTTTAAGTCTGTAGTTTTTCATGGCGTTGACACATCTTTTTCTTCTTTCAGGGACTTAAAGCAGCTGACAACGACCCCACGGCTCCACCATATGACTCTCTGCTAGTCTTTGACTATGAAGGCAGTGGCTCCACCGCTGGATCCTTGAGCTCCCTCAACTCTTCAAGTAGTGGTGGAGAGCAAGACTATGATTACCTAAATGACTGGGGCCCTCGCTTCAAGAAACTTGCCGATATGTATGGTGGAGGCGACGACTGAAATTCAGGGTGAACTTTTGGTTTCTGGACAAGGACAAATATTTCACCTGATATTCCCCCCCAAAAAAAGCATAAAGAAGCTAGGCTTTAACTTTGTAGTCTACTAGCTCAAGTGCTTGTTTGAAAGCTTCGGCATAGGCTGCAAACCAATTTGGGCTTGATGGGAATATCAGTACTCCAATACTGTTTGGAAGAAGAAAAAATTGTTGAGCTCTGTTACACTTGAATTTTACAGTACAGAAGCACTGGGATTTTATGTGCCTTTTTGTACCTTTTTCAGATTGAAATTAGTTTTATGTTCATGGCTTTAATGGTACTGATTTCTGAGAGGGTAGTTAAAATGACAAAGTATGTCGTGGGTGGGAAAGTGCAAGTAACCATGATGCTTCAACATGCTTTTGTTACATTTGCGTTGCTTTCCTTAAAGTACAGAATTAGCGAGGAAGTAAAAGCTTCATGGATCTTGTTTTTGGGATTTAGGCGGAAACCATAAGGATGGCAAGTGTACAGTGCATTACTTCTAGTTGTAGATGTTAGGGGTTTTTTTCACTAAAATTCTAAAACTTATGCAGCTGGTCACAAATAAAAGAGTCGTTATATCATCAGTTAGTAGCAGAATTGATTATTTTTTTTCATACATTAGAATGTTAGGCTCATTTTTGGTCTTAATCCATGTACACTTTTTTTTTTTTTTTTAGTTTATTTTTTGAGAAATTTTTGGTACTTTTGATCACTTCACTGTAAAAATGTGTACATAATGTTTTATCAGCATTGTCTATAAAGAAGTGTAAAAGCTTCAGACGTGTATGTATTATTTGGACTATGGATTCAGGTTTTTTGCATGTTTATATCTTTTTTCTTTTTTGGATTAAAACATTTACAAAACAGGCTAGAATCAAATTACAGTGATTCAGTTGCTGGACCTTAGATTGAATATTGACATTTTTTAAGCAATTTGAGGAGGGGGAATAGTTCTTAGCACAAATGTTTTACATAATTTGTACCAAAAAAACCAGGAAGGTGTGGCCTGACATTGGTGGCATTACTAATATATGTTTTAAGAAAGCAAAAAAAAAAAAAAAAGGGGAAAAAGTTTAAACTGGAGAGTCTTCTGACAACAGCTTTGCCTCTGTATTGTGTAAATGATACACCTCTGACCCCCAGCGTTCTGAATAAAATGCTAATTTTGGATGTGGTGGCTGGTTTGAACTTTTTCTTTTCCACTTGAACAGTTTGAAATGTGAAAAATCCCAAGATACTCGGCGTTTTCTCTGAGAACAATGAAAAAAATAAAAGATGGAGGGGAAGAGGAAGAGGAAATGTAAATACATTTCTGCATCATACCATACATTTGTGCAGCTCAATTTGATTCTTATGTGAATGTGAAGGACCACACTATCACAGAACTCTGATAGATCTGTTTTTGAAAACCTAAACGACAACAGATAATTAATTTTCTACCATACAAATATGACTAGTACTGGAAGTGAAATCTCAAAGTAGAGAATGACACGGGAACAAATTTTTCCCCGTCTCTGCAGGAACTCATTTTCCCATCTCGTCCCCCCCCAGAGTTCTTTTCCTGCCCCTACCCCATTCCTGCAAGTTCCATCCTCATCTGCACAAGCCTCAAACACTTTAAAAGCATAAGTGTTCGAGGATTGTGCAGTTAAGGCAGAGCTTACAGGAATGAGGTAGGGACAGTGACAGTGACAAAACTCACGGGTGCAAAGGCAGCAACTCAGCCAGTGAGCCACAGTCCTTCCAGATGTGCTATGAAGCTACTTCCTTATGTTGAGGCCTCCAGGTTGGTGATGTTGGCAAAATGCAGCAAACTAGGCAGGAGGCATCTCTCATTCCTTCTGCCAATGAAGATTGGGGCTTTCTAGAATAATATGGTTGAATTCTGGAAGGGTAGAGGGTGAGTATTCAAAGATACTACATAAACACACACACACACACAGAGGGGAATGTGTTGGAGAGGGAGTTGTACTTTGAGATTTCACCAACTTGATGTAGGAGATTACCTTGATGAAATCAGGCCATTTTAATTGAAGAAGAAGAGACTGAAAGGTCATAGTTTGCAAAGGATTTTGGGAGGAATAAACCACCTTTGCTAACAGTCCCTTTCACTTTGGTTAATACAGGAGATTTCAATATACTATTGATTGATTGGGCTTTAGGCATAATACTCAGCTGGTGCCAATATATCCGCTGCCAGTGGATTATATAGGGTTAAAAAGAATGGTCTATTATCTACTAGTTGGAAAACAGGTTGTGAGGTGCCACAGGGTTGGCCCCCTTTCTCTGATATTATTTAATGTTATGATGCAATGCTTGGGTAGAGCAATGTTTAGTTATACTTACGCAGATTACATTAATATTCTGTTACCTTTTGGCAATGCAGATTTAGATTGGATTTTATTAAAAACAGGGCTTAACACTGTGGAACAATGGGTATTGACCCACAAATTGAAAATAAATATAGAAAAACCTAAATTTTTTGGACTGGGTTCTTAGGATCTAGCCAGATCACATTGGCAGTCAATAGGTCAAAATAATTATGTCTTTGATATGCAAACTAGAGTTTTGGGCATTCAATTGGATAATTTCTTGACTATGGAACATCAGATTAAATTGGTTAGTAGGAAAGCTTTTGGCCTTTTAAGGAAATTACAGGCCATGGTGTAGTGGGGGGGTCCACCCTGGGCGCCATCTTGGTGAGGGCGCTGGCCCCTGTTCTCCTCTCTGCCCTCACTCCTTCCCATTCCCCCCCTGCTGCACACGCACCTTCATTTCCCCCCACTATACCTCTACCTTTGTGTCAGCATGAGCAACAACTCCAACCTGTTTCTCGTGCCATTGTCAGCTCTCCCTCTGATGTCACTTCCGGGTCCCACACCTAGTAAATGACATCAGAGGGAGATCCAAAGCGGGTAGCAAGTTTGTGATGCTGCTCACGCCGGGAAAATTAAAGAGGTAGGGGAGAAGGCGGGGGTGGGGAAGGAGCGGGGGCAGAGAAGAGTGTGGGGAGAGGGGTGCAGCAGCCCCAGCCACCTCTCATCCTCACTACGCTATTGATTGCGGGCAGTACATAAATATTTTGATACAGCAGTGTTTGCAATTACAGTTCAATCACATGCTTTCTTTGATGGATTATTGTAATATACCTAAGATGTGCAAATGGGTTGTTGAAGAGACTGCAGACATTACAGAATACTGCAGTTAGGGTGATCTTTTCAGTCTTTAAATATCACAGAATTGCATCATATATAATTAAATTACATTGGTTGTCAGTACAAGCAAGGATAAATTTTAAGCTTTGCGTAAGTCTTCAATATTTTATATGGTCAAGGACCATCATATCTTCTGGAATTAGTCTCAGAACATGCTTTTTGGATATCTTCTGGAATTAGATCAGGACATGCTTTTTGGTACCAGTTTTACCTTCAATTTCCCTCCTCAAAAGCAACTGGATCATGTATGCAATGAAATGCATCTTTTTATTACCAGGCATCGCTAATCTGGAATGATTTACCCTTTTTAATTAGATCAGAAGTTCATTGTACAGTTTTTAGAAATTTCCTGAAATTGATTATGATGTGTGTTTATTTTATTTTAAGGAATTTATTTATTTTTAAAATTTCTATACCTTTTTTTCCCAAAACGGTTTACAATGAGTTACATACATAAAATATTAAAAGTCAATTCAAATAAGAACAAAAACAGGCAGATTCAATCTTATATAAAGTCAATTGCTCAAAGAAATGCATCTACAAATAGTTGAGTCTTCGGGCTCCTTTTACGAAGGTGCGCTTGGGTTTTTAGCGCATGCACAAAATTACCACACGCTATAGCGCGCGGTAGCCGGAAATCTACCGCCTCCTAAAAAGGAGGTGGTAGTGGCTAGCGTGCACAGAAATTTAACGTGCGCTATTGCGCGCGTTAAGGCTCTAGCACACCTTTGTAAAAGGAGCCCTTTATCATTTTCCTAAATGAGTTCCTCTTTCCACATTTTTGAATCTGGCTAACTGGGTCTGTTTCCAATAGTTGAATTTATTGCGATCTGCTATGAACTCACAAGTGCCATGGCGGAATGCAAATGGTAATGGAATGAATATCTGGTTTCATTGTTGGCTGTAACAACTTAACCGATTATGCTGATATTTAGTACTAACAGGTTAAGTGCTTAGGCTCGGATTCTCTATAGGGCATTGATATCGGTGGCCACCGATCAGGTGTGAATCACACGACAGAGCCCTGTAGAGCAGTGTTTTTCAACCTTTTTACACCTATGGACCGGCAGAAATAAAATAATTATTCTGTGGACCTGCATTGGTCCGTGGACCGGCGGTTGAAGAACACTGGGCTAAGTCGTGGGCCAGACCCCGCCCATCTCTACCCAATCTCCACCCCAGACCCCGCCCCCATAATAGTACTAATTGCACCTTGCACGTCCCATGCCTCATCTGGAAGCCTTCCCTCTGACGTTGCAACGTCAGAGAGAGGCTTCCGGTTCAGGCGCAGGATGCCCTTAGGAACCACTGCCCGCGGCTTTGTGCACTGAATCAGTTAGGAAGAGGGAGCTGGCTCGAAGATAACGCCGCGTCGTCGCACCATGGACCGGCGGTTGAAGAACACTGTTTTGGGCCTGATGCACATGCTGGCCCTGTGGACTGGCAGGAAATTTCTGTGGACCGGCACTGGTCCATGGACCGGTGGTTGAAGAACACTGCTATAGAGAATCTGCCTCTATGAAAGATAGGTGTCTAAAATGTAGGCCAGGGTTATCTGGGCCTAAATTTCTGGCGTGGGCGTCTATCTTTGGTTTGAATTGCGCCTATGTAGGCACTTTATGCCGCCTTATTATGTCTTTGATATACAAACTAGCATTCCAGCATCAGCCACACCCATAGTGGTGCAATACCGGTGTGTATTATTTAGGTGCCAGTAAGCGCTTTAACGGTTAAATTTTCTGCCATTTTAAACAGGGTTTGTTAATCAACTTAGGTGCAGGTAGGACGCCATTTCTAGAATTTCCCCCTTAGTGGCTAAAGATAGGTCTTCTGTTTTAGCCACTAAACCTAGCTGCCTTGGCACTAAATATCTGCACCTTGCCAGCTAATTTGAATGATATAGCCTCTAACCATGAATATTCAGCAGGAGATAGCCGCTTATCTCATGCTAAATAGCCACAGTTAGTCACCGATAAGCCATTAAACTGGTCAAAACTGGTTAAATAGTTTTGAATATCAGGAGGAATGGGCTTTTAATGATCATACTGAACTGGATTCATTTTAGGGGATATGCAAAAAAAAAAATATATATATATATATATATGACAAATTAGCATGCAGGTTAAATATCAACTCACACACAAGTTTTTGTACAAATTTTAATGGTTGTCCCTTTATTAGTTCTATTTTTATTGTAAACTGCCTTGAAACCATGGTGGGAAGTGGTATACGAAATTAACACATCCAATACAACCTGAAATATGAGACAAATGAAATATTAAAAATAACTTTGTACCAGTGTGGTTTGCCATTCAATTATAGTATACTCATATGTTGAAAGTAGAAAACTTAACTAAAAAAAAAAACCATTAATATGGGCTTGGACTTTGGTTTCTGTTCAGTATATTTTTCTTCATTGCTTATTTATGGAAATAATGAAATAATTGGTGTGCCTTTTGCTACAGTGTAAACAGGAAATCTGAGATTTCAAGAGAAGCAAACCTGCCAATTCATAAATGATTTTGCAGAGAGAATAAAGAGATCTCAAGTACAGTGGTACCTCGGTTTACGAGTGCACCGGTTTGCGAGTGTTTTGCAAGACAAGCAAAACATTCGCAAAATTGGCGCCTCGGAAACTGAGCGTGCCTCGATTTACGAGCGCCCCCCCCCCCCCCCCCACGCGATCCGGTACCCTCCCCCCTGTGATCCGGCACCCCCCCGCCGCAACCTGAAGTCCCCCAGATCTACCCGAATCCGCTTCTTACTTTCAGGTCGGCCTCGGCACCGGCACCAGCATGTCCTGTGCGTTAGTGCCGGTGCCCGAAGATCGGCCTCCTCTTCTGTGCTGGGCCTTGAGCATCTGCGCATGCTCAAGGCCTGCGAGTTCACGTTCTCTCCGAGAAGAGGAGACCAATCTTCAGGCACCAGCACCAACGCACAGGACATGCAGGTGCCGAGGCCGAGCTGAAAGTAAGAAGCAGGTTCGGGTGTGTCTGGGGGACTTCAGGTCGCGGCGGGGGGGGGGGTGCTGGATCACAAGGGGGGGGGTGCTGGATCACGGGGGGGACACCTTTGGGGGGAGCAATGCCGGTTCTCATGGGGGGGGGTGGATAGAGCAGCGCCGCTGGCCTCGGAGGGTGGGAACGTATCAAAGCGAGTTTCCATTGTTTCCTATGGGGAAACAAGCTTTGATATACGAGTATTTTGGTTTACGAGCATGCTTCTGGAACGAATTATGCTCGTAAACCAAGGTACCACTGTAAATGTAGGCGAGTGATTCAGTAAACAAGTTGATCAGTCTTAAAACATGCTGTCGTTAAGATGAGGATAAGATATGCGATGGTCAGGTTTATTTAACCCCCTCTTTTACTAAGGTGTGCTTACCGATTAGCGCGCACTAAACACTAATGTGTCCATAGACTAACATGCACACGTTAGTGTTTAGCGTGCAGTAATCGGTTAGCGCACCTTAGTAAAAGAGGGCCTAAATGAAGATTTCAAATACAGTATTATTAATTTAGATCTGAAAACTGCCATTTTTATAAAGTCTGCAGTCGGGGGGGGGGGGTCACATGCTGTGCATTTGAGTGGGAATAGGAGAAACATCACAAAAAGCCTTACATAATAAGAACACTTTTCCATCGTTGCTCGGAAGTTAGTGTAAGGACTGTTAGTCAGGCCCCCACAATGTAACGTTGGTGGGGTTATATTAGAGGCGCCCTTAAACACGCCAGGTCCCAGGTTCAGTTCCCTCACTGAAGATTCACCAGGAAGTAGACTCAAATAAGAAACACAGCCAGAATGATTGCATAAAGAATATATTATACAAATAGGCTTACAGAAAAGCAATATTCAGTTAGCTATACTATTTTTCAATATATCTTGTTTCAAGTGGTTCAGTAAGTCAGCATTCCATCTATTTCATTGATTTAGAGATTTCTAAATAGGCAATATTCATTTTTGAGCATGAATTATTTGTAAGATATTTTTAATTGGAGAGAAATATTCTCCAAGAAGGCTATACTTCAAAGGTAAGATGCTTTGAAGTATGAATAAAATAGGTGAATGCCAGCCATAAGTGACTGATGTCCCAATCAATGTGCCAGTGGTTATCAGCACCTGCAGAGTAAAAGAACCGTAGGAATCATTAAATGGAGCAGTGGCAGTTTAGCGACCAAAAATTAATTTATATTATTATTCTGAAGGATACTTTGCTGTCGCTGGAAGCCTTCGTTGTTACAGAGCATAAAATAACCTTGTTCTTAATAATCATTCATTTTATGTGTAGTTTTTGCTTCTTTTTCCCCCCCATTTTATATCATCTATAATGTTAGGCAGCATTGTCTTATTCTTACTCATGAGTGAAAGGCACTGCAAAAGGTCCCTTGTGACTAGCAGATTAAATGGATCAATGGAACACCCCATTGCCATCATCATTGCTTGGGTAGTGTTGTATTTTCTGTGTTATTCTTATAGTGACCTCGTGGAAACCTCTTTCCTTGAAGAAATTTCACTGTGCCAGGAAAAAAAAGACTTTTCCCCATTAACTAGTCCCTATAGGAGAAAAATCTAAGATCTCTATGTAACTATGTGGAATAAAATCATTCAGGCGCCTGAATCGTCTTGGACATGCCTCGGGGAGATCAGAGGGTCGGGTGAGTTGTTAGAGGCCAGGTTGCAAACTGTTACAATAAAAATTGTGCGATAGAGAAGGAACCAGCATGGAGAAGAGAGAGATCTAGCTTTCTTGCTGAATAACATTAATGCAAGACAGACAGATGGAAAATCACTGCAAGCAAGCTGAATGCTTCCTGGAGTTCCTCCTGCTAGTGAAGAGGGACAACTTTAAATATAAGCCTCAGAGAAGCAAGTGGGTACTGACATCAGATCAATGGGGTTTGTGCGTTAAGTCTGATTCATAATTCAACTGCTCAATGTTAAGAACGTAAAAACACATTGTCCCTGAGGAATGGACAATAAAGATGGACTGGTTTTGAACCACTCTTGCAGCTCAGTTTCTTGTTGGAATCCTTTATAAGATTTTCTCTGCAGAGGCACAGAGGAAATTGTCCTTCATTATAAGCTCCATCCAAGGTTCATGCTTGCAACTGTCAGAAAAAAATCTCATAGCTGCACAAAACTACCAGAGATGTTGTGTGCATGGTCGATTAAAAAATGGTATTGGTACCCTCAGTTCTTCATATTCATATGTGTTATAAAAGGAGCATCACTCAATGATGGGTCTAGATTTCTACAATATGGAGTGCTCCGGGGAGACCTGGTTTGCACATTTTTTTTTTTTTAGTATATTTGATGTATATATCTGATTGATTTGTTTGGTTTTATCTATGGTTTATTGTAACCCACATAGGTTTGGTGGGACATAAATATTTTCAATAAATCAATTTTATACACAGTTTTATCATTTTTGCTTTTAGTAAAACAATATCATATGCCTGGATTTGCTTTTGCACTAATTCACTTTAACAGTGATTAGACTTCATTGAAATGAATTAGAAGGAAATGAAACATTATGAAAGCTCATTCGTCAGTTTCACTATAGTAGAACTCATTTACTTGTGTGTGTATATTTATGGAGAGAGAGAGAGAGTTCTAGCATAAAGCAACATTTGATACTGACTCTGGTAGGGTTAAAGCAAATACTGCTATGCAAAACGTCCTGTGACTCATCCAGCAATGATACATTCTGTCACCTAACTTCTTATAATTCATCTGCACAGTGAAAGCATCCAGTTTCATTTGTTGTCGTCTTCTAGGCCAGTGTCTCTCAAACTGTGTGCCACTGCACAGTGGTGTGCCCTGAAGAGATTCCAGATTTTACTTTAAGGGCCCACGGATTAAGCTATGGGCCAGTAACATTGGCTGCACTGCTGAAGAGCGAAGATTTATGTTATTGGGTTGGGGGGTGGGAAGAAGGGAAGGTCGGGTGGAGAGGTGTTATGGTTGGATGGTGAGGGAATGGATGGTTGCTAGGGAAAAGTGGCGAATGATTGGTGGAATGTTGGTGAATTGGGGTTGGCTGGGATTGGGCAGGAGTATGAGGCTGTGAGAGAGTTGGAATTTAGTATTAGGAATTTAAGGGAGGAGAGGGTGGTTGGGGTGCTGGTGAATGGGTAGTGTAGGGAAGTGGATGGGAGTTAAGAAAATTGAGGATTTTGCCCAACCGTTCTGTCCCGTAAGGGGTGGGATGCTTGTGTGAGATGGTCTAGTCGTTTTGTGAATTGGTGTCAAGTGTGATGGTATAGCTTTTGGGGGTGGGGGTGGGATCTGTCACAGTTTTGGCGGAAAATTGGTTTTCCAGGTGATCAATGATTTGTTTATGGGATTGATACAGGGGATTGATGGAAGGGCAGATACTTGTGTGTGATACCACCACAGGTATTGATGAGGCCGGGCGGCACCGCAGGTCTTATGGGGTGTGGGGGACAAGGGTTGGATCAATGTTAAGAGGGAACACGGTTTGATTTTGTGGGGGCTGTCAGCTAGGTCATTACTGCCTAACTGACATGGGTTGAGGTTTTGGGAAGACCGCTTTGGAAAAATTTCATTGATGTATATTCATGGTTAATGTTATTGCATTGTTTAATAAATAAAACTGCGGCCAGAATTTATTTATCCAAAATTAAGAGGTCTGTGGAGTATTAATTTCTATGTATTGTTGGTTAGAGCGTGAAAGTAGTGTGAATGCCAATGTTAATTTTTTTAAATTCCCTTCATAAGTATACAGTACATTAGAATAGATAACATGTACATCACGTTTGCAAGAGTCTGTCAATGTTATGAGCATCTGTGTGCATAAGGCTAAAACCACAGACAAGCATCATTCTTTGACATGATTGGTCCTTGAAAACTAACAGCAAGTAATTTTATTTTTATATTTCATTCATAGTTTTCCTAACTTGAGCAACAAAGCAATCGAGGCTTTGTTATTGTCTGGATCTTCTTATCTTTGTGAACTTGGATTTTCAGCTCTGACAGAAATTAAATTGAAAAAAAAAAAAAAGAGAATGATTGCAGATGATGAAATGCATGTTTGCTTGTCGACGACTATGGAGCATGTGAGTTAATTTGCACTCAAAAACAAGCACATCTATCACATTCATTAGCAATTCTATTCTATCTACTTTAGAATTCTCAAATTTAATTTTTTTGTTGGTTTTGCAATTTCATAATTTCAATTATAATGTGCTGCAAAAAAATATTTGCTCCATTTAGTGTGCCAGAGCTAAAAAAGTTTGAGACACACTGTTCTAGGATCTCTCTGATTTGCTGTCCAGAGTGCTGTGTAACTGTTGTTGACTTTCTAGCCCTCCCTGCCAAATGGAGTACGCATTCAGTTAGGTTAATCCTTACTGTAGGATGCCATGTACTTAGATACTATACCATCATTACTCATATGGGGGGGGGGGGGGTTCTACACATGGCTTTATGCATATGGAAAGAAAGTACAATAAAATCCTGCTCTTCTTATTTTTGTGCTTCTGTGCCCAATCAGTTTCTGGTGTTAACAGTCCTATTCTATGGGGAAACCTGCAGTTACTTTTGAGTTCATATTGGCACCTAGTCATACTAAGTAATAAAAAGAACCACAAAAGAAGGTGACAGGACTAAAGCATGTCAGACAATCGCGCGCGGACAAAGGAGCTCAGACAAATGCACGCAGGATGTCAGCGCGTCGGGTTAAAAGTTAAATTTAAAGCGCTCTGAGGAAGGGTGTGGGGGGAACACCCCTCAGTTTACATAGAAGTGTTGGTTCTGCCGTTGGGGGGGGGGGAAACACCCCCACACACAGAGAGGAAACTAATTTTTCCCTAAAACGGTGAAAAATTACACTTGTCTCTGTAATGGGGGGATTCCCCCCAAACCCCCAATGGCAGCGCCAACACTTTAAATTTAACTTTTAATCTGGCTCGCTGACATCTTGCGCGCGTTTGTCTGAGCTCCTTTGTCCTCGCGCGATGGAGAAAACCAGAACCTTTGGATTGTTCCTCCTCTTACGTTTCTGGCAAGGTCTGAGAGCAGGAAACAAGTGGCGACTATCACCCCTCAATTTTTGTTAATCATGCATTGTTCAATTTGTTGTTGTATGGTAAATTTTGTATTTATTTTATTGGTATTTATACAGTATACCACCTATCAAGGTGGTTTAAGCGGTTTACAATCAGGTAATCGGGCATTTTCCCTATCTGTCCCAGTGGACTCACAATCTATCTAAAAGTTTCTGAGGCAATGAAGGATTGAATGACTTGCCCAGGGTCACAAGGAGCAGCGTGGGGCTTGAATCTACAACCTCAGGGTGCTGAGGCTGTAGCTTTAACCACTACGCGACCTTAGAATTACAGTGTTCTAAGTGACAATTTTCAGTATTTTTAACTCCGATGACTTCTGGGTTCTATCTGACATGTAGATGTTACAACACTCACGAGGATTTATTGCAACTTAACCATTCCTTCATTTCATAAGAAATTACATGGTTCTATGTACAGAAATTAGTCTATGCATGGGATTACAAGGTTCTAACTGCGAGCCAACTTTCGGTACAGTTAGAACCATGTAATTCTAAGATCGCGACTAGGCTATTCCTGTATGTCAGCCTAAATGGGCCCGATTCTAAAAACAGCGCCCTATGTTGGCGGTAGGCGCCCTACTGCCGCCTAACTTAATTGGTGTACTAATTGGCAGTGCCAATTATAAGACAATTGAAATGATGACACCTAATATCACTGTAGGCGTGGCATCAGGCATTGTAAGGCACCTCCATGGACGCGATTCTTGTGAAAGGTAGGTGCCGGAAATGTAGGCCTTGAAAACCCTGGCCTACATTACCGGTGCCTACCTTTTATGTAGCCACGATTCTGTAAATGGTGCCGTTGCTCATTTGACACATAGTTGGTGACCATTTATAAGGTGGTTGCCGATAACAGCGCCATTTACGGAATCCATGCCAGTTTGTATAGGGTGTCAGAAATGGAGGTTTAGATCCATGCATATGGAACTGTAGTTATAGTTTATAAAAGGTTCACTGAATATGGAGCCTTTTATAAAATATTTGTTGCATCTTGGAAAAATATACAGTATATATTTGGTGGCTTGAAAAAAAGGCCATTTTACAAAAATGTATACTGAACAAGAGTATATTTTTTTATTTTAGTATTTTATATTCCACTTATAACCTATGTGGTTTACATTCTGGTACTCAAGCATTTTTCCCTGTCTGTCCCAGCAGGCTCACTCTCTACCTAATGTATCTGAGGCAAAGGGGGGATTACGTGACTTGCCCAGGGTCACAAGGAGCAGCATGAGATTTGAACCCATCTCTCATCAAGTTTCAAGTTTATTAGGATTTTATATACCGCCTATCAAGGTTATCTAAGCGGTTTTTTTTTTACAATCAGGTACTCTAGCATTTTCCCTCTCTGTCCCGGTGGGCTCACAATCTATCTAATGTACCTGGGGCTATGGAGGATTAAGTGACTTGCCCAGGGTCACAAGGAGCAGCGTGGGGTTTGAACCCACAACCCCAATGTGCTGAGGCTGTAGATCCAACCACTGTGCCACACACTCCTCCATGGGCTTTTCTCTTATAAATAGCACCACAGGCACACATAAGGTGGTGATTTTACATGCCAGAAGCAATCGGTTATGAAGATGAGGGGCTCAGTGAATGCCTTGTACCACAAAATTAACAGCTATGCAATGGCAATGAGCATACAGATTACTGCCACATTTTTTTAAATGTGGCTGTAATCATCGGCTCGTTGCCAAATGTATCCCTTCCTGTTAATTTGTTAGCAGTGATTATCTCACACACTGACAGGAAGGGTGACATAAAAAATAAAAGCCCCCTGATCTGGGTAACAAGTCACTTCCCTGGATCCAAGCATAAATGGTCTGCCAATCAATACTTAGGAATCATTATTGATCAGGAACTCTCTTTCAGGATACAGATAACTATTCTAGGGATGACCTGCTTTTCTTTATCTGTCAATTTTGTGTCAAGTGACCTCTTGTGTGGGGCCTCCCCAACATAATGTGTGCATTGTTTCACAGATTCCTATATTTTCCTGCGCATATCTTCTCAAATTACATTTCTCTGTGCTCTCATTATCTCTTGTTTAGATTATTGTAATGTCATTTACTCTGGGCTGTCTGCTTCAACACGCTTTTTGTTTCCAAATAATACAGAACACTGCTACGTATATGAACTCTTACATTGGCCAAGCTCATTGGTCATGTGACGCTAGTCTTTATCTACTATCATTGGCTGCCCATTACATACCGTATTCAGTTTAAGATTCTTGCCCTAACCTAGAGATCCATTCATCTTGGAATTCCCTCCTATCTTTCCACTTATGTTAATCCCTGCTTACCTCCTAGGCTCCTGTGCTCTCTCAATGACCGTTGATTATAAGAATATAAGAATTGCCGCTGCTGGATCAGACCAGTGGTCCATCGTGTCTAGCAGTCCGCTCAAGTGGCGGCCCTTAGGTCAAAGACCAGTGCCCTACAGAATTAAAGAATTAGACCTTGCTCGAAGCAGTGCATTCTACTATTTTGTGCCTTCTGTATGGAATGCTCTTCCTAACAATATCCATTTAAATCAATGGTCTCAAACTCAAACCCTTTGCAAGGCCACATTTTGGATTTGTAGGTACTTGGAGGGCCTCAGAAAAAATAGTTAATGTCTTATTAAAGAAATGACAATTTTGCTTAAGGTAAATATTTTATAAATCTTTTCTTTTAGCTAAGTCTTAATAATATTGTAATTTATAGCTAAAGGGACATATGATCAAGAAACTGTTTTATTTTACTTTTGTGATTATGATAAACATAATCAAAATAGTACCTGGCGGGCCGCATGCGGCCCTCGGGCCATGGGTTTGAGACCACTGATTTAAATTTATCATACCAAAAATTTCAGATGACCCTCAAGACTTTATTGTTCCAGAGAAATTTTAGAAACCAACCTGCTATCAGCTGCATGTATGTAATTCTTACAATTAAGACTTATCTTTCCCATTTTTCTTTACTAGACTGTGATGATTAATTGGTCTACTCTACAATCTTAATATGGAGTTCTATTCCTGTTTCGACTAGCTTTTTAATTTTATTATGTAAACTGCCTTGCAATGATCGCAGGAAAGATGGTATATCAAGTAAAAAACAAACAAGCTATAACCATAGCACTGAGTTCTTCACACTTCACTGAATCTGTTGATCACTGCTCTTCAGTTTTAACTTCGCATTTCCCCATCTTCACTACAAAAGAACTCTAGATATTAAAGCTTGTCTGAAACAAAAACACAAAGCCATGCTTCAACTCCAAAGGTCCACTGCAGTTAAAACTCCAACCAAGGTAGGGTTGGAAGGGGGTCCAAAGTAGGACACAAGCTTATCTCTGTAGACTATGTTCCAGGGCAGACCCTGGGTTTTAAAAGAGTTCCAGCTGATGATGTCACAGATGCACTGGACTAGAGAGTTGCACGGGGACAGAAATCCCACCCATCCCCGCCCGTCCCCGCCAGGATCCTCTCCATCCCCACCCGTCCCCGTCAGGATCCTCTCCATCCCCACCCGTCCCTGTCAGGATCCTCTCCGTCCCCACCCATCCCTGCAAGTAACTACCTCCATCCCCACCCATCCCCATAAAAAGCAGCAATTACTTTTGAAAGGATCATCAATTCCACAGTTTCTTTTGTGTTTGCGCTGCTGTTTGCCTTGTGAAATTTATTTGGTGGAACCCTTTTTTTGTTTTCTGTTCAGGTAATTAACTTATAAACCCCCTCTTTTACTAAGACTGATGTGTCCATTATATTATATGGACGAACCCTGCTTCCAAAGTCTTCCATCCCCGTGGGAGTCCCGTTGGCTAGAGGGGGGGGGTCCCCTTGGGAATCCCATGGGCCAGAGGGGGTCCCCGTGGGTGTCCCATGGGTTAGGGGGGATTCCTGCGGGATTCCCGCAATCACCGCTCCCGTGCAGACCTCTACACTGGACCCATTGTCTCAGGGAGTCAAACTCAACATACTCAAGGTAGGACTTCTGCTCTCTCCTTTCCCAATAGTTTTCAGTTTTGTTTTGTTTTTGTTTCTTATGTTTAAAGTGCTTAAAAAAAAAAAATCAGCTTTAGGACTGGCACAATTGACTCCACAACTCTGCGGGTGAGTGTTTATTCAAAGGAAAATTAGGGCTCCTTTTACAAAGGTGCACTAGCGGTTTTAGCACACACTAGCTGCTACCGCCTCCTTTTAAGCAGGCAGTAGTTTTTTCGGCTAGCGCGTACTAATCTTGTGCGTGCACTAAAAACGCTAGCGCACCTTCGTAAATGGAGCCCTTAGTCTTTAAAGGTAGCCAAATATTTAAATGTCTTCTTTGGAAAACAGTGCTGAATCCCGCAACTTTTACCATACTGAATTGCATTTGTTAATGTGGAAATAATTTTTTTAAAAGCTGTGAATAACTAACCCCTTCTGTTTGTAGGTCACACTTAAATATTTATACTGTATATACTGTATAAATATTGTATATATTTACAGTATATATATATAGTATATATAATTATGACCTTTATTATCTAGTAGAAATAATTCAGCTTCTAAGTTCCCTGAATATGTTTTCACTGTCTGAAAATCATTTCCATGCAATTCATGCAGGTGATGTACCTATAAATAAATGTGACATGAATACAGCTGGTGTAATTATGGCAGGCAACTGAAAGGTGTACATGACTGCAATAAATAGGATACTACATAAATAAAAGATTAATGGGAAAAGCAAAATCACATGGGCTTTATTCCTCCCATTTGAATTCTACAACAGAGCTAGTATGTGTCTTTTTTTAAAATAATTTTTTGTTAAAATGTGTAGCATATATCTCCTGTCCTGACATTTAAAAAAGGGCCAAAATACCATGATATATCACATAATGGAATGCACACCAGGTGTATAAAATTTTTTTCTCAGTTTTCTCCATGGCTTATTTAACCAACCCCTCCCCCCCTTATCAAGTTTTGCTAGAGATTTTTAACACATGGGATAAGGTAAGTGCTCTGACTCTCATAGGAATTCTATAAGCGTTGGAGCTTTTACCGTGCGGGCTCATGCTAAAAACCTCTATCGCAACTTGATAAAGGGGGCTCCTAGTAATTTTAGTAATTTCATATGACTTATGTCTATTTACATGTCTCAAATATTAGGGAACAGAGAACCTCAGCAGTTATGGGATTTCTTTCTAGTCAAAGAGAACTTAGAAACAGAGATTTTAAATTAGATTAGTCACGTCAATCCATTCTCTGGTGGATAACAACTTGCATCAGTGTACTACTCCATACACGTTTACCATGCTCTGCTGAAGACAAGCTTAGCATTGATATATTGGGAGGATCAGATTCCCTTGCAACTAGAAAACATGATTCTTTCATACTGTAGCAGCAAGGAGGGATAGAATCCTAAGACAGTGTCAGACATCCTAACAGGAAGTCTGGGCAGGCGGCACAGGAATATTTATACTGTACACTCTGCCCGTGCCAACACCACATTTGCAAAGGTCACTGCCATCACTGGCACTTTCCCCATCAGAGACTGTTATTGCAGGGGAAACGCTGGGCTGCCTGCATCTTTAAAGGATTACACTTCTGGATGTTGCCACTATTTAGGTTTCCGCCAGGTACTTGTGACCTGGATTGGCCACCATGAAGATTGGATACTGGGCTAGATGGACCATTGGTCTGACCCAGTAAGGCTATTCTTATGCTCTGGCTAGAGGAGGCATGACTTGTTCTCTGTGCCTAAGGGCAACCAGCAGTAAATGCCTCATTGTATTAAGAGGTCCCTGAATTAAGCCATGTGAAAATGAAGCACTAACTACAAAGTCAACCCTATCGTGTTTCCCTGAAAATAAGACACTGTCGTATATTAATTTTGGACCCCAAAAACGCACTAGGTCTTATTTTCATGGAAGCTGCCCAATCACAAACCCACAGCATCTTTCTGTTAATAATTTTCAGAGTGCTAGCAAATTTTTCCATTTTCATAATGTACAAAATATAATAATTTCACCAGATTTAAGCCGGTACATTTTTCAACTCGTATCAGTTTACCTGTATCAATCGGTAATATATTACAATCATCTTAAATTATTTTTTTATATCAATACTTCTAATTGGAATGGACATTTAACAATAGTAATAGTAATTTGACGCAATGTTTGGCTCTTGGCACTATCTCACTTTTGCCAATAATAATGTCAATGCTGGGAAAGCCAAACCCTCCCCCCGCCAACCCTTCCATCTCTCCCTCCCCACGCCGACTGCGAGACCGACATACCATTACCTTCGACAGCAGCATCGCGGCAGTAATCTAAGCGCTTCTCTGCCGCATCATTGATGATGTCACCAGCAACGTAGCACTCGGAACACCATGGTGGGAGCAGGCCTGAAGCAGCCCATTTAGATTACTGCCGCGACGCTGCTGTTAAAGGTAATGGCACGTTGGTCTCGCGGTCGGCGTGGGGAGGGAGAGATGGAAAGGTCGGGGGGGGAAGCGCTGCTGCCGATGAATTCAGGGACTAGGGCTTATTTTTGGGGTAGGGCTTATATTAAGACCTACCCCGAAAATCATGCTAGGGCTTATTTTCGAGGTAGGTCTTATTTTCGGGAAAACATGGTACATGATGCAAGCAACAGGCTTTCCCGAGTGCTTGTTAGAATAATATAGGAAGCATGCTTGAGAGTCAGTGGCGGCGCATAGTAAGGGTGAGCAGCACATGGGGCGGTGGTGCCCCTCCCTTGCCCTCTACTCCACCATCTGTGCGTGCGTCCCTCTCCTTTCCCCTGCAACTTTTTAAATTTCTCCACTATGAGCAGCATGCCCATGTCGGTGTCGGCTCACCATTTGATGTCACTTCATAGGCACAGATCCCATAAATGACATCAGAGGGAGTGCGCCGATGCCAACGCAGGCAGCAATCTCACACAGGGGAAGTAAAAAAGGTACGGGGAAGGCAAGAGGTGTGCGGCAAGAGGAGGAGGGGGGTCAGAGAGGAGGAGGGGTGCCATGCCCTTAGGAAGACCGCCCCCTCCCCCCACCCATTGTTGAGAGCCTAACCCCGACAGGCATAGTAATGTGTCTGGTTGCCACTCTTTAGGTGTTTAAAAGGCTCCGAGCAGGACTTGAGTGCTGGGCACAGTTTTTTCCGATTAAGCCAGGTATGTGCAGCACTCAAGTAGACAGAAGCCCAGTCTGAAACTTACAGTTAGAAAGAGCTGGAACAGAATTGTGGTCATAGACCTGGAGTCAGAAATGCAGATCACTCAGTTGGGACAGAAGCTAGCAGAAAATTAGAAGTGAAATCCTGGAGCAGAGAAACTGGCTGATAGAGATTCTGCTTGCTGGAAGTTCAATGGTAACTGGGTTAGCTGGCCTTTTGCTTGATGCAAACAGCTCCCTGCTTCACAGCAACCCTTTAGACCAAGCATAGTCAATCCAAGGGCATGGCTTTTGGGAACCTCGGACATAGCCTTCTCTATTGCTTCCACTTGTCTCAAGGTCCTAGTTAGGCTGATGTTGCTTCAAACTTTTCTCCATAATGGGACTGCATTATATTTTCATGGAGGGGAGTGACTGATAGTGGCCATAATATTAAGGGTCAAGGCTGGAGCTTATGCTATTGAACTGGTATATTTTAAGAAGAAAACATCAGGTCCAAGTCCTTTGTCAGATAGAGGCCCCCATAGGCTGTATGCTGTAAAACTGGTACAACAAAATAGCAGTGTCCTGGGGCCAGCCAGCAGCGAAAGGGTGGTATAACCATAGATGTTCACATACATTTCATGTAGGACATAACTCAAAACTCAAAGTATTATTCAAGTCTGGGCTTTGACTAGGTCACTAAAGGACATTTACTTTCTTCTTGCAGAGCCACTCAATTGATGCCTGTGCTTAGGATCATTATCTTGAGGGCCAGCTTAACCATTAGTTATTTTAGGTGGTTACCTAGGTTGGCAGCTTCTGAGAGAAGCAAAACAGCAGTTGTAGTCACAGTAAAACAATAGGTCCTGACAGTCACACTAATTGAAACCACCTCTCTTTCTTCTCCTGCATTCCCAGCTGCGTCTTGCATCTCCTCCCAAGAAGTCAGATCACTGGTCTGGAGACTGATACTCGCTTCATCAATAAGTGACAGCATCAGTAAGAATCCGGTTAGGTGGGGATTACATTGATTTTGCAGCTCTTCCAGCACCAAGATCTCTGATGTAATTTTCTGCTCCAACTGGAAATACTGAACTGCTCCAGCAGCAACACTGCGGGGGTGATCTTGCCAAGGGTGGCTGTATTAACCTTCGGGATCAAATTTTTACTCCATCAAAAATGACAAAGACTAGGGGCTCCTTTTACTAAGCGGTAGCGTTTTTAGCGCACGCTGAAGATTAGTGCGCGCTAACCCCCGCGCTACATGGAAAATACTAACGCCAGCTCTATGGAGGTGTTAGCGTCTAGCGGGTGCTAAAACTGCTAGCACAGCTTAGTAAAAGGAGCCCTAGGGGACATTACATGAAGTTACAGGGAAATACTTTTAAAACCAATAGGAGGAAATATTTTTCCACTCAGAGAATAGTTAAGCTCTGGAACATGTTGCCAAAGGATGTGGTAAGAGCGGATAGCGTAGCTGGTTTTAAGAAAGGTTTGCACAATTTCCTGGAGGAAAAGTCCATAGTTTGTTATTGAGAAAGACATGGGGTTGCTTGCGGTTGTATGGAATGTTGCTATTATTTGAGTTTTTGCCATGAGGAAATGGCTGTAGGGAGTTCCCGTCGTAGTCTCAAGATACAACGGGAACTCACAGCAGCCATTTCCTCATGGCGATCTGCAAGGGGCAGGAGCGTAGGAAGATCGCTCCTGCCCCGAAAGCCCTCTAGACCACCAGGTAAGGCCGGGAAGGCGGCAGGGAGATGGGGGTGGGTCAGAGCCAGATATTCGCGGTTTTTCGCCATTTGCGGTCCGGCTCTGCCCGTATCCCCCGCGAATAACGAGGGAGAAGTGTACTATTCTTTTTTTTTTTAAAATTAATCTTTATTGGTTTTCAAACTTTGACAGTGCCATACAATTAATTTAGATATAAACACTACAAAGAAGTCACTTTAAATACACAATTAATACATAAAAACAATCATTCCCCCATAACTTATTATCTTAATTAATCTTTATTCATTTTTAAAGCTCCCAGTAAGTGTAGCATATAATACAATCATTTATACTTAAATCACACTTAATATATCATCAAATTCTAAACTATATCGATTAATCCCTCTCCCTTGTATCCTATAGTTATTCATAAGAAAGAGAAATCATAAAATATTTCCCCCCCCACCCTACCCTGGACATATATGAACCAAAGGGAAAAAAATTAATGCTATTCTTATGTTCATGCCATCCTTGAAGAGCTCAAGGACATATGTACTATCAAAGCAATTCTAGAACTGGGTGCAAGTGGTGCACATAGGTGCAGTGGTGTAGTAAGTGGGGACAGACCGCCCTGGTCTCTCCTCCTCTCCACCCCCACATACCTCTTTAAATGTTCACTGGCGCGAGCAGCATCTTCCACCTGCTGATCGTGCTGGCCTCGGATCCCTTCTGATGACACATCGTGGTCATGGGACCAGGATATGATGTCAGAAGGGAGCCAAGGCCGGTATAAACAGCAAGTGGAAAATGCTGTTCGCACCAGTGAATATTTCAAGAGGTATAGGGGTGCATGGTACAGCTGGGAAAAGTAGGGGGTGCGTGTTGTGGTGATGTCGGGCACCAACCTCCTTCACTGCGCCACTGTATAAGTGGCACTTTAATTGGCACATACACACACAAGTGTACTATATGTTAGTCTATAAGAGAGTGTAAGTGCAATGGGGTGTACATGTGGGTGGAGCATTGATTGAATAGGGACAAGTCACCTACTTATGTTCACATCTTATAGAATACTATAAGTAGCATGAACCAAGTAGGGATGCCCTTCCCTTCTCTCCATCTTGGTCCAAAGCCTGCTCCCCCTCACCTTTTAAAATATAAGGGGGCCACTGGCACAGCAGTGATTCTCCAGTGCTGCTTGCAGCTTCTTTTGTACTGTTCCTATACTGCGGGCCGCCTCCTCTGATGCAACTTCCTGTTTTCCACATGGTTGGACCGTGGCAGAGGAACAGCACAGAGAAAGCCATGAGCAGTGCTGGAGAATCACAGCTGCATCAGCAACCTCTTTACATTTTAAAAGGTGAGGGGGAATGTGCTTCCCATAGGGGCTCCTTGGAACTGTTGTTCCCTTCCCCCCTCTCCCCCCCCCCCCATTGCCAGATCTGAGGTCATTGCTAGGGCAGCACTTTGCTTCTTCTCCCAATTTCCATAATTTAACACTTGCAAGGTCATTTCCAGCACATCTTGTTCCCTCATGGCATGCCAATTGGTTGTTTGCAGCTGGGTGTTTGCTTAAGCTAATTTGGCCTTTTTCTGTGAAAAAGGTGTGGGGAAGAACACTGGCATAGCAAATCCTGTGGTGTGTTGGGATTTTCTTTATTGTAACATAAACATAGTAGATGATGGCAGATAAAGACCCCAATGGTCCATCTAGTCTGCCCAACCTGATTCAATCTAAAAGTTTGTTGGGTTTTTTTTCTTCTTCTCCTTAGCAGAGGAGCTTGGCCATGCTGGCTAATGCAGCAACTCCTGTTCTCTGAGGAGGGGAATAGCTCACTTTCACAGCCCATGCGTGCTTCCAACTTCCAAAATGAATATGTCAGTCAGTGTGCAAGTGATTGTTTTTTAAACCGACTTGTAATACTATATAAGAACAGAGGCAGCTCTGCTAGCTTTTGTCAGAAGAAGGAAGGGCAAAGGAGAGGAGAGAAGACTGGACATTTAGAGGGAAATATCTGTTTTGCAAACAAAGCTCGACAAACTTTGGAGGCAAAACTTGATGTAAGTTGTCTGTTGTGCTTCATGGATTTTGGCAGACAGTTCCCACTGCCAGAGAGACAATTTACATTGTCAGAGTAGTGAGTCTGCCTCTTGCGAAAAGAACTGTCACTGAGATGCACTCTCCCTTTTCTCCCACTGACTGTAGTGGTTGCACTGTGCTGATGCCTCTGCGCCTTCAGTGACTCTGACTTGAGTGCCTGCCAGAAGAGACACACATGACTACGTTTGTCAAGCTGTGTTTGTGGTGTGTGTGCTGCTTCTGGCAGGCACTCAAGTCAGAATCATCGAAGGCACAAAGGCATCAGCACAGCACCAACACAACAGTCAAGGGGCAGAAAGGGAGAGTGCATCTCAATGACAAATTTCTTTTCAAAAGAGGTGGGCTCAGTACTCTGACCAGCTGTCTCTCTAATTTTCTAATTGTGGTTCAAGGAGTGACAGACAGTGCCCGCAGCAATCATGTCCAAAAGAGGGAGGAAATGTGCATGGTAAAAAGGGTGACGGAAGGAAGGAAAACTATGGCTATACTAGATGTTACTAGTAGTAACACTAGGTTATCATATAGCTCCAGAAAAAGGAAAACAGATTGAGACATCCGGGTTTGCCCATGTGCCTAAGGCCCCGCCCACAGGAGGGATCTAAGGTAACTGGGCCAATTCCGGTTGGCCCAGGCACCTACGGCCCCTCCTATGGGTGGGGCCTTAGGCGCCTGGCCCAATCAGGCACTAGGCCTGCCATTCGAAGGATGGCGGGTCTGCCGGTCAGACGGGCTTGGGGCCCATCTGGCCGACCAACTTAACATGAGTTGGGGTGCTGGGGGTTGGGGTGGGGTCGAGGGGAGGTCATGGGGGTTGCACTGTGAGCAGGAGGGCCTGGGATCTCTCTTGCCTGTATTTGAGGGAGGGGTCGCCTTTCGGCAGGAGGGGTTGGGGTTCCCTCCTGCCAACATTGTCAGGGTGGGGGGGGTCGCAGGGGGTGCCTTGGCAGGAGGGGTTGGGCTATCTCCTGCCGGTATTGTCTCGGGGAGGGGGAGTCACGGGAAGGGGTGGGCAGTAGGCAGGAGGGCCTGGGATCCCTCCTGCCTGTATTTTCAGGATTCAGGAAGGTTTGGGGAATCGCGCCTCGGCAGGAGGGGTTTGGCTTCCTCCTGCCGGTATTGTCGAGGTTCGGGGGGGGAGGTGGATTGTGATCGCGGCAGAAGAGATTGGGCATCTCTCTTGCCGCGATCACGATGCCCCACCCGAACTGCTGCAAACTGTGGCAGAAGAAATTGGGCATCTCTCCTGCCGCGGTTCACAGCAGTTTGGAGGGGGGATTACGATTGCGGCAGGGGAGATGGGCAACCTGTTAAAGTTTTTGGTTATACTTGCTGTACGACTAAGTCTAGGTTGGCACACCTCCCGCCCTTTCCCTTCCTCTAAAAACACCTCTTTTCACTCTAGGCGTTTAGAGGCAGGGTAAAAGCCTAAGCTAGTTTTAGATACATCTAAAACCAGCTTTGATTATCGGTACTTGGACGATCTGGCTTTTTGATCATCTAAGTACCGATTTAGGCTACTTTTTGAACATTGTTTTTTTTTTTTATTATGAGCCCCAAAATGTATCTAGATTTTCCAGAAAGCTTTTGATAAAGTTCCTCACGAGAGGATCCTGAGAAAATTAAAGTGTCACGGATAGGTAGCAAAGTTCAGTTGTGGATTAGGAATTGGTTATTGAATAGAAAACAGAAGGTAGGGTTAAATGGTCATTTTTGTCAATGGAGGAGAGTAAACAGTGGAGTGCCGCAGGGGTCTGTACTGGGACCGATGCTATTTAACTTATTTATAAATGATCTGGAAATTGCAACGACGAGAGAGGTGATTAAATTTGCAGATGACACTAAACTGTTCAAAGTTGTTAAAACGCATGTGGATTGTAAAAAATTGCAGGTGGACCTTAGGAAATTGGAAGACTGGGCATCCAAATGGCAGATGAAATTTAATGTAGACAAATGCAAAGTGATACACATTGGGAAGAATAGCCTGAATCACAGTTACCGGATGCTAGGGTCCACCTTAGGGATTAGCACCCAAGAAAAGGATCTGGGTGTCATTGTAGACAATACGATGAAATCTTCCGGCCAATGTGCGGTGGCAGCCAAAAAAGCAAATAGGATGCTAGGAATTATTAAAAAAAGGGATGGTTAATAAGATTAAGAATGTTATAATGCCCCTGTATCGCTCCGTGGTGCGACCTCATCTGGAGCATTGTGTTCAATTCTGGTCTCCTTACCTCAAGATATAGTGGCGCTAGAAAAGGTTAAAAGAAGAGCGAAAAAGATGGTAAAGGGGATGGACCTCCTCTCATATGAGGAAAAACTAAAATTGTTAGGGCTCTTCAGCTTGGAAAACAGATGGCTGAGGGGAGATATGATTGAAGTCTACAAAATCCTGAGTGAAGTAGAACAGGTACAAGTGGATCGATTTTTCATTCCGTCAAAAATTATAAAGTCTAGGGTGCACTCGATGAAGTTACTGGGAAATAATCTAAAAAACCAATTGGAGGGAATTTTTGTCACTCAAAAAATAGTTAAGCTCTGGAATGGGTTGCCAGAGGATGTGGTAAGAGTAGATAGTGCAGATGGTATTAAGAAAGGTTTGGACAAGTTCCTAGAGGAAAAGTCCATAGTCAGTTATTGAGAAACACACGGGGAAAGCCATTGCTTGCCCTGTATCCGTAGCATGGAATATTGCTACACCTTGGGTTTTGGTCAGGTACTAGTGACCTGGATTGGCCACTGTGAGAACGGGCTACTGGGCTTGATGGACCATTGGTCTGGCTCAGTAAGATTATTCTTATGTTCTAATGTTCATTAGGCTCTGATAGCGGCATTTACGGTAACTTTAGGCAAAGAAAACCCTGGCATAAACTGGGGACTTGAAGTGAAAGACTGCTTTACTTTACCTCACCGGAGATCTGATGTGATACAAAAAAAAATCAAAAATCAAAACCAACAACATTACATTGTATATTCCAAAGCAAATAACTTTTTATTCTAGTAATAAGTATTGTAGTAGCATTTGTCAAATCAGAAATAAATCAGTTTGGACATATACAATGGAGAGAAAAAAACCTCATATGAACAGTGCCGGCATCTATAAGCATGGCGCAATCTCTCTAAGGAACCTCTGCCACAGCAGGGGGGTTTTATACAGAAAGTATCTTTTTCTCACACCCTTCCCCTGGCTGGGAATATGTATCACCCTATTGGATAAACCAAATGCCTATCTAACTCTCTCCTAGTCCATGCCTCCATTCTTCCCTGGGGGGCCCTAGACGGGCATAGCTTCTAGAACTTTCTTCTTCTTGAAGTTTCCATTCTTCACACGGGTACAGCATCACTTTATCAGTTCTTAGGTTTCCGAATGGAGTGCTCTGCTGACTTGCGTTTTTTTTTTTTTCTTTCAGCACTGTTCATTGTCTTTCCAGCACTGGTTGGTGTCCTTGAGACACTTTACAGCAAGAAATCCACACACTCACATGCCACACATTAGCATCTCGGCGTCTGAACTGAAACCAGTTTATACAAACCTGTGACTTTAACTTCACAAAATGCTGAAGGGGTAATGAATTTAACTACTACGCTGGTATTGTAGAGTGACTAAAGAAATGTCAGTGATACTTGAAAAAGTCACTGCATAGAAATATCCAACAGGTATAAACTCAAATATGGTTGGTTTACATTTCTGTGCTTAGAACTCTGCTCAGAGACATGAAGGCTGATTTTTCCGCCTCATCACCCAATCATTGCAGTGTTCAGTATGGACTGACTCTGAAATGTAAAGCTTTGTTCGAGATATCCAAGAAGACTCAAACTAAGAGCAGGAAAGCAAATTTGTGTTCAAACTTAGTGGTGAGTGTGTTCATTCAGTTAAAGCCATACTTATTTTATTAAACATAGTGAGGTAGTTGAGTAAAATTTGTGTAAAAATAAACGATATTGATTTTAACATATAATTATCTCTTGCTTTCAGTGACTTCACCTCCAGCTTTAAATATAGCTGTGTAGCTGTCTTGTCGGTTCCCTGACGCAGCACCGAAACGTGGCACGTCGGAACCAGTCACTATTCTAAAGTTAAGTTTATTCTTATAAACATCAAATCGTAAAATTGAAGGTTTCAGCATAGCTGTAAAGGCTAGCACTTAATATATTGATAAGTTTACATTTCAGTCAGTCCATACTGAACACTGCAATGATTGGGTGGTGAGGCGGAAAAATCAGCCTTCATGTCTCTGAGCAGAGTTCTAAGCACAGAAATGTAAACCAACCATATTTGAGTTTATACCTGTTAGATATTTCTATGCTGTGACTTTAAGTTCAGTAAAATGTAGGAATAGGTCTCACAACCTGTAAAAGTCTCCCATAGGCTCCTGTCATCTATTTCAGATGCTTTAGGATGCTGAGTGCCACCTAAGCACAATTCTATAATGGTCACCTAAGTTTTATAGAATCAGTGCCTATGTCTAATTTTAGGCAGACTTTATAGAATCAGGACCTTACATTAAAACTAAAACATACTTCAGTAAATCTAGGCCATGACTAGAAAAGAACTGTGATTTAATTCTGATTGGTAACGATGATTAATAATTAGGGTTAAACAAAACAATGCACAGAAATATACAATAAAGATTTAATTTCTTCCTGCCTTCAGTTTTAATATTTTGCTGTTTTTTACAGCTCAAATTTTAAGTGTAAAATGGTCATTTACTTCCAACATTACAACTTGGCACTGTTTGCAAACGTGTTAGACAGTAAGGTTGTTATTTCTGTATCACAGTTGCCAGTTCAGGCAAGTCTTCAATATTTGTGTCTTAGGAAAAAAAATGATCTATTGGTTATTACAGCTCACCAAATCAGGCATGTTATTAGAAGGAATTATCTCTTGGAAAACTTACTTTCAAGATTATTTTCTCTGCAAAATGGTCTTTTACTTTCATATTACAGCTTGCTGCAGTTTTGAAACAACATATTGTGCATTGCCAGGTTGTTAATTTTGAGCGTCTGTCATCTCTCAATACATCTTTGCAAGAAGAAAAAAAAGATCTCTCACAGCCTGTGCTGTTCACTGGGACCGATAAACAGCTCAAAGCTATTACAGCCAAATTTGGAAAATGATCTTTCATGCTGCATCAAAATTTTACAAAATCAAGATATTTCATTCCAGTAACTGCACTGCTGTAGCTGGAAATCTGAGCTTTTACCAATGCATGCTCTTCAAACTCAGGAATAGAGTCAAACCCATTTAGCTAGTCCATGTCCAGCTGATTGGCTTTATTGAGATCAAACTCCCTGCTGACTTTGAAAAAAAAATTGCAGGGAGCTGACAGAACTGTTGAAATTTAGTTAGGCAGGCTTTTACTATACCATTGTTTTCTTCCAAGCTTATTCTAGCTAGCAAGTTGGCAGCAATACCATTGAATGACTATCCAACTTGCAAGGTCAAATCGTTCACCAGTAATATAATTGGGCTTGTAAAGGGTAACTATATAAAGGAACAACTATTTTTTGAGTACTCAGAAGGCACCTATCTGGAGCATACATAACTTACAAAGCATAATAAAGTAAAGTTACTTACCTGAAATGAAGGTTCTCCTTTGACAGCTGGATAAGTCAGTCACATATAGGTGATGTAAGCCAACAGCTCCCAATTGGACAGAAATGTCCTCCAATAGCTCAGTGAGATCTTTTTTTTTTTTAAGCCCTCTGAGCATGTGCAGTAGCTATCTTTGCTGGGCAAGTCTGGGAAACCCTGCTTTCTGTCTCAGTCAATCCCTAGTTAGGAATGGATCGTCTGAAGAGGGGAGGTAGGTGGGTTGTGTGGTTGCCTTATTCTTCTGTCCATGGAGAACCATGTTGGTGCTGTGCTGTCCAGGAAAGTAACTTGACTTTCTCCTAGAATAGTGGTCGGCAAACCGTGGTTCGCGAACCACATGCGGCTCTTTAGCCACTTGAGTGCAGTTCGCGGCTCAGCTAGCTAGAGCAAGGGTGCCCAACCTGCTTCCCTTCCCCGTAAAGGGGACACTGAAGCGCAGGGCCAACCAACTTTCACCATATGACATCAATTCTGATTTCGGAAAAGAAGTTCTGGGCCAGCCAATCGCTACCTGGCTGGCCTAGAACTTCCTCTCCAACGTTAGAATTGACGTCAGGTGGCAAAAGTTGATCGGCCCGACGCTTCAGCATCCTCTTTACAGGGAAAGGAAGCAGGGAGAGCTCGGAACTCAGCGGCGGCCTGTTCCCCGATGTCGACAGTGGCAGCCTATTCCTCGGCAGTGGTAGCAGCCTGTACCTCAATGGCAGTGGCTTGGGGGAGGGCAGGGAGAAAAGAAAGAAAGGGGACAGGGAGATAGAAAGAAAGAAGGGAGACGGGAGACAGAGAGAAAGGGAGACAGACAGAAAGGGAGCATGCAAGGAGAGAGAAAGAGAGACAGAAAGAAAGAAAGGGGCATGGATAAAGAAAGAAAGGCATACAGAAAGAAAGGGGGCATGGTCATGGAGAGAGAAAAAAGAAGGGGGCAGAGTGAAAGAAAGAAAAAGTTGGGGGAGGGAATGAGGTATGGAGGAGAGGAAGAATACAGGAGGCTGAAAGAAGGGAAGAAATATTGGATGCACAGTCAGAAGAATAAAGTGCAACAAGAGATTGATGAAATTACCAGACAACAAAGGTAGGAAAAATTATTTTATTTTCAATTTAGTGATCAAAATATGTCCGTTTCGAGAATTTATATCTGCTGTCTATATTTTGCACTATGGCCCCCTTTTACTAAACCGTAATAGCGGTTTTTAGCACAGGGAGCCTATGAGCATCGAGAGCAGCGTGGGGCATTCAGCGCAGCTCCCTGCACTAAAAACCACTATCGCGGTTTAGTAAAAAGGGAGAGGGTATATATTTGTCTATTTTTATATTGTTGTTACTGAAGTGACATTGCATAAAGTCATCTGCCTTGACCGCTTTGAAAACCCGCGGAATATAAATGATAATTAACATTTTCTCTGCGTACAATGTGCTTTGTGTTTTTAAAATTTTATTGTTGGTAGATCATTTTGACTTGGCCACGAAGGTAAAGGGGAGGGAGGGAGGGAGGGGAGCTGCTGAAAGACATTTAGTAATCCTTGCAGGCTTGACTGCAGGGAATTATTTTTGTAAAATCATGTTTTGTTATGTGACTGGCATTATTTAGACTTTAATTTTTATGAATGAATAGAATGAAAATGATATAAAATTGCTTGCTTGTTTTTATGTGCATGAGCTGAAAGGAAGTGGAGAGAGAGTGGGCTGAGGACGCTGAAGGGAAATGGGGAAGAGAGAGTGGGGAGAAGACGCTAATTTCTAAATTGACAATTGTACAGAATATTGTTTCTTTTTATACTTAATATAATTTCAGTATAAAACTATTTGAGGCTTGTGTGGATGGGATCAGATAGTTTGCGGGGACAGGGACTGAGCTCTCGGGGTTGGAGATAAATTTTTTCCTTGTGTCATTCTCTAGGCTCTGCCATGAATCGACTTCGACTATGTGCGGGCAAGCGGGTTGTCAGTCGGGTTGACGTAGCCATCGTAGCACAAGCGGGCGCGGGGTATGGCTCTCAAAAGAAATCTAAATCGTTGTACTGCTGATCTTTGACTCTTTTGACTAATGAGTTTGCCTACCACTGTCCTAGAATAAGCAGGATGCATCAGACACATATAAGTGACTCATGAGCCAGGGGGCATAAGGAGGGATAGCTGCCCCAGTGGTTTTGATCTTCCCGGCCCTTGAAATGCTGAGATAGGAGGGTCCGGCCCAACCAGGAGATGCAGGGAGTGAAAGAAAATGTACATTCTCTAGGAATTAGAATGGATATTGACTTGGTAAATGAAACATCAGGGCATGTTAGGGAGGTAAAATTCCTTGATGAAATCAAGGACTGCTTTATGGATCAGCTGGTTCAAGAACTGACAAGAGGTGAAGAAATTCTAGACCTAGTTCTTAGTGAAGTGCATGAATTGGTGCAGGAGGTAATGGTGCTGGAGCCATTTGATAAAATTGATCATAGCACTTTCAGATTTTATATAATCTCTGGAGTAAGTATACACAAGAAATCTATTGACCAATCTGTCAGAGGTTGAGCAAATTCCAGTTTGTAACCTGACCTAATAAACTCCAAGACGCACTGGTCGGGCATAATGCACATCCAGACAGGCAGAAATGTTTGAGTTGGCCCCCAATCTGCAGCGGGGCATCTGTTCACCTGGCGCCATTGTGCCTGTGTGTCAGGAGGCACAGCACTGAAGTTGGGAGGCTAGGAACTTCTGTAGCCATTATACCAGCATAGGTAGCCCTGAGACAACACCTATGACGTGTCACTTGCATATAGCTGGAAGTGCTGGGTGTCAAGAAATCAGAACAACCAGAACCCTAGGAGCGCCGGGTTTGCTATTAGGCTGAGTCGTAGTCTAGAATCCATGAAGTCATGCAAACCTCTGCCAAACAATCGCAGCTCATGAACAGGCAGCCCACTGCGGGCAGAGATGGATTACTGACACCTGAGTCAAACTCTCATAAATAGGGCATGTAATGCATCCAGCATATAAACTGTGCCCGCCAAAACAAAATTGAAAAGAGGGAATCACCGCTTCACTTTCCAGAGCGCGCTTTTGAGCGTGGCATGCGCAAGTGACACAAAACGTTGCCAAAGCACTAAGGCAGCTGTGCCACCCACCTTAGGAGGAAAGGTGCATTTTGCCACCTGCGCTACCAAAAATCCACCCTGGGCAGAACCAAGGCTGCTGACACTTCCTTACCATAAAATCCCAGTGTGGCATAGCTGTAGCAAAAGTCAGAGTACTCTCAGGAGAATTAAACTGCTCCAAGACCAGAACGCACATATCAAGGTACCAGAGGAAGGCAGCAAGTATACACCACAAAGCCAGGAGGAAGAAGTGGCTGGAGCCGCTGAGAGACAAAAGAAGATCTCCTGTAAATTATCAGGTCTGGCAAAGCTGCCAATTCAAATAGGTGCAGTCTCGTGAGAGCATTTCCAGGCTCCCAAAACCCCAGAGGGATCCACAGATCAAGCACACAGTCCCTGATCTCCCATCCCGGGAAATGCTGCACCTGTAAATAAGGGGTCAGCAAGCAAATAATTTGCACTTAAATCCCCCAGATCAGGGTCAGGCAACGCAAGCATTGAGGCAGGATGAGTCTAGGATGTATCCAAAGGAGTAACGCCACTGAGAGACACCGGGTAGGCAGATTAGGACTTCGCAGAGGGAAAACACAGTGGTCCGAAATCCTGAGAGCAAACATTTAAAAAATGTTGAAAAGGTGTCCAGCTCCTGAGGCATAGGTCACATTAAGGTGGCAAAACAGAGCTTTTCTGAGGCTACACAGGCTCTGCAGCCCGGCGGATGGAATTACTAGCTGTGCTGAGCCCCAAAAACCATGAAGGCTGCCATGCTAGACTAGCTAAGTGTTTGGTCACTTGCTTCAGCAGGGAAGAGGCTAAACTGCAAGCTGCGCCTCCCCCCCCCCCCAGCTGTGCCACGTGACACGTGGTAAAAAAAACACTCTTTTTGGACTTTGCATTTTGGACTTGTCTCATTATTCAAAATTTTTGGAAAAGAATAATATCCTATATGTCAAAAATAATTGGGAGATCTTTACGTAGTTTTCCGACCCATTTTGTTTTAGATTTGCCAGAGGCTTTCAGACATTTGCCTAGGGGTCATCGGGTGCTGTGTAGGAAGATGAGTTTATTGGCCAAAAATGTATTTTACAATATTGGACGGTCCCTGACCCCCCCAAAGTTTTGGCATTGGCGAAACCAATTACATCAGTTAGCCATCTGGGAGGCAAAAAATGCTGGAAGGACTGAGAAGCGAAAGTTGATGTTTATAAATATATGGGAACCTTACTTACAAACCTTGCATCCTAAGGGCCGTAGTGCGGTCTTAAGATGGGTTTCCTAGAGTGTATTGATGTGTCATAGTGAGGTGAATTAGAGAATACCATTGGGGGGGAGGGAGGGTTTTGGGTTGGGTATTTATGCTTCTTATTTTATATTATTTGATGCATTATTGTTGTGATACTCTTATGTTGTTTTTGATATTGTATGCATCAATAAAAATTGTTTAAATCTAAAACTAAAAACAAACAAACAAACAAAAAAACGCTCTAAAAGCGCAAAAAATGTGCAGTCCTGGCAAGAATCCACAAGAGGAGAGCCCAAGGACTCCATCCCAGCAATTTTAAAGGCAATTTTTGCAGATTTGAAGAAGCAGGGAGCTTTAGAAATTAAAATTGCTAAAATCCATGATGGCCACGTCACAAAATTAACGCCAAAATCGTAACATTTTTCACATTTCCCAAACGTTAAAAAGCAAAATTAGGATTTATCAGGAGGGGAAGCATAGGGGAACATTTAGAAACACTGAAAGCCCCACTTTTCACACCTCCCCCAATTTCTCACAGGCTTTCAGCTTGTGTACTCACTGTGACCTGAGAAGATCAGTTAGAAATGCTGCAAGCTGACAGGGTGACGGTCCAAGATGGCAGCAGCTCAGTGAAACACCCTCGACTTGGACCCTGAGATTTCTCTGTTTCCTAAGAAAATGCTGCATTTAAAAAGAAGGGGAAGCGTTCGGCTGGATCCCTTGGCCCCTAGAACCTCCTCTTCTGCTCAGCGGTCCATTAGAGAATTTGTTTTCGCTGCGATCCTGCAGTCACCCGGAGGCCAGTCTGCTATATCTTTGGCAAGAGGAGACACCGAGGACATGGACTTTAACATCTCCAGGGTCGGTTCCTCCGCCTTGCCCTGCTCATACCATAACTCAGCTGGTGGATTCCGGCGAGGGAAACTCGGTTGGGGAAACCCCAATCCAAGGGGCTGTAGCCACGAGAGTTGGAGAGGACCAGAGAGAGCTGGGAGTGGTAGTAGGAACTATCACCCAGCTTGAAAGACCGAAGGCAATAACACTGGAGAACATATGGGAAGCTCTCCAGACATTGAACTCTTCAGTTTCCAGGTCCTCTAATGAAATTTCAACTTTAGAAAGTATTATATCTGCTTTGGGGAGAAATTAGATGAGGCTAGAGATGAGTTTACCTTACAGATGAAGAAGCTTACAGACAGAACGGATAAAATGCAAGAAGTAATGGCTGGATTAAGGAAAAACATCCTCAATAAAAAGATTGAACAGCTAGAGAAGTATAACTGCAGATTAAATCTGAGACTTTTAAATTTTCCTAAACCTCTGAGTGTGACTGCTATTGAATTGCTTAGAAAATATTTGATTGAAGTTCTAGGTTTTTCCTCTGAAAATATTCCCCCAATTAACCGTATTTACTACCTTCCTGGGAAAAAAGAAATGGGAGCCATTTCAGAGAACATACAAAAGAATTCAGAAGAACCACCTTTGAATATCACAGATATACTAGAATCAACTATTACAGCAGATTCCGAAAGAATGACTCTATTGGTGTCCTTTGTTTTTGAACAGAATGTTAATATCATTATTAGGTTGTTTTTCCGTAATTCTCAGAAATTGTTCTACGGTAAAAAAAAAAAAATCTGGATATTTCCAGATGTGACTAAACAAACTCAGGATTGTAGGAAATTATTTCTAGCAATGAGACCAGATGTGATTTCTTTGGGCGCCTCGTTCTTGTTGTCCTATGCTTGCAAGTGTTTGATAAAATATTTAGGATTAAAATATGTTTTCTTTGCCCCAGTTAAGAGCATTTATAAAGATGAAGAGGCTGGCAATTGGAAATGTTTAGTGTTCGGGAACAGTAATGGATGTTGGCGGGATTTGTCTGTTAAGCCATTTCTATATTAGAATTATCTTTACAATTTGATTATCTCCTTATTAAGATTACCTAGGTCCTCAACCCCTCAACTTCATTATTGGGGTCTAAGGAAGATTTATTTGTTTTCTTACCATTCTCTATTTTGTCTTTTCTTTTGTTTACTTCTATATTTCCTTAACAAGAGTTAATCTTGCATTTCATTTCAAAATATTATAAATAGAAACATAGAAAATGACGGCAGAAAAGGGCCATAGCCTATCAAGTCTGCCCATACTAATGACCCACCCCCTGACTTTACTCCCCTAGAGATCCCACGTGAATATTCCATTTTCTCTTAAAATCTGACATGCTGTTGGCCTCAATCACCTGCTGAGGTAGCTCGTTCCAATGATCGACCACCCTTTCGGTGAAGAAGTACTTCCTGGCATCACCATGAAACTTCCCTCCCCTGACTTTCAGCGAGTGACCTCTGGTGGTTGAGGGCCCTATAAGACAGAAGATATCATCTTCCACCTCTATACGTCCCGTGATATACTTAAACGTCTCAATCATGTCTCCCCTTTCTCTTCGTTCCTCCAGTGAATACAGCTGTAATTTATTTAGCCTTTCTTCATACGTGAGATCCCTGAGCCTCAAGACCATCCTGGTGGCCATTCACTGAATCGACACAATTCGCAACACATCCTTCTGGTAGTGTGGTCTCCAGAATTGAACACAATACTCCAGATGAGGTCTTACCATGGATCTGTATAGCGGCATTATGACTTCAGGTCTTCTGCTAACAAAACCCCTACAGATGCAGCCAATCATTTGTCTTGCCTTGCAGGAAGCCTTCTCCACGTGATTGGTAGCCTTCATATCATCACTAATGATTACTCCTAAATCACGTTCCGCCGTGGTCCTGGCCAAGGTCTCACCATTTAGTGTGTAAGTTCTGCATGGATTTTTTTAACCTAGGTGCATCACTTTACAAGAAATGCTGCAAGCTTGCATTCAGCTCTCTCATAGTAGCTGGATGAGAATAATCACTGCCACAAAACTAATGAATGTTTCCACACAGCTGAACTTTGGTTGCCAGTCAGACTCCAATGTCTGACTGTACCTCCATCATTGCGGACCATTGGATGTACACTAGAACGGGCAGAGGTATGACGATGCAGCAGACACCCTGCGAGAAACCACTGAGCCTCCTAAGGGCACCTAACAGCCTGCACTCGATCCTTGATTAACAGTAGGTGAGCCACTTCAGGGACGGCCCTGAGTTCCAGAAAAAAACTATGCAGGCTGGCCAACAGGTACCCAAAAAGGTATTGGCCTGTCAGCTCCAGACTGAAGTCTGTGAATTCTTAAACAGGCAGAGCTATAAAATCGCTCCAAGCACTAAGTTACTCAAAAAGGGGACAAAGTTACATCAAATTAAAACAGTGTCAGGTCAAAAGTGCGCCGGGACAAAGGCGCGCCCAGACAATTGAGCGCAGTGCGCGCCGCCGCGCCACTCTAAATTACTGTTTTTAGTGCTCCGACGGGGGGGCGTGGGGGGAACCCCCCCCACTTTACTTAATAGACATCGCGCCACGTTGTGGGGGCGTTGTGGAGGGTGTGGGGGGTTGTAACCCCCCACATTTTACTGAAAACTTCACTTTTTCCCTGTTTTTAGGGAAAAAGTTCAGTTTATAGTAAAATGTGGAGGGTTACAACCCCCCAAACCCCCCATAATGCCGGCGCAATGTCTATTAAGTAAACTGGGGGGGTTCCTCAACAAAAAACCCCGTCGGAGCCCCTAAAAACTGTAATTTAGAGCGGCGCGTGCTTTTGTCTTTCGCGCCGTTGTCTATGAACCAATTAAAACAATAAAATGGGAAGAGCAGAACACACAGAACTGCATCCATGCGTTGCAGATGGAAAAAAAACTGTAGAGGGCGCTAAACTGATCAGTGAAGTACTATAGAGGCAGATTGAAAAATCCGGAGTGGATACCTTCTACAACCATTCGACTAAAGTGAAATACCTCTACTGTCTAGATTAGAATGTCTCATCTATTTCACTGAAAATCCAATACATTAGCATTTAACTTTTTTTTTTTTTTTTTTAAAGACACTATGATAACATGAGGAAAATGGTAAAAAAAGGAAACTTACAAGGAGCAGCAGCAAAGATCAAAAATTTACATCAGGCATGGATGTTATTCAAAAATACCATCTTGGAAACCCAAACCAGATATAATCCATGTATTAAAAAAGGAGGAAGGAAGACCAAATGGCAGTCTATATGGTTACCAAATGAGGTGAAGGAAGCGATTAGAGCTAGAAGAAAATCCTTTAGAAAGCATAAGGATCCGATTGAAAATAATAGGAAACAGCACAAGGAATGGCAAGTCAAATGCAAGGTCCTGATAAGGAAGACAAAGAGAGACATTGAAAAGAAGATTGTGTTGGAGGCAAAAAAAATAGTAAAAACAAGTGGAATTGTCCAATAAGAAAAGGTGCAACAAATAAAGATGTCTTTCAACTCATCTGGACAATCAGGTAATTCTTTATTCTTCCAAAAATACTCGACCCGACATGTACATGTTTCGGCCCTACGGCCTGCGTCAGGAGTCTATAGATAATGTATAGAATCATATAAACACATATAGAAACATAAACACTGTAATCATTTACAGTGTTTATATGTTTCTATATGTGTTTATATGATTCTATACATTATCTATAGACTCCTGACGCAGGCCGTAGGGCCGAAACATGTACATGTCGGGTCGAGTATTTTTGGAAGAATAAAGAATTACCTGATTGTCCAGATGAGTTGAAAGACATCTTTATTTGTTGCGCCTTTTCTTATTGGACAATTCCACTTGTTTTTACTATTCTGTTTTCTGTGGATTTGTTTCCCCTGTGTTTTGCGGAGGCAAAAAAAATACACCACATAGAAAAACTTTTTTAGGTTTATTAAAAGTAAAAAGCTGGGAAAAGAAGCAGTTGGACCGCTAGATGACTGAGGGGTAAAAGGGGTGCTCAAGGAAGACAAAGCCATAGTGGAGAGATTAAGGGCTCCTTTTACTAAGGTGCGCTAGTTTTTTTAGCGCATGCAGCAGATTAGCGTTCGCTAACCCCGCGCTACGCGGCTAGAACTAACGCCAGCTCAATGCTGGCGTTAGCGTCTAGCGCACGGGGCATTGTAGCACGCGCTATTCTGCGCGTTAATGCCCTAACGCAGCTTATTAAAAGGAGCCCTAAATTAATTCTTTCCTTCGGTCTTCATCGAGGAAGATATGGGGAAATATTGGTTCCAGAAATCCCAATTGCAGTGGTACCTTGGATTACGAGCATAATCCGTTCCAGGAGAATGCTCGTAATCCAAAATGCTCGTTTATCAAAGCAAAGTTCCCCATAGAAAATAGTGGCAACAGCAACGATTCGTTCCAGAACCCGGGGTCTGTACCTGTGGGACGGCACCCAGCTGCAAAGGTCCTCCAACCTGCGGAAGGCACCCGACGTGGAAGGCTGGACGGAAGAGGAAGAAGCGGCGCTTCCTGGACTGAAAGTGCTCGTTTATCGGGCAGCGCTCGGTTTGCGAGTCAAAAGTTTGCTGAGTGTTTTGAAACACTCGCAAACCGGGTTACTCGCAAATCTAGCTAGGTACTTAGGACCTGGGTTGGCAACTGTTGGAAACAAGATACTGGGCTTCATGGACCTTTGGTCTGTTCCAGTATAGCAATTCTTATGTTCTTACCGTATGTTCTTAAAGGATAATGAGTCTGAAAAAGTGAAACAAATCTCTGTTGTAATGGGGCAATTTGACAAATTGAACGGTAGCAAATTTAAACCTGATGGTGGTATACGTTTGAGAGTACTTATAGAATTGAAAAAAATGAACTTGCAGATCTATTGTTAGTAATTTGTAATTTAACGCCAGTGTTTCAGGAAATTATAGACTGGTGAGTCTGACATCAGTGTCAGGCAAAATGGTAGAGCCTATTTTAAAGAATAAAATTACAGAGCATATACATAAGCATGGATTAATGAGACAAAGCCAACGTTGATTTATTCAAGGGATATCTTGCCTCACCAATCTACTATATTTTATCGAAGAGGTGAAAAAATATGTGCTTAAAAGTAAGCCCTTGATACTTAAATTTTGGAGGTCTATTTGGGGTCAAATCAATATGATATTTGAAGTCTCATTGTCATATGAAGTAGTGTTGTTTGGAACACTATTAATGTCCAAGAGTCCAATAAATGCAAATAAGAACAGATTACTTCTTATCACGACAGGAGTTGCTATGCAGCTAATCATGAAAAACGGGAAAAATGGGATAGAATAAATTATAACTTTTGGTGGGAAACCTTATGCTAAGTTTATAAGTTTAAACGTCTGAACTCGTTACAATTGGCACACTATAATAAATTCAAAGAGATTTGGGATCCATTGACAAAATTTTGTACGAACTGATCAGTAATATTACCCTTTGATTTCTGAGTGAGAGTTAAGCACATCCAGGAAGGGAGGGTGGGGAGAAGGGGGGATAAGTACTTATCTTATTATTTGATTATAATGAGTGCTGTGTTTTGTACAAATTGTTGGTTAATCTGTTGCACTTTGTGTTGGCTTTTAAAACGAATAAAGAATTGGAAAAAAAAGTAAGCCAGTTGATATTGTGCATTTGAATTTTCAAAAGGCAGTTGACAAATTGCCTCATAAAAAAACTCCTGAGGAAGTTAGAAAGTCATAGGGTAGGAGGTAATGTCCTCTTATGAGTTAAGAACTGGTTAAAAGGGAAAACAGAGAGTAGGGTTAAATAGTCAATATTCTCAATGGACAGGGCAGGATTAACTAATAGGCCAAGTAGGCACATGCCTAGGGTCCAAAATGGTCAGGGGGGCTCGATGAAGGAGGGCATCAACATTGTTTTTCCAAATGGCAATGGGTCCCTCCAGCATCGATCGGCAATGCGGGCCCCCCCCCGATCGGCAACACGGGCCCCACCCTGATCGGCAACACGCCCCCCACTATCGACGGAAAGTAAGACAAGCAAGCAACGCGGGTAAGAAAGGCAATGGGAACTGTAATTGTGCAAGTGGTGCTGCTTGCCCAAAGCTTTCCTCTGATGCAGCTTCCTGTTTCCGCCTGGGCGCATGGTGGGGTGGGGCAGGGTGGGGCGGGGCAGGGAGGCCCAATGTACTTGTGTGCCTAGGGGCCCTCGACAAATTAATCCTGCCCTGTCAATGGAGAAGGGTAAATAATGGGGTTTCCCAGGAATCTGTGCTGAGACCATTGCCTTTTAACATATTTATCAAGGTTTCATTAAAATTTCTAAGCGAGTTTACAATATAAAAAAAGAGAGCATGAACATAATAAAAAAGCCATTAACAATACCATTAACACTTACAAATAGAAAACAATTACAAAGAAACATCAACTAATACTTGGCATATTAAAAGGGGATAATAATAATAATAATAATAACTTTATTTTTGTATCCCGCCATACCCGGAAGAGTTCTAGGCGGTTCACATCAATTAAACAAGGTTACAAGTGGTTTACATCAGTTGAGCGGGGTTACAAGCGGTTCAATAACAAATTGATCAAAGTTGCCAGGGGGGGGTGAGGGAAGGATGTAGAGGGGAGAGAGGTTGTTAGATAGAAGGGGCGTTGGGATCCTGGTCTTGGAAGAGGCGGGTTTTGAGTAGTTTTCTAAAGCCGAGGTAGTTGGGGGCCTTGAGGGCCATTTGGGATAACCATGGGTTTAGCTTAGTGGCTTGGAAGGCGAGGGTTTTGTCGAGGAATTTTTTAGAGTGGCAAAGTTTAAGGGAGGGGTAGGCGAATAGTTGGATTCTGCGGGAGTCCTTGATGCTGTGATTCAGGGTGAAGTGAGGGATGATGTAGCTTGGGGATAAACCAAATACTGTTTTATAGCAGAAGCAGGCGAATTTGAATAGGACTCTGGATTCTAATGGCAGCCAATGGAGTTTGTGGTAGAAAGGGGTGATGTGTTCCCATTTTTTCAGGCCGAATATGAGGCGGACAGCAGTGTTCTGGATCATTTTGAGTCTCCTGATGGTTTTTTTTGTGGAGCTTAAGTAAATGATATTGCAGTATTCCAATATGCTAAGGATGGAGGATTGTACTAGCAGGCGGAATGAAGTGTCGTCAAAGTATTTTTTTATGGTGCGGAGTTTCCAAAGCACCGAGATACTTTTTCTGACAGTATTGTCCGTGTGTTTGTCAAGGGATAGATGTTTGTCTAGTGTGACGCCCAGTATTTTTAGGTTTTGTTCAAGGGGGAAAACGGATCCTTTTACTTGAATTGTGGTGTCTTTGATTTTATCTTTGGGGGTTGCTAGGAAGAATTTTGTTTTATCCGGGTTTAGTTTTAGTCTGTATGATAACATCCAGTGTTCTATCTGATTGAGTATGCTTGAAAGGAAGGTAAGGAGCTCTGATGTGAAACTGGTTAACGGGATGATTATAGTGATGTCATCTGCGTAGATAAAAAATTTGAGCTTGAGGTTTTGCAGAAGGTTTCCTAGGGAGGCGAGGTAGACGTTGAACAGGGTGGGAGACAGGGGGGAGCCCTGTGGCACGCCACAGGAGTTCTCCCAGATATATGAGAAGGCGTCGTTTTTGAATACCCTGTATGATCTGTTCCGTAAGAACCCGTGGAACCAGTTAAGGACCTGGCCCGAGATGCCTATGTAGGTGAGGCAGTCAAGGAGAATGTTGTGGTCGACCAGGTCGAATGCACTGCTCAGGTCGAGTTGTACAATCAAGGCGCTGGAGCCTTGGCTGAAGAGTGTGTGAAGGTGGTCTAGGAGAGAGGCTATAATGGTTTCGGTGCTGTGGTTGGAGCGAAAGCCTGATTGATTGTCATTTAGGATATTGAATTTATCAAGGTATGTGGTAAGTTCGGCATTAACCAGCCCTTCTGCTATTTTGGTGAATAGTGGGATGCTTGCGATCGGTCTGTAGTTGGACGGGATATTGGGTGGTTCTTTTGTGTTTTTTGTCGAGATGTGGCCTTGTTCTGCTGGGAAGCTTCCAGTAGATAGTAGGAGGTTAACCCATGCCAGCATATTTGCTTTGAAGTGGATTGGAGCTGTTTTCATAACGTTAGGGGGGCAGGTGTCTAGTCTACAGAAGGAGTTGGTATATTTGTTATAGAATTTGTTGAAGGATTGCCAATCGATAGTAGTGAATTGATCCCAGTTTAGGTCTGCTCTGGACCCCGGGTCTGGTTTGGAACTGTTGTTGTCTTGGAGGGTTGGAAAGTCCCCTTGGGGATTGGCAGGGGCAGTTATCGAAGATCTTAGTTTCAGTATTTTGGAGTTGAAGAAGTCGGCTAGGGAGTTGGCGATAAATGAGACAGACAGACGGGAGACAAAAGGGAATAGGGTTAGAAATACAATTTGGATAGGAACGAAAGACAAATACAGAAAAAAACCCAAAAGGAAAGGGCTTGTTGCTGCTTAATTCCTTAAGGGAGTTAAAAGGATACTGTAAAATATAAATCAAATGTTAAAAGCTTCTTTAAATAAATGACTCTTAAGTAGGCTTTTGAAACGTTCAAGATTAGCTTCTTCTCTAACAAGAGCTGGTAGGGTATTCCAAAGTTGTGGGCTATGACTGAGAAAATGTCATGTCTTTTGGTTCCTATTATATGAAGGGAGGGGACCATCAGCAATTTATGATTAGATGATCTAAGACTACGGGGTGGGTCATATGGGATAAGATATTTATCAATAAATTGGGGCAGTTTAGATGACTATTAAATTGCAAGAGAACCTTGCAAGTCCACCCCCGGTGTTCTGCATACTCAAAGGCTGCAGCCTGTACTGGGCCTTTCCTTCTGACCCGGCCCTCCTAGGAAGTGGCATCAGAATGGACGGGCCAGGTCAGAGGGAAAACCCAGCGCAGGTACAGGCAACCTTTGAGTCATAGGTGTCAGAACAGGGGAGGCCACAGGGGCCATGGGCTCCCCAAAATCAGTCAAAAGCTTCCCCTGAATGAACTGCCTGGGCGGAAACAGGAAGCTGAGTCAGGGGAAGCTTTTGACTGAGCACCTGTTGCCGATCTGAAGTTCTGCTGATGCCGGGAGAAGGAGGCCGAACTTGAGTGCTGTCGCGGGGCAGGGGGGGCACCGATGCCGCTCAGTGTCATCGCGGAGGGGGGGCGCCGATCCCGCTCAGTGCCGTCGCAGCCCAGGAATTTTCCGGACCTGCCCGGCTGTGCACCCCCTCTAAGGCTGCATCCAGGGCGGACTGCCCCCCACCTTGGTACGCCACTGGGGAAGACAGAAATGTCTGACCACAGGAGAGGGAGGGATGAGATGGTGCACAGGGATGGAGGGGAAGGGGAGACTGAGGGAGGAGATGGTGCACAGCAATGGGTGTGGCAAGGAAGAGATAAGAAGAAATGCTTATGGATAGATGGGAATAGGGGAGAAGAAAGTGGGAGGAGATGGTATACATGGATAGATGGGAAGGGACAACATGGAAAAGTAGATAGATTTTGAGAAGAAAGCAAAAAAAATGGAAGAAAGTTGAATGTTAGAAGTTAATGCTAAAGATGGATGTAGGGCAGAAAGTGAAAAAAGAGAGAAAAACTGCAAATGGATAATAAGGCCCTGGATACACAATTAAGAGCACAGACAGAATGAAGTGCAGCCAGAGACTGGGAAAAGATGGTTAGAAAAATAAAATCATCAGGCAACAAAGGTAGGGGAAATTATTTTATTTTCAGTTTTGTAATTGAAATTTGCCAGTTTTGAGAATTTCCATCTGTTGTCTATCACCCCCCCCCCCCCATTTTTACAAAACCGCAATAGCAGTTTTTAGTGCAGGCTGGCCCTCTGAATGCTTTGTACTGCTGCAACACTCATAGAGTACCTTTGAGTGTTGGGAGCAGTGCAGAGCATTCAGCGTGCTGGCCTATGCTAAAAACCGCTAATGCAGTTTTTTAAAAATAGGGGGGGGGGTATATTTTGCACTGTTCAGGAAGAAATGCATTTGTTTCTGTTTCTCTGGGGATGTACTGCATACAAAGTTTTGCATCTTAGGGTTTTGTTTGTATACTGTATATCATTACTTTTAGTTTGTGGTTCTGTATTTGCAAAGGGGTTATCTGTTTTCTGCATGTGTGACCAAGGCCAGGTGTTTTGGTAGGAATGAATGTTGAGAAGCATAGAGTGCGCTTTGTGTAGTTTAATTTTGTGGCTAACCATTATGTGTTGTTTATTGCGATTATATTGTGTTATGTATGAAAAATGAATGGAAAAATTACAATTAGTACTGTAATGGGGGTGGGGTCTGAGGTGGAGCTTTTGGCCCCCTCCAAAAAAACCGTGTTCCGCTGCCTATGCTTTGAGTATGGCTACTGCTGTTGCTGCAGGGTCGAAGACAGGAAGCATAAGTACAGGGGCGAGGAACCTGATAAAGAGAGAACTGTGAGATTTCAGACTATGCTCGGAGGGGGGGAGGGATGAGGAGGAGATTGGGAATTAAGGTACAGTACTTAAGCATCAGTGGATTTTGGCATTCGCTGTGTGTCCTGGAACTAATCCCCCACAAATATGGAGAGCTGACTGTATACAGCTTGCAGTTAAGCTATATGTATCTTTAATAGAGATTGAGCAGGCTGAATAACATAACTTTATTCTTCTATACCGCCATAATCAAACAATTTCTATGCGGTTTACACAGAAGAGGGCTGGACAATCAGCAAAATACAATTAAATGAAATACAGCAATTTTCCTAAAAAATTCAGTATAAAATTTTAGTTAACAGTAATGTCCTCATTTAGGTAATAAATTTATCAAACAACTTTGACTTGATTACTTTTTGAAATGCATCATAAGACAACACAACTCCACCAATACAATTACCCCACCAGGACTGCTCCTGTCCAAAAAGGTCTTATATCTGCAGCCAGTAATTTTTGGATAGGCAAATAAATTGGAATTCCTAGTTATCCTTATTGGACTATATAACACAAAATGGGTTCCTCCAGCCCAACTTCCTAACATTCAACCTTCCAGAAGGAAGGCTGAGCTCTCTCTAAACTTCCAACCTCTTATAGGGAAGTAGAATCCTTCTCTAAATTCCATCTGAATTGGGATTTGGGGAGAGGAAACTGGATTGGGGAGAGGAAGACCTTACTTCGCACTACTTTGATTGGAGAAGCTAAGGAGCTCATCTGTAGAGTACGTGGTTTCCCTTTGTATTTATCCCTGCACCGGTGGATTCTGTCATGCAACTTCCTGTGATGCTATTTTTTAGTTTCTAGACCCCACCTTCACCTTTTTCCTCAACCCCTGGGTTTTCCTATGTGACAGGACTTAGACCCTATCAAAATAATCCACTGCCTCTTCACCTAAAGAAATGTAATCAAGAAGGCAGTGGTTGTGTAGATGGCTCTTCCGTATTTGGGAAGTAGCCATAGGTAGAGCTGATGTTGTAAAGTCAATAAACTAAGAAACTTAGGATGGAAAATGATCTTTTGCCTCTTTCTGACAAACTCAAAAGGGCGAATAGGCCTCTTGAGATTGATTCCTGATTATTGGCCTAGCTGCTGGATTTCTGCCTCTTAAAAAGTTTATGGAAAGCCTGAATTTAGGCTATGACCAGTGTGGAGATTCACTAGAAGACACAACATGTAGCTGATCCAAGAAGCGTGGGGGAGGGGGGTAATTGTACAATGTGAAATAGTGAGCTGAAGGCCTTGGACCAGCAGGGAGATTCAATAAGGGAGAGGCCTTGCAGCTTAAGTGTGTTCCTAAAGGAGTTAGTGCTTAACTAAAAATGGGAGTGATAGATATTCCAATCTGAATTTTCCCATGGGTTGGGGAACTTATTGAGTGTGTGTTTTGTAAAATGCTTTATTGCAGGTAAATTACTGGAGAAGTGTGGACGAGACATCTGAAGAGGATCTCAAGTAAGCTAAGTGGCCAGAATAGTACATAAGAAGTTCAACTTAACTGAGTATTTCAAGTTCTATGCTTTTTCTATTTTTATTTTTTTCTGTATGTTTGTGAATTCTCAAAATGAACAGAATGGTTTTCTCCTTTGATAATCTGTTAGTTCCTGGAGGATTTAGTACACTAGGTGTTCAATCCCCTCACGCAATCCAGGAGCCGCAGAAATCCACCTCTCCAAGCACATGCTCCTCCAACCCTAGAGAGAGAGCCAAAGCCCCCTGAAGTTCAGTCCCAAAGCCAAGCAACGTACCTGAACAAATTCAGACAAGGATGCTCCCCAGCAACATAAACAATTTGTGAACTGGTCTGCTCTGCAAAACATGAAAACAAGCAATAAACAGGCACAAAGGCAACACAGAAAAACACTGAAGAACAATGTAGAATTAACATACTGTGTGCAACGAACATCCACATGAGACAGCCTTTGGAAATGTGCATACTCACAGAAGTAGAAAACTTGCCACAGGATCTATCAACTGGCTAGAATATCCTGAAGTCTGGAAGGAGAATAAGCGAAGCAGAAAACAGGCAATTCAGAACAAGTGAGAGGGCAGACCATACCAAATCCTCCGGGGGACTAACAGAAAGAAGATTATCAAAATTGAAAAGTTGAATAGATCGTTTGGACACTTCTGCAATCATCTATTATGCTATAATAAGTGTAGATTACATTCTTTCATTTTTGTATTTGTTTAAAAATGTCCAAAGTGGAATATTTATATTATAATTTTATGACTATATTTATTTCAGCATTTCTTACTAGTTACATGAATGTAAAGCAAATCCTGTTGTGTGGTTCTCAACAGTAACATTCAACACTGGCACCACCCTAAAATATTCCGAGTATGAAGCTGCCAGAATAAATATCTATTCAGAATAGATTAGCATGGCCTCGCTGCATTGATGACCTACCCATTTGTGACGCATTCCAGATTTCTAAAAGACTCCTTAAAACTGGCTTATCCAAATACTTAATTCCTTGGTTTTCTATTTATTTTACCTCAGTCTACTTTTCTTCTGGCTCCTTCCTTTATTTGCATTCTTGTGTAGCACCCTGATCAGGGCGGCAGCTGAATGCTATAAATAATTGAGCAAAATCCCAGCTGAGCTCTGAGGAGTAAATATCCAGAATCTGAAAACAACATTCTGTTGCCAAAAAAATAAACCCAGTGACATCTGAATGCATTGGAGTGAGGAATTTATAAATACGATGCATGTTCATAAAAACATCGACTCTGATAGGAATGTGAAGTTGTAGGCGCACACTCAGTTTGTTTGGGTGCTTTATAGTGTGTGCAAAATTGACTGTGAGCATATTTACCTATGAATGAACATGCTAACAATTGATTTTATAGACTTGCAAGCCCAATTTTAGGCTGCCAAAAGTTTGGTGCTGAAAAACATGGAGGGACATAGTCAAAAAAAAATGTCTAAGTCCCCTTTTGGCCTAAGGTCATAAACGCTGAAAGTAGCAGCAGGGAAAATGTCCATTCTCAAAAAAAACAAAGTCCAAAATAAGTTGTTGTTATTTTTAGAATGGCCTATCTCTATGTTCAGCAGTTTAATCGCCCAGACCACCAGAACACATTATCAACCAAAAAATTGCCCAAATTCCAAACGCCCAAAACAAGATCTTTTAGGCAAAGGAGGGGGTCAGTCCTTCGCCTAAAAGCTGAATTCTGTAACCGGCATCTGTCAAAAACAACTCTGGTTACAGAATCCCTCCCCTCGCAACGATCGTGGCAGGAGAGATGCCTAATCTCTGCTTCCGCGATCCGTCCTGCTCCGAACTGCTACAAACCACGGCAGAAGAGATGCCCAATCTCTCCTGCCGCAATTGAAATCCACCCCCAAACTCCGACAATACTGGTAGGAGGGAGCCCAAGCCCTCCTGCCAATTCACAAGCCTACAACCCCCCTCCCCGACAATACCGGCAGGAGGGAGCCTAAGTCCTCCTGCTGAGGTGCAAGCCCGTGAACCCCCGATCAGCCACGATCAGCTCAGCGGTCCCTATTTGGAACTTACCGTATTTTTCGCTCCATAAGACACACTTTTTCCACATCCAAAAAGGGGGTGGAAATAAGGATGCATCTTATGGAGCGAATACACAAACCCCTCCCGTTACCTTTTTGTAAATTCCGAGGCCCACCCTCGCTGGACATGGCTGCCTGGAGCACTGACAGCTGACGTGGCTGATGAGGCAGGCCCCCTGGAACCTATTTTTAATTAGGCAGGGCAAATCCTGGCCTCCCTCCCCTCCCCCCCCCCCATCGTTACCTTTTAAAAATTCTGAGGCCCTCCCCTGCTGGCCGTGGCTCCCTGGAGCACTGACAGCTGACGCAGCTTCCTTGGAATCTTCTTCCCTTGCAGCAGAGCGGTGCAGAAGGCTGACGGCCTGGTCCCATGCTGTTTCCCGCGAGAGTTTTTAATAGGAGAGTTCACATGGGAAGTGGAAAGGGACAGGCCGCTCTGCCGCAAGGGAAGAAAACTCCAAGGAAGCCGCGTCAGCTGTCAGTGCTCCAGGTAGCCACGTCCAGCGAGCGAGAGCCTCGGAATTTAAAAAAGGTAACGGTGGGAGAGAGGGAGGCCGGGAGCTGCCCTGCCTAATTAAAAATAGGTTCCAGAGGTGGGGAGGCCTGCCTGCTGGCTGAATTAAAAATATGGAGGGTGAGGTTGTGCCTGCCTGCCTGGGGATAGGCCTGGAGGAGGGAGGCCTGCCTGCGGGGGCTACCTGGGAGGGGGTTAGGCCTGCCTGCCTTCATGGGGGATAGGCCTGGGAGGGGGGAAGCCTGCTTGCCTGCCTGGAGGTGCTGCCTGGGAGGGGGGAGGCCTGCCTGCCCTGTCCCTACCTGCCTGTCACTAGGCCTGCCTACCCTGTCCCCTGTCCCGGCCTACCAGTAGACCACCAGAGGTACAGAGCCTGGCAGGAAGGGTGACAGGGTGCAGAGCTTGGCAAGGAGTGTGGAGTTGGGTGCAGAGCCTGGCATGGAGAATTTGGTTCAGAATGGTTTTTTTTCTTGTTTTCCTCCTCTAAATCTAGGGTGCATCTTATGGTCAGGTGCATCTTATAGAGCGAAAAATATGGTATACCTGTTTTGACTTGGTCTACTCTAAATCAAAACGTATAAGTTGCGACTGGGCAACCTTGTTAAACTTTTGGTTATACTTGGCGTACAACTAAGTCTAGGTCAGCCTACCTACCACCTACCTCTCATTCTTTCCCCTCCTCTAAAAACCCCTCTTTTCGCTCTAGGGGTTTAGAGGCAGGGTAAAGGCCTAAGCTTGTTTTAGATACGTCTAAAACCAGCTTTGATTATTGGTACTTAGACGATCTGTCTTTGTGATCGTCCAAGTACCGATTTAGGCCATTTTTTGAATGTTTTTTTAATTTTTAATTTTTATTATGAGCCCCATAAGTACTAAGGACACAATTCTATATATTGTTCCTAAAAATTAGGTGTCGACTAGTGCAGCACTAAAGGGCTGATTCTACAAAAGGTGTCTCCGATTGTAGGCAATGGTAGGCATCCTATCGCCATCTCACCAGCCAATTGGGATGCACTTTTGTATATTGTAAGCATCTGTCTCACACTTATAAGAATATAAGAATAGCCTTTACTGGGTCCATAAGGCCCAGTAGCCCATTCTCACGATAGCCAATTCAGGTCACTGTACCTGGCCTAAACCCAAGGAGTAGCAATATTCCATGTTACCGATCCAGGGCAAGCAGTGGCTTCCCCCATGTCTTTCTCAATAACAGACTATGTATTTATCCTCCAGAAAATTGTCCAAACCTTTCTTAAAACCAGCTACGCTATCTGCTCTTACCACAACCTCTGGCAATGCGTTCCAGAGCTTAACTATTCTCTGAGTGGAAAAAAATTTCCTCCTATTGGTTTTAAAAGTATTTCACTGTAACTTCATTGAGTGTCCCCTAGTCTTTGTAGTTTTTGATAGAGTAAAAAATTGATCCACTTGTAACCGTTCTACTCCACTCAGGATTTTGTAGACTTCAGTCATATTTAACCTGACCATTTATTTTTTTCATCAAAACGGTACATCTATTAATTGTCAGTCCCGTCCACAATCCCGCCCTAGCCCCACCCACCAATCCCACCCCCAATTTCTTCCATTCATTTTTCATAATGATAACCATACATTTTTTTTAAAAAAAACACAAAGCACACAAAGCACAGAGAAAATGTTAATTGTCATTTATATTTGGGGGCTTTTCAAAGATGTCAAGGCAGATGACTTTAAAATATGCAATGTCACCTCAGTAACTATAGAAAAATAGACAAATATAGTGCAAAATATAGACAGCAGATATAAATTCTCAAAACTGACACATTTTGATCACTAAATTGAAAATAAAATCATTTTTCCTACTTTTGCAATCTCGTGATTTCATTAGTCTCTGGTTGCGTTTCCTTTTGACTGTGCATCCTTTCTTTCATTTCTTTCTGCACTCAGGCCCAACAATTGTTTCTTTCTATTCCCTTCCTCCTTCCTTCCTATGTCCTTAGTGCCCCCATTGCCTCCTTCCTATGTCCTTAGTGCTCCTTCCTATGTCCTTAGTGCCCCCAGTGCCTCCTTCCTATGTCCTTAGTGCCCCTAGCACCTCCTTCCTATGTCCTTAGTGCCCCTTCCTGTGTCCTTAGTGCCCCCAGAGCCTCCTTAGTGCCTCCTTCCAATGTCCTTAGTGCCCCCAGTGCCTCCTTCCAATGTCCTTAGTGCCCCCAGTGCTCCTTCCTATGTCCTTAGTGCCCCTTCCTATGTCCTTAGTGCCCTCAGTGCCCCTTCCCATGTCCTTAGTTCCCCAGTGCCTCCTTCCTATGTCCTTAGTGCCCCCAGTGCTCCTTCCTATGTCCTCCTCACTGCCTTCCAGCCTTTGTCCCATCCCTCCCCTGAAGCTAGCTAGTCAGCCTATCTCCCTCCCTGCCTCTCTCCCTCCTGCACCGAAGCCAAAGCCCCTGGACCGGCCCCTGCTGCTGCTACCTACCCGCCTGGCCTAATGCCGCTTCAAACACCCCCCCACCTCAGTCCGCCACTGCTGCCACCCTCTGCAACTAAAGCAAAAGAAGGTCCAGGTGCCGGCCCACAAACCTTCTTCCCGATGTCAATTCTGACGTTGGAGAGGAATTTTGGGCCAGCCCGATCTTCAAACCTTTTTTGAAGATCGAAGTAACATTCGCTACCTTCCAGTCTTCCGGAATCTTTCCCGATTTGATCAACAGATTGGCTATTAGTTGAAGCAGTTCAGCTATAGTCCCTTTCAGTTCCTTGATGACCCTCGGATGGATGCCATCCGGTCCCGGGGATTTATCACTCTTAAGCCTATCGATATGCCTGCATACCTCTTCTAGACTGACCGTCAAACCTGTCAGTTTCCTGTCTTCATTTCCAGCATATAGCCTGATGGGTTCTGGTATGCTGTGTATATCCTCTTCGGCAAATACAGACACAAAAAATGTGTTCAGTTTGTCTTGATTGCTTTGTCCTCCTTTAGCAGTCCCTTTATTCCATTTTCATCCAACGGTCCCACTGCTTCCTTTGCGGGTCGTTTCCCCTTAATATATCTAAAGAATGGCTTGAAGTTTTTCGCCTCCTTGGCTATTTTTTCTTCGTAGTCTCTTTTGGCCCCTTTTCTCGCCTTATTGCACCTGCGTTGATGGTGTTTGTGCTTATTCCAGTTTTCGTCCATTCTGTCAGTGCACTTTTTCATCCTCAATCGCTTCTCCCCCCAGCATATCTTCCCTGTCCCTCCTTTCCTCTAAGGTACACATATTCAGGGCTTCCAGTCTCTCCTCATACGTCTTTTGGTGCAAACCTCCTATCATTTTCATCACCCTCCTCTGGATCGCTTCAAGTCTTTTTGTGTCCTTCGCCAGTTACAGTCTCTAAAACTGAACACAATACTCCAAGTGATAACTAGTGTTTAGCTTAAGCATATTAGTGTTAGCCCAGTGAAGAATCTTAACCATGCAATAAGAAAATTTTTAAAGAGTATCATCTAAAAATCTGGTACTAGTGCTTCTGATTTGTCAACTTCTTTTTGTTTTGAAGGGGTTGAGATTCTCCTTATTAAGGCAATGAAATATCTGAAGATCACTTTGGATTTTTCTTTATACTTTAAATATTATTGCTTTTTGATTGAAAATCTTGCATTATTTTCATGATCTTCTGAGCCCTGATAGTTTTGGACTATAGCGCAGGTGTCTGTGTTTCCTTTGTTTGATTACTATAATGTGTTATAGGGCCTTCCTCAGAATTCACTTTGAGCACTACAAGTGACTCAGACTGCAATGGCATCTTCAAATGATCTAATTTTGAAAATAAAACTTCTATAGTGAAGCAACTGCATTGACTCCCAATTGTATGGAAGATTCAGTTTACAATTATGACCCTGATATTAAGGCATTACATGATGATCTTCCGTATATCAATGCCACCTTGAAATTTGATAAACCATTGTGAGCTTTGTGCTCTGTAGAAAGAGATTTCCCTGAAGTGCCATCATTTAACCTTGTTAGATTGAATGGATAGCAAGACTCTCAGGTAAAACACAAGCCAACATTGTGGAATGCCTTACCATCTACCTTTAATGTAATATGGCCTGAAATTTACTACTACTAACCCTTTAAACTCAGTCCCATCATTTCTGGCCTTTCAAAAGCAGCTAAAAGCTTACTTCTAACAGGCTTTCCCTTGATAAAGAAACAGAGAAACATGATGATTAAGGCCAAACGGCCTGTCCAGTCTGTCCATCCACACCATCTACTATCTCCTCCTCTCCCTTAGCGATCCCACATGCTTGTCCCATTCTTTCTTGAATTCAGAAATCTTTATTTCTGCCATAGTAGTATATAAAAGCAAACACCAAAACCCCATTCTTATAATGTGGCATGCTTATAGCTTTGAACTCATGTAGTTTTTAAGCTAGTAACTCTAAAACTCTCTTCGAAATGAAACAGCCACAACGAAACCCTCATAAGCACATAAGCACATAAGCATGGCCTCTGCCGAGTCAGACCATAGGTCCATCATGCCCAGCAGTCCGCTCCCGCGGCGGCCCCCCAGGTCAATGACCTGTAGTGATCTATTACTCAAGAGCATTTTGTCTTGTATAGTAACCCTCTAATTGTACCCCTGGATTCCCTTACCCCTCAGGAATTCGTCCAATCCCTTTTTGAAACCCAAAACCGTACTCTGCTCAACCACCCCCTCTGGAATCGCATTCCAGGTGTCCACCACCCTCTGGGTAAAGAAGAACTTCCTAGCATTTGTTCTAAAACTATCTCCCTTCAATTTTTTTGAGTGTCCTCTAGTTCTTGTTGCCCCCGCCAGTCTGAAAAATCTGTCTCTCTCTACCTTCACTATACCCTTCATGATCTTATAAGTTTCTATCATATCCCCTCTAAGTCTCCTCTTTTCTAGGGAAAAGAGCCCCAACTTCTCCAGCCTCTCAGCATACGAGAGGTTTTCCATGCCCTTTATCATTTTTGTCGCTCTTCTCTGGACCCTCTCGAGTATCGCCATATCTTTCTTTAGGTACGGCGACCAGTACTGGACGCAGTACTCCAGATGCGGTCGCACCATTGCCCTGTACAGCGGGAGGATAACTTCCTTGGTTCTGGTAGTGATACCTTTTTTGATAATGCCCAACATTCTGTTCGCCTTTTTGGAGGCCGCTGCGCATTGTGCTGCCGGTTTCATTGTTTTATCCACCAAAACCCCCAAGTCCTTTTCTAGGTTGCCTTTTCCCAATGTCATCCCCCCCATCATGTAGTTGTACATCAGGTTCCCTTTCCCTATGTGCATAACTTTACATTTCTCCACATTAAAACTCATCTGCCATTTATCTGCCCACTCACTCAGTTTGTCCAGATCCCTTTGGAGTTTTTTACATTCCTCTACAGATCTAACCTTACCGGAGAGTTTTGTGTCATCCGCAAATTTTATAACTTCACACTTTGTCCCTGTTTCCAAGTCATTAATAAATATATTGAATAGCAGCGGTCCCAGCACTGACCCTTGTGGGACGCCACTTGTGACCCCTTTCCAGTCAGAATAGTGTCCCTTTACTCCTACCCTCTGTTTCCTGTTTGCCAACCAGTTTTTGATCCATCTGTGTATGTCCCCTCACCCACTCAAATCCTACCTCTTCTATGCCTCATAGAGGTTCAAAACACATCTCCCACCAGCAGATCCATCTCCCCTTGGCACTCCGCCCAACAAAGTTCCAGGCCCCCAAATTCACTTGCCACACCTGAGGATTGCTATGGATCTCGCCAGAACCCTATCCCCATCCTCAAGCTCAAACACATATACCAGGAAAAGATAACTAAAACAACCCCCTTTTAGAAATCACACTAACCTAAAACTTATTGCCAACACAAACCATCCCACAAAAACCCCCAAAATCCTCACCCTGGTCCCCTGCATGTATGTCAACACAAAATCAGTGGTAAACAAATTATTCCTTCTAAATAGACTGATCTCAACAAATGACTTAGAGCTGACCTTTCTCACTGAAACATGGCTAAAGCAATTAAACTGACCAGAACTACCTCACCTCTGTCTACTTGGATACAACTTTCTCCAAATCCCTAGAAGATACAAGAAAGGAGGTGGAATAGCCATAATCTATAAGAACATGTACATTATTACCATGATGGATTCCACCACTCATCCCAACCTTGAATACATAGTATGTAAACTGGAAGACAAGCCTAATTCCACTGTGAACAACATCGGTATCCTACTACTATAAAGATCCCCAAACTCCCAATCAAATGCAACTACAAAATTACTATTAATAATATCAAGCCTTGCCCGCCAATACACCAGACTGCTTATTCTTGGAAATATCAACATACCTCTTGAGTCAACCACCAACAATGATGCCAAAAACTTCAGAAAATTTCTAGAAGACAGCCAAATCACTAGCATGCCATTGGGATCCACACATGAAAAAGGTCACACTATCGACCTACTTTCATCTACACCCTCAGACCTCATCTCTGACACCAAATGGACACCAATCTCCTGGTCAGATCACTACCTCCTTAACTTCAACCTGAACTTTGCAGAAGGAAATCCAAACAACATAACCCACAGAAGAAAAAATTGGTAAGAGGGAAAGCAAATTCTTCCATTTTCTGGAACAAAGTTACTGAATCTCTTACATAGAGAATGACACGGGGAAAAAAATTGTCCCTGTCACTACCCCATCCCGTGACCACCAGCTCTGTCACTGCTCCATCCCCGTGACCACTGTCCCCGCCCCGTGACCACCATCCCCTATCCTGTCCCTGTGACCACCATCCCCTGCAGCATCCGTACAAGCCTCAATACTGCAATATGTTGCTTATTCCTTCCATGAAATATGATTTTACTTAGCACAGGCACAGCCCAGAGAGACAGAAAAATAAGCTAATAACTACACAGAGCCTGTTTTCTTTATCTTAATAATTACATTTAGGGCTTCAGTGTCTTCTCCCCACTCTCTTTTCCCCATTCCCCTTCAGTGTCTCTTCCCCATTTCCCTTCAGTGTCTTCTCCCCACTCTCTCTTCCCCATTTCCTTTCAGTGCCTCTTCCCCATTTCCCTTCAGCGTCTTCTCTCCTCTCTCTCTTTCTCATTTCCCTTCAGCATCTTCTCCCCACTCTCTCTCTCTCTTCTCCATTTCCCTTCAGTGTCTGTTCCTTTCCACCCCCTTCAGCATCTTCTTCTTTCCTTCCCCCTTCCCTCTCTCTATCCCCTTTAGCGTCTGTTCCTTTCTACTGCACTTCAGCACCCCATGCGCGTTCCAAGCATCTTTTTCCCTCTTACCTTCATGGTGTGTTTTACTTTACAGTGTAATTTATTCAAGCCGCCGGAGCCTGCCTGAAGTCGCGTGCATCTGCGGGTGGAAGCTTCTCTGATGCAACTTCCAGTTGTGTCAGAAGAGAAGCTTGAACAAATTACACTGTAAATTAAAACGTGCCATGAAGGTAAAGGGGAGGGAGGGAGATAGATGTGGCCAGTAGGTAGGAAGGAAGGAGGGGGCCGCACGCGATCATTGACTACGCGCGTTCCCTCCCTTAACTGCGGAGACAAGGCCATTCACCGCTTCACTGGGCGGTGGATGGCCTTGTCCCCATACCCGCAGTAAACACTTTTTTTTCCCACCATTTTGGTGGGATACCCACGGCTACTCTTACTTCCCCATCAAACTGCATAAATATTAACGCTATCAAACTGGAACACCTCCATTACCAACACCCTTGCCCCGCAATACCCACACAAAATAAAATGAGCTAAAACCTCCCCATGGTTTACTGAAACATTGAAAACCAAAAACAACATTGCCGAAAGTCTTGAAAGACCATGGCAGAAGTTCAAATCACCCAACCACAAAGCACAATGGAGGACGGCAATAAACAAATATAAATGCAACATCTCGGAGACTTAGAAGAATTATTACACCAATGAAAGTGGTAACAAAACATCAGACAATAAAAAGCTATTTCATCTTGAACAGAGTTTAACACCCCGTAAACAAAACACCACAACCAACCAACAGTCCAGGACCTTCCTGACTTTTTTCTCAATAAGATCAAAATTGTTCAAACAGAAGTTACCAAAATGATCATTGCACAAAAACCAATAGAGCATTGCACAAAAACCAATAGAGCATAAACACGAAAATCCTGTGAAACCCAGTAACATTGACCAAATATGGAACTCCTTCACCCCTCTATTGACCACAAAGACAAAAAAACTACTAATCAAGCTTTCCACTCGCTGCAGCTCCCTGGACAACTGTCCCTCCTACCTTCTCTCTTCTGAACCTAAAATAATAATTACATGGATCACCAAGTTCCTAAACTGTACCCAAAAACCAAGGCCAACTTCTGGAGGCGATGGGAAAAATAGTACTCACGCCAATACCAAAATCACTGAATCCCTCAAATTATAGACCCATTGCTGGCATACCCATACTCACCAAAATACTAGAAACCCATGTAAGCAAACAACTTGCGACATACATTGACCAACACTCCTGCCTACATCCCTCTCAATTCAGATTCTGGCCACAGCACAGCACAGAGCTTCTTCTAAACCTAACCACAGAAATCAAACAATTACTAAGCATGGGCTGACATACAGTTCTTCTCCAATTCAACATTTCCGCTGCCTTTGATCACCTTGACGGACACGGTCTGATTAGGACCAGCCAGCACGGTTTCAGCAAAGGCAGTTCTTGTTTGACAAACTTGCTGCACTTCTTCGAGGGAGTAAACAGGCAGATAGACAAGGGCGACCCGAGGGTGAAATACTCACATGGATTAAAAACTGGCTGGAGCATAGGAAACAGAGAGTGGGAGTAAATGGACAATACTCAGACTGGAAGAGTATCACCAGTGGGGTGCCACAGGGTTCGGTGCTTAGACCCGTGCTCTTCAACAACTTTATAAATGATTTGGACATAGGTACGACGAGTGAGGTGATTAAATTTGCGGACGATACCAAGTTATTCAGAGTAGTGAAGACACAGGGGGATTGTGAAGATCTGCAACGTGACATAATCAGGCTCAAGGAATGGGCATCGACATGGCAGATGATGTTCAACGTGGATAAATGTAAAGTGATGCATGTCGGTAACAAAAATCTCATGCACAAATACAGGCTGTCCGGAGCGGTACTTGGAGAGACCTCCCAGGAAAGAGACTTGGGAGTTCTGATCGACAAGTTAATGAAGCCGTCCATGCAATGTGCAGCGGCGGCTAAATGGGCGAACAAAATGCTAGGAATGATAAAGAAGGGGATCACGAACAGATCGGAAAAGGTTATCATGCTGCTGTACTGGGCCATGGTGCACCCTCACCTGGAGTACTGCGTCCAGTACTGGTCGCCGTACATGAAGAAGGACACGGTACTACTCGAAAGGATCTAGAAAAGAGCGACTAAGATGGTTAAGGGCTGGAGGAGTTGCCATACAGCAAAAGATTAGAGAAACTGGGCCTCTTCTCCCTCGAACAGAGGAGATTGAGAGGGGACATGATTGAAACATTCAAGGTACTGAAAGGAATAGACTTAGTAGATAAGGACAGGTTGTTCACCCTCTCCAAGGTAGGGAGAACGAGAGGGCACTCTCTAAAATTGAAAGGAGATAGATTCCATACAAACATAAGGAAGTTCTTCTTCACCCAGAGAGTGGTAGAAAACTGGAACGCTCTTCTGGAGTCTGTCATAGGGGAAAACATCCTCCAGGGATTAAAGACGAAGTTAGATAAGTTCCTGCTGAACCAGAACTTACGCAGCTAAGGCTAGTCTCAATTAGGGCGCTGGTCTTTGACCAGAGGGCTGCCGTGTGAGCGGACTGCTGGGCATGATGGACTACTGGTCTGACCCAGCAGCGACAATTCTTATGTTCTTATGTAGTAGATCATCACCTCCTCCTAATGAAGATTCTGAAACAGGAGTGACAGATACTGCACTAAATTAGTTTACAGATTTCCTCATAAAAAATAATACATCATTAAGAAAGATGACACCTTCTCCAACAAATGGAAGTCCTTCTGTGGAGGATTTGGGCCAGGTCAGGTTTAGAGATATGCAGGTTTGATCCTTCTTAGTTGGCGCAGATAGTAGAAGAAGGTGGAGACCACCTGTGAGATGTGGGCTGAGAGGGAAAGGTGGCCATCCAGTATCACCCCAAGGCTGCACACTTGGTCCTTTGCTGTTAGGAGTATGGAGCCCCAAGATATTGTTGGGCAGGTAAGGCTGGTGTTTCTCTTTCTGATCCATAGGAGTTCAGTTTTGGCAGCATTTAATTGGAGTTTGTTGTCTGTCATCCAATTCTTCATGTCAGAGAGGCAGTGTTGGAGGTTGGTGAGTTGGGCAGATCTGTTTTCACCTAACAGGAGGAGTAGCTGAATGTCATCAGCATAAGAGTGGATTTTGCAAAATGTTTCTGGGCAATATCAATAACTGGTCTGATGTACAGGTAAAATAGGAGCAGGAACAGCAGGGCACCCTGGAGGACTCCATATTTGATAGGTTTGGGTTCAGTTTTTCTTAGGCCCATCAGCACTGTTGGCATCCTCTGCTGTATGAAGGAAGTGAACTATTGAAGAGCAGAGTCCTTGATTCCTATATCAGTAAGTCTGTCCAGTAGGAGTTGATGATCAATGGCATCAAAGGCGACGCTTAGTCCAGTAGTACTAGGGCATCGCTTCCTTTGTCTAGTATTGACCAACTGTCATTGATGATGTCCAGAAGGACTGCTTCAATGCTGTGGCCTGCTCATAAACCGGATTGAAAAGGGGAGAGGGCACCTTGTTTTTCTATGAATGGTAGTAGTCAGTGGAATACTATTTGCTCCAGGAGTTTAGATACAAATGGAGGTTGGAGACCGGACAGTAGTTGTTTGGGTCAAGGGTGTGTTTCTTGAGGGTAGGTTTGATAATAGTTATCCAATAGAGTGGAACCTTTCCAATTGATAAGGAGCTATTTATGATGAGGAGGATGGATTTTTCCAAGGTGCTTTCAGTGGATAGGAGGAGACTGGAAGGGCAGGGGTCAAGGGTGCTGTTAAAGGGTTTAAGTTTTTTCAATATTTCAAGAAGTTCATTGTGTGTGACTGGGTTAAGTTGTGATAGAGATCCAGATGCTGGGATTGCCAGATCGGGTTGAGAATGAGTTTGGGGGAGGGTCGTTGTTGAGGGTGGTGTTTAGCTTGTTGCGGATATTGTTAATTTTGTTTTGGAAAAAGTTAGAGAGGGCCTCACTGTCAAGGTTTGTGGATTTGTTGTGAGAGTTTCCATAGGCAGCGGAGAAGAGATGGTTTGTCAGGGCAAACAGGTGTTTGGACCTTTATGGAACTCTTTGTAGAAGTTGTGAGTGGTAATCTTTTTTGGCGTCTAGAATGGAGGATTTGTAGGAGGCTAGTAGACTTTTCCAGTGTGCCTTCGTTTCTTGGTTTGGGTGCTTAACCCATTTCCTCTCGGTTTTCCTCAGTGCCCTTTTTTGGGATCGGAGGTCATTGATAAACCAGGGGGCCGAAGGCTTGTTGGTAGGTAGCAGTGTGTTTTTTTTCTGGGCAAGGTTGTCATAGAGGGATTAGATTCCTGAGTGCCAGGTAGAGGCAGTCAGGTCAATGGATTGGAGTTGCTATTTGAAGGTTTTACAGAGGTCTCGGATGCCCACAGCTATGTCTAGTGGGTTGACTGAGTCCATGATCTAAGTGTGAGTGGTGAGATTGGGGACTCAGGCAAGGCAGGGGCGGTTTTGTTCAGGGAATAGTAGGGCTATGAGGTAGTGGTCTGACCATGGGTCTGGAGTGGTGGTGCAGCTCACATGTTGGGACTCAGTGGTTAGGTCTTTGTGTATGAACACTTTCTAGGTTGTTGCCTGCTGAGTGTGTGGGGGTGGATACAGCCTGAAGGAATCCTAAGTCAGTTAAAGAGGAAAGGAAATCATCGCTCATTCCATTGGTGTTAGGATAATCCAGGAAGTTGAAATCACCTAGGATGGTCAGATGTTTGTGGGAGATGAATAGCTTGGTGATGAAGTTGAGGAGGGTTTCCAGGGCTTCTGCTGGGGAGTGGGGTGTTCTTTATAGCAGGATGAGGGTGATTTCACTTTTGGGGATTATTGTGAAGGCTAGGACTTCCAATATGGAAAGGATTATTGAGTCTATTAGTTTAGGAGAGGTGGTAGTCTTAATTATGGCTGCTACTCCACTGCCCTTGCTAGTGGTATGAGAGCAGGGCAAGCCTTGGTAACCTGGGGGCATAGTTCACCCAGCACTACTCCATCATTGTCACGGAGCCAGGTTTCTGTGATCATGAAGACATCCTAGTCATTGATATGGCCAAGATCATGAAGGATGATGGATTTGTTGGAGGCTGATCTGATGTTGAGGGTCAGTGTTAATGGGTTGTCGATTGTGGTTGTGGGGGGGGGGGAGGTGATGGTGATGAAATTGAGGTTGAAGGGGTTCCTGGTTCAGTGATTCTTGTGTTGAGAGCTTAGGTCACCATATTTTTCATGTCCCATGATGACTGGAATGATGAAGCAGATAGTAGAAAATAGTGCTGGGGTAGCAGGTTTGTGGCGATAGCTGTGTGGAGGGTGCCATTATGTGGGGATGGCCCATGTTGGGAGGGAGGAAGGATGGGTGTCTGGAAGCATGATGGTCTGGTGAGTTGTGGGTGCGCATTTGTTGAAGGGGTAGAAGGAAGGGATGGCTGTAGCAGGAGGGTGAGGTTTGATTGGTTGAGGAGTGGGACATAATTTTTGTTGTAGGTGAGAGGAGGGGGTAGCTTGGTGGTAGTTTTGCCGGAACAAATGTTGAAGTTGACAGTTGGCTGGTTTGGCCCCTGAGCTTGGTCTCCTTGGTCCCCACGAAGGGCCACACAAAGGTCCCTTTGGTATAGCCCTTCAGCGTGGCCTGCTGGCAGAGAGGCCCACCTCGAAGTCAGCCCTTTAATAGGACCTGCAGGCCAGTAGACGTCGGGTGGGCAGAGCAGGGTTTAAAAAAAAGGTTTAAATAACGTCCAAAACAAAAGTCCTTAAAAAGGCTTTGGAAAATCCTCTGCTTACTCTTGGGGATCTTGCCAGGTACTTGTGACCTGGGTTGGCTAGTGTTGGAAACAGGATACTGGGCTTGATGGAAATTTGGTCTGTCCCAGTGGCAACTCTTATGTTCTTCTGTATGAATAAGCTTTTTTCATTATGCTAAATCAAACTACAAAGAACCCCATCATTCAGTTACAGATAACTAGATGATACTTTTAAACAGGTCAGGTTATTATTCAAAATAGGATGTTTGTTGTAAGATCATGGTTGGTTTAGTTACTTCTTACTTATATTATCATCTTTCATTTTCTTTACCCAAAAATCTTTGCAAAATATTATTTCATTGTCCATCAGTAAAAAGTATAAAATATGTAATCAATCTACTTTCCTTCCAAGTGATCAAATGGGAGCCTATAATTCAACCATTAATTTCATTCTCTTACATGCATTTTAGAAGATTAGTGAAAACTTATTTGTTTAATAATTTCAGAAAATGATTATTGTGTGGTTTTAATTGATTATAAATTAAACAGTTAATTGGAAGTTTTATGATTTGCAAATTGCATAGTACCATGAGGTATCTGTGATTCATATATAAAGTTTTGTTATGTTATAAACACAGAGAATGTCTAACCTGCTACATTTGGGTAGTGGTTAATGGAGATTGATCTGAGGAAAGGGATGTTACCAGTGGTGTGCCTCAAGGTTCTGTTCTTAGGCCTGTTCTTTTTAACATTTTATAAGCGATATTGCTGAAGGGACGTGGGTAAGATTTGCCTCTTTGTGGATGATACCAAAATCTGCAATAGAGTAGTTACCCCGGATGGAGTAAATAAAATGAAGAAAGACCTAGCGAAGCTTGAAGAATGATCTGAAATTTGGTAGCTAAAATTTAATGCTATGAACTTATGTGCATGACAGAAGAGCAGGACTTGGGTGTGATTGTATGTGATGATCTTAAGGTGGCCAAACAAGTTGAAAAGTTGACGGCAAAAGCTAGAACCTCATTTAGAATATTGTGTACAATTCTGGAGACTACACCTTCAAAAGATATAAAAAGGATGGAGTTGGTCCAGAGGAAGGCTGGTGCATGGTCTTTATCATAAGGCGTATGAGGACAGACTTAACAATCTTAATATGTATACTTTGGAGGAAAGGCGGGAGAAGGGAGATATGATAGAGACGTTTAAATACCTACGTGGCTTAAATGCACATGAGTCGAGTCTCTTTCATTTGAAAGGAAGCTCTAGAATGAGAGAGCATAGGATGAAGTTAAGAGGTGATAGGCTCAAGAGTAATCTAAAGAAATACTTTTTACAGAAAGGGTGGTAGATGTGTGGAACAGTCTCCAGGAGGAAGTAGTGGAGACAGAGACTGTGTCTGAATTCAAGAAGGCATGGGATAGGCTGTGGAATCTTTTAGAGAGAGGTTACTGTGGATGGGCAGACTGGATGGGCCATTTGGCCTTTATCTGCCATCATGTTTCTATCTGATTCTCCAGTATATAATTTATTACATTAAATTAATTTATTTTGTTTTAAAACATGAATGCAGGGAGAGCTGAAGTGAAGGGATAAAACCTAATTTATAATTTTCGATGGTATTTTTAGTTTGTTACTGCATGAGATAGCAGTAGTGAGAATCAGACATGTCATGAATATTCTCCTCATTCACACATTTAATCTCACATTTTCAAAAGCTATCGTTTGCTTTCCTTCTCCTCCCCCTCAGTCTGCAGCTTCCAAGATTTCTTCATTTGCACATTTTTGGCATGTGGTAGTCTGTAAAAAGGCATTGTATCCTGTTGTAATTAATTAATTGTTTGACCAAGTAGTACAGGAGCATGCTAACAAGTTTTGGCAGAGCTGCTGAAGTCAGTACTTGACCCACTGTTTTTGTTGTTTTTTTAAATTTAAATCAATTGCATTTGACTGGAGAAATATTGAAAAATACAGATCATATTGGGACCGGAGTTGGCCATTGTTGGAAACAAGATACTGGGTTTGATCGTCCTTCAGTGTGTCCCAGTATGGCAATTCTTATGTTCTTATGTTAACCAGATAGGATCACAATTTGCTGAAACTATGAGCCTAGATTTATTTATTTCCTATTATATCCCGTTCTATCAGAAAGCTCAGAACGGGTTACAAGCAGTGTTCCCGCTAAGCTGCGCTGGCGTGCGCTGGCGCACAAAATATTACATCGCAGCGCACAAGTTTCTCGTCACAGCGCACGGCGTACGGCAGATGGCAGGGCGGCGAGAGGAGAATCGGGCGAGTTGGCTCATAACTTGCTGGCGCCCGATATTTTTAGCTCACAGCGAAAAAAGTTTGCTCACAACACCCGCCCGCTTAGAGGGAGCACTGGTTACAAGTAAACATACAAAGCATTAAACAGGCAGAAGGGGGTACAGTTACACGCTGGGGAAGTAACAGAACATATTAGTGTAACAATTCGGGGGCAAGGGGATACTACAGAAAAAGGTCAAAATATCAGGAAATTTAGTCCTTCATCTGTCTGATGTTATAGTTTATGTGCTGTATAAACATGTCGGAACACCTCTTGCTCAAACATAAACTCAAGAGTCATTAAATACTGAGATAAGTTAAGAGAGACGGTGACCCGATAACTCTAAAGGTTATGACAGTGAGTTTCAAACACCCGAACGCCCTCCACCTTCCGGTGTTTACAGGGATATGAATATCATCACTAGCTGGCTGTCATTCCTATTTGCTTACTTAAAATATTTGCTGATTTTCATATATATTAGGACTGCTATATCAAAACTGTACTTAGCTTAGGGTGAAAGGTAAGTACAGTTTTGATGTAGCAGTCCTAATATATATGAAAATCAGCAAATATTTTAAGTAAGCAAATAGGAATGACAGCCAGTTAGTGATGATATTCATATCCCAGTAAACACCGGAAGGTGGAGGGTGTTGGGGTGTTTGAAACTCACTGTCATAACCTTTAGAGTTAAAAGGCAACAGAGTACTGTTGATGGAAAAGAAATGACATAGAAGTTTAAAGCTGGTTAACAAGGTTAATAGTGGTTAAAGAAACGGTTTAAGGCTATCTCCTGAAGAAGCTCCAAGGGGAGTGAAACGGAGACGCTCCGTAGAGCACTGCGTAATATCATCAGCCACTGTACTTTGAATTATCTCTTCTAATAGATGAGTGAACAGCATCGGCAGCCTAATATGGCTGAAAGCTATGGCGAGATGAATATTTACTGCTATTAATTCTTATAATAAGAACTTTATAAAAAAGAATTAACCAAACAATAAGGTTAACTTTTAACACAAAGGATACATAATTAAAATGAAATGGGCTAATAATAAAAATGAAAAAAAATAGGGGGGTTACATGAGACCTGTGATAGCTCATGAAATGGTTGTATTGACAAGACTTGTTCTAAAGTCAAACAACTGTGAGCACTTGAGGTTACTGTTCCCCAAAGAAGAAAGAAATGAACATTAGTATCACATAAGAAGGGTGTTGTGTCATAGACAGAAATTAAACTTGATTATGTATTTAGATTTTAGGGAAAGCCTTTGACAGTATTCCACACAGACATCTAATAAATAAACTGAGTGCCCTCGGGATGGGTCCCAAAGTGATGGGCTGAGTCAAGAACTGGTTGAGTGAAAGTTGACAGAGGATAGTGATCAATGGAGATTGCTCTGAGGAAAAGGATATTAGCAGTGGTATGCCTCATGGTTCTGTTCTTGGGCCTGTTCTTTTTAATATTTTTATAAACAATATTGCTGAAGGGTTGTTGGGTAAGATTTTCCTCTTTGCAGATGATACCAAAATTTGCAAGAGTAGACATGGCGGATGGTGTGAATATTATGAAGAAAGACCTGGCGAAGCTTGAAGAATAGTCTGAAATTTGGCAGCTAAAATTTAATGCTAAGAAATGCAAGGGCTGCAAAAAACAGAGGGAACAGTACAGTTTAGGGGGTGAAGAACTTATGTGCACGACAGAAGAGCGGGACTTAGGTGTGATTGTATGTGATGATCTTAAGGTGAATCACACTAAAATCTGAGCATGGGGCATTGACGCCATTTGTGAAAGCTTCAGGTTTGAAAATAATTCTACATGCAAAATGACACCAGCGCAAGGTTTTAAAATTATAACCAGGATTTATTGAATTATTGGTTCTATTTTCCCATTATTAGATCAAAAGAACAGCATAATTGCTTACGTTGCGCTCATGGGAGATCATCATCGTGGCCAAAGGCTGGCCTTCTCACAATGGTCTCGTCTTTCTATCTCATTACAGTCTATTATATAACTTTTGGTTTAGTGACATCATCAAGTTTGACGACCAATAACATTTCTATGGGTGGTCTCAAAGTTTAGACAAAGAAACATTCCTCCATGTTTAAAAGTTATACAAAGTTTTCAGAAAATTACTTTTGATTTCTGAATTAACATTATAACATTCAAGAGAATCTATAATTATTAACATGGTGCTGATAAATTCTCAGCCCTTCCATGCTGACAAGAAAAAATAAACTCCTAAGCTGACAGACTCAAATTGCACGGCCTTACACAGAAAGCTTACTCTGGAGAAAAAAAAAGGGGGGTTAAATCCCCCTCTCCTCTTCCTGAAGCGTGGGCTTCCAATGCCCCCCTTCTCCCTATTCTTGAGACTGACTCTAATCACTTCCAGATGTTGTGCTCAAGATTTTTTCTTAGTGTTTCTGCTTATAAAACCATTTATATATCCACAATCATATCACCACATATTACATTCATGGGCCCCAAACATTCATAATTTCATTCATATCTTGGCCATTCATACTTCATACATTTTATATCTCAGTTTGGAATATGGAGTCTAATATGCTTTTCCTAACTGGCCTGAGCACATCTGTTTTCAATTAGAACCACGAGGCTAAAGGCGGGAAGCTGAACAAAGAACAGAAACTATTCACTGGCACAAGATGCTGGCCTAAGACAGGACAGTTATAGTACACACAAAGAACCTAAACTGGACTCCATGTAATCATGATTTCCACCATGATTTAGCTCAACAGCAAAGTACACAAGAAAACACCATTCTTTTCCTTATATTAATCTTTAGTGTGTTTTTTCTTCTGGCCTTAGCTACATTATATTTAAATGTTTTATTCACCTGTTTTTCCGTACGCTTCTATTTGGGCGCGGTCCTTAACTAACACAGATGTTTGTCTAACTAGAATTACCCAGAATCATACGAAAAACTGGCGCTACAAAAATACTGCACTATCATGCTTCTGACCTCAATATCGTCCCATAAACAGCACGCTAGCCACGACGAGCCACGATTCAAATCTCATAAAGAATACGCTATCACACAAATATATATATACACAAATATATATATATTTGTGTGATAGCGTATTCTTTATGAGATTTTAATGTGATTCATAATATTTATATAAGATGATCTTAAGGTGGCCAAACAGGTTGAAAAGGTGATGGTGAAAGCTAGACGGATGCTAGGGTGCATAGGGCCAGTAGGAAAAAGGAGGTATTGATACCCATGTATAAAACTTTGGTGAGACCTCATTTAGAATATTGTGGACAATTCTGGAGGCCACACCTTCAAAATGATATAAAAAGGATGGAGTCGGTCCAGAGGAAGGCTACTAAAATGGTGCATGATCTTCGTCATGAGGCGTATGAGACTTAAAGATCTTAATTTGTATACTTTGGAGGAAAGACGGGAGAGGGGAGATATGATAGAGAAGTATTAATATCTACGTAATGTAAATGCGCATGAGTTTGAGTCTCTTTCATTTGAAAGGAAACTCTGCAATGAGAGAGCATAGGATGAAGTTAAGAGGTTATTGGCTATGGAGTAATCTAAGGAAATACTTTTTTTTACAAAAGGGTGGTAGATGTGTGGTATAGTCTCCCGGAAGAGGCGGTGGAGACAGAGACTGTCTGAATTCAAGAGGGCCTGGGATAGGTACATGGGATCTCTCAGAGAGAGAAAGAGATAATGGTTACTGCGGATGGGCAGACTAGATGGGCCATTTGACCTTTATCTGCCATCATGTTTCTATGTAAGTCTTGGTCTTGAAATCTATTTATGTCCAAGCCAGTTTCTGAGATCCTCAACCACCCTGTATTAACACTCTTTGCTTCAGCCTATGGGATTGCATTTTTCCTTTGGATGATTCCTTTTTGATCCCATATACCATCTTCTCATATGTTAGCCCTTTTTATCCCTCAGTCATCTAGCGGTTTAACAACTGATTCTCTTCCCAGCTTCTTGCTTTTAATATACCTAATACTGTTTTAACTGTTTGTTTTTGCTTCCAGAGTAATCTTCTTTTCAAGGTTTCTCTTTGCCTTCCTTATTAGCACCTTGCATTTGACTTGCCATTCATTGTGCTTTTTACAATTATTTTCAGTTGGATCCTTCTTCCTTTTTCTGAAGGATTCTTTTTTTAATGACTCCAGCTGCTGCTGTTTTTCATAAATGCCTGTTTAAAAGAAGGCAAATTTAATGAAAGCAGTCAATGAATTCCTCTTAGTAGTAAAAGCAACCACATTGTTAAGGTGTATAGAAGCAAGACCATATAAAATCTTTAACATAAAGCAAGATAGTTTAAAATCAGTATGAGCATATACTATATAGGTAACCAATGAAGAGTCAGACTTGCAAAGCTCTAAATTTAAAAGACTTTTCTATGTAAGTTGCTAACCTTATAATCAAAAGAGAAGGAATGGTCTAAAAACATGGAGAAACCCATCAGGCGTTCCACAGGGGTCCCCACTATCCCCACTACTCTTCAACGTCTATATAGCTTCACTAGGAACGAAGCTAACCCAGTGAGGCATAAAAGTATTCAGTTATGCAGACGACTTCACAATCATAATCCCGTTTACAACATCCCCCTCTGAAATCACCCCCACAGCAACTGAAGCGCTAAACACGATGGATCAATGGACCACAGATTTCAAACTGAAGCTCAATTCAGAAAAAACTAAATTCTTCATAGCCTCGCCACACGCACAGAATACAACAATACCATTACACATTAACAATCTAAACTACCCCATTTAACCAACGATGAAGATTCTAGACCAAGGACTAACCATGAAAGACCACATAGACTCCTTAATCAAAAGAGGGTTTTTCACTCTCTGGAAACTTAAGTCCATTAAGGCGTACTTCCACACTTCAGCTTTCAGAATTCTAGTACAATCCCTAATACTAAACCACCTGGACTATTGCAACATCACCCATCTGACAATCCCCCAGAAGCAAATGCAAAGACTACAAATGATACAAAATGCAGCAGTCAGGATGATTTTCGGGCTGAAGAAGTCCGATCACATAACCCCTTCCTACCGACTCCTACACTGGCTGCCGATGGAGGCGCGCACGAAGTTCAAGCTAGGATGTCTCTGCTTCAAAGTATTAAATGGTCTAGCCCCAAAATACATTACAGACCTCTTCTCATTCCCAACCAACAGACATGAAAGAAAAACACACCTGAAATTTGTCTCCCCACCAGCTAGAGGGTGCAAATATAAGAGACACCATCAACAATTGCTATCATATCAAGCAGCCATATGGGGTAAAGACCTAGAAAACTTAATCATGCACACAAACAACTATGAAGAATTCAGGAAACACCTAAAAACTTACCTATTCTTGAAATACCTAGGTAATGAACCGGAACATCAACCCCCCTCGTAACATCACCACACACCTGAACGTGCAAACTGTTAACCCCAACCCCTATTCACTAAATATGAACACTCTATGAACTTACGGAATATTTCTACTGCTGTGTAAACAACTTGGCACTTCCTGGCCTTGCACCACACAAACTGACGTTAACATTATTAAAGTTATCAGATGTACACTGCTATATTCTCTAATTCGTTGTACGAAATATACACTGCTATACTCTTTAATTAGCTGTTCGTAAAGTTTCACTTGATTGTATTTACAGTTTCTTTTATTGTAAACCGCCTAGAAGTCGCAAGATTGTTGGCAGTATATAAGAATAAAGTTATTATTATTATTATTATTAAAAATGCTTGTATAAACACACTAATCCTCAATATATGGAATCAAAGACCAAAATCCCTTAAAAATTGATGAATTTAGGAGTCCTTTAACATAAATCCACAGTGCTTATATATGCTATTATCAATCTGTGTATATGATGAGGAAATTTATGTTTTCTTATAGGCTGAAAGACCTCAAGTGTTCACAGCTGACTGGGTTTGAAAATCATCTTACCCAGACAGCCAAAAGTGAACTATCACTGGTCTTTCATCCTATAAGAAAACATAAATTTCCACATCATATACACAGATTGATCAAGTTTCAAGTTTATTAAAAAAATTTTTAGACCGCTTATTTAGGTTTCTAAGCGGTTTACAATGTAAAATTACACATAAAAACTAAATAACATCCAAACATAGCAAAAGGTTTCGATGGAACGTACGGAACTACCTCAAACAATAGGGTAATGGGGAGGAACTACAATTATTATAGAAAAGGAGAGACATAAAAGGAAAAAACAATAGGTTAGGGTAAAAAAAAAATGGTTTAAAATTTTGCCCTTAAAAGGACAGTTATTATCCAAAAGCGTCTTGGAACAAGAAAGTTTTTAGTTTTGCCTTAAATTGTTTTAAATCAGATTCCCAGCGCAAGTGGTTAGGCAATGAATTCCATAGGGTAGGGGCACTAAAAATGCTTGTAACATCTTAGCTGTTTTTTTTAACAGTCAAAACTTCACCAGAGTGTATAGAAATGGATTTTGGTAGAAGCTTATCATTCTTATTAAGCCAGAGAATGTTGGGTTTTGCAGTGCTAACCTATGGGATATGGCCCAGTCATTAATTTTACAAAAATTTTCAAACATATAAGATTAAAATCAGTAAGGGAAGTTATAAGTAAAAAGATATTGTCAGCATGTGAAAATAAACATTCACCTCGTTCAAAAGAAATTGTATTTATAAACAAATAAAAATATTAATAAAGTAAAGGAGAAAATGGGGAACCCTGGGGTATACCTCATGGAGGTATCCAGGTATGTGAAAATTCATCATTTACAGAATAAGATCTTTCTATGAATCTATGAAACCAGTAAAGCACAGTTCCTGACAGGCTAATTTCACTCAATTTATGAAGAAGAATGCTATGATTAATGGTGTCAAATGCTGCAGAGATGTCAAACTGCACTAAAATGATCTGATTACCCCTACTCATAGATTTTTTAAAAAATTTTCAAACTAAGGATAACAGCAATGGCTCAGTACTATGCAGACTCCTAAAGCCAAATTGTGAATCAGAGCCAGCTCAAGGCATAGTAGTGTTCTGAGCCAATTTGCTTTGGTGCCTCCCCCCCATCATATCGCTTCCGGCGCTATCTCCCTCACCCCAAATGGGTTTTGACATCTCTGCCTATCTTGGGCCAGCATCTCTCCCTCCCAATACAATCCAGTCTTTTCCCTCTTCTCTGTCCCCCTCCTCAAAGGTCCAGAACTGCTCTCTCATTCTTCAGTCTTGTAAAGTTATGTCAGTCACCTTCTCAGTCTTGTAAAGTTATGCCTTCATCCATCCCCTGGGCTTTACTGCATTCCCCCACAGGAAATTGCATCAGAGCTGACAAGATGCAGCAGAGGAAAGATCCATGGTTGGCCAAAGGCAGATTGCTGCTGCTGCTGCCAGCTACCAATGTAAACTTTACAGGATTGTGGAGGAGTGAGAGAGGTGATGGAGCAGTGTTAGATACACAAGGAGGGGGAAGAGAGATGGGGAGAGACTGGATTGAGGGGGAGGAGGGGAAAAGAAAAGACTTAACCTGTAGACTAGATATTTTGATGCCCTTAATTGCAGGTGCCTTGGGCAACAGCCTCACCAGGTCAAATGGTTAAGCTAGCCCTGTTGCAAATGATGTAATATTTAATATGTCCATATACTGGGGGCATGGCTTGGCTGCAATACAATATGAAAGAGTGATTCTACAGCTCTTCCCTCAGCAGCACTATTCAGCCAATTTGTCAGCACAGGAGGTCAAATTTACTCTCAAAAAGTGAATATTCAGATTTGTGAAAACTTCTACAGCAGATATGGCTTCAGGAAGACAGTCCAGATTAGAGACAGCATTTGCTGTGGGGGCCTCAGCTAAATGGCCTAAACCAGATCCACTAACTCCATTAAAAGTGCCACTTTCTAAAGATACCTCAGAAATGTTTGAACAAGTGTTACTGGAGCTGAAATCTATAAGAGATATGCTTCAAGATAATACAACTGAACTAAAGACATTAAAAGAAGAAGTTCACAATCTCTCACAGCAGGTAAAGGTATGTGATGCAAGGACTGGGCAGTTAGAACACCGCCTTTCTGAGATGGAAGGCAGTTTGAATAAATTTCAAACTGACCATAAAGCTGTGGCTCGTCTGACTAAAGAATTTGAGGATGCTAACAACAGAAGTAGGAGAATCTTGGCGAGGGTGAGATCCAGAAGGCCTTGAGCATGCGCAGATGCTCAAGGCCCAGCAGCAGAAAACTGGCGGCAGGCACTTTCTAACACCAGCGGCGCACGGGTAAGGACAGGAGGGGGATCGTGAAGAGAGAGAGTAGTGCCAGTGGCCTCGGGGGAGCAATACTGCTGGCTCCTGGGGTCGGGCCGGGTTGGGTGGGGACTCGCAAATCGAGTCAATGCTCAGTTTGCAAGTAACAGTTTGCTCGAGTGTTTTGCTCGTCTTGCAAAACACTCGCAAACTGTGTTACTCGCAAACCGAGGTTTGACTGTACAGTATATGGCGGATTTTTCATTTTAATGCTCGAGAATTTACATTTTGTTCCCAAGTTCATAAATCATTTTCAAGAATTAGTTATTTTTTGTTTCAGATCATTTAATTCAACAGGTTACAAAAGCCAACATAGATACTATCATTTTGTTGGATGATGCTGGAATTTGGATAGAATACCAGTTCACTGAAAAAGATTCTAATAGACTTGTTTGAAGGTTCAGTAATACACTGCATGCAGACTCAAACTTTCTTGAGGAAATTCAAATAAAAATGAATGAGTATTTTCAATTCAATACCTCGGAGGAAATCTCTTTGGAAACTCTATGGGATGTTTTCAAGGCAACTGTAAAAGGGCATATCATTTCATATTCGGCGCATGTTAGGAAATTATTTAGATCAGAGTTTTCCAATCTAGAACAAATTAATACTGCTTTAGAATCACAAGGTTTTAAAATGGAACAAGATACTTTGAATGCCCTGTTGAAGGCTGAATATAAATATAATGAGATTTGCTCACAATTGGCTAGGAAAGATTTGTTTCGTCAGCAAATGGTATATTATGGAAACTCGAATAAAGCGGGAATAGTATTAGCTAATTATCTTAAAGCTAAAAAAAGAAAAAAGTTGTGGCCATTAAGGATGAAAAGGGCAAGATTTATACCCACATAGCGGATGTTTTAAATCAATTTATGGAATATTATAAAGCTTTATACTCTTCTGGGCTATATTCAAATAAAGAGAATGAAGGAAGATTTTTTGAATTCAATTAATGGGCCAAAAATTCCAGAGCATATAAAAGAAAAGCTTGAGGCGCCTATATCGTTTACAGAGCTCCAGTCAACATTGAAGTCTCTCAGAGCTGGGTCAGCTCCTGGTAGTGATGGATTTACAGTGTAGTTTTTCAAATCTTTTCAAACTATACTGTTATCTTCTTAAATGATATCAATCACAACTGACGAAGGGTCAAATATCAGGCACTATGGCAGAAGTACTTACTATTTTTTGCCAAAGCCAAACAGAGATCCCATGTTGGTTTCAAACTATAGGCCAATTTCTTTAATGAAAGTGGATGGAAAAATTCTGGCTAAACTATTGGCTATGAAATTAGCTAAGGCTCTCCCTTATATGATTGGAATGCATCAAACGGGTTTTGTTACTCAAAGACATTCTGCAAATAACACTAGATTGGCACTTCATATGCTTAATTTAGCAAAAACTGGCGATGAATTCCAGAGTTTAATTAAACGTTGAGTGAAGAAATGTTTTCTCCAGTTTGTTTTAGATCTACTACTTAGTAGCTTCATCTCATGCTCCCTAGTCCTAGTATTTTTGGAAAGAGTAAACAAATATGAGAATGTTATAATGCCCTTGTATCATTTCATGGTATGGCTGCACCCCAAATAATATGTGCAATTCTGGTCGCCGCATCTGATAAAAGATATAGAAGAATTAGAAAAGGTACAGAGAGAGGCAAAGAAAATGATAAAAGGGATTAGTGACTTCAGCCTGGAGAAGAGATGACTCAAGGGAGATATGGTTGAGGTCTATAAAATACTGAGTGAAGTAGAACGGGTAGATGTGACTTTGGTTAGTCACTGTTGGAAACCGAATACTGGGCTCAATGGACCTTTGGTCTGTCCCGTATGGCAACTCTTATGTTCTAATGTACAGTGAGAGACAGCATAGTTTTCTCAGATAGAAACAGCTCCTGAATGTTGTTTGGATTTGAGGGCTCAGCATTTGTGTTGAGTCCAGCTGTATCTAAGGGGGAGTTTGTGCCTCCCAAAAAAGGATTTTGATATTAGGTAAGAGACTACTTGTGTTAGAACCTGCAGGAACTCTGTTTTACTTGAGTTCAGGCAAAGATTTATGTGTTACATTTTGGATTTTCAATCATTTGTTAAATTTTCCAGTAGTTTTTCTGATTAGTGTTATGTGTAAAGATTTTACTCAAATATTAAACCTGGTCTACAGTGCAGGAAAGAGAGACACCCATCAAAAGGTTGTTCTTTTAAAATTCTATAAATAATGAACTTTTATATTTCTGCTCTGCTAGAAAGGGGTAATATTTGAAAGCAAAGCATGTCTCATTATCTCGACATTGTTAATGAAGATATGAGAAAACGAATTGAAAAGGATCCTGGCAGGAGCCTGAATTGGCTGTGAAATTAATAAAATTTCCATTGATATGAAAAGTCGCCTGAGAATTACAAAACCCTTTCAGCCTTTCTTGAAATACAGCATGTTCAGCATGGTATAGATTCCCTTTATAGCCAGCTAATATAAAAATGAGGGTTTCCAAATGAGGATACTTTGCTTTAAACAAATACATATGATATCCAACTTCAGAAAGAGATTTAAAGCAGACATTGTACATTAAAAAGATGCTGCACCAGCAGAGAAAGCAGCAAGGCAGATGTACTTTCAAGACCCCTCTCTTTCATTTTTCCTTACTTTCAACACTGTGCTTTTTTGAATTGTTGAAGCATTATTACCACTCCTTGCGATCCTTATTTTATTCATTCTTCATCAAAAAAGCCCAAAGCGTATTACAAGTAAAGGCCCTCCTTTACAAAGCCGTGCTAACATTTTTAGCTTATAATCCCTTTTACACAGCCCCAACAGAAGTGGAAAAATCATTGAGAATATGGGGGGCAATTCTATAACTGGGTGACAAAGGTGTCTAGATGCAGTGTATTAAGCACAAATTCTGTAACAGTATCTATAACAGGTGCCATCGTTGAAGATACGTTGAAACCCTCAGCTCAATATGCGGCGACAGCTAAGAAAGCAAATAGAATATTTGGAATTATCAGGAAAGGAATGGAAAACAAAGATGAAAATGTTATAATGCCCTTGTATCACTCTATGGTATGGCCACACCTTGAATACTGTGTGCAATTCTGGTCGCCATATCTCAAAGAAAGATATAGCAGAATTAGAAAAGGTACAGAAAAGGGCGACAAAAATGATAAAAGCAATGGGATGACTTCCCTATGAGGAAAGGCTAAAGTGACTAGGGCTCTTCAGCTTGGGGAAAAGATGGCTCAGGGGTGATATGATAGAGGTCTATAAAATACTGAGTGGAGTGGAAAGGGTAGATATGAATCGCTTGGTCACTCATTCCAAAAATACTAGGACTAGGGGACATGGGATGAAACTACTAAGTCAGGGGTAGGGAACTCCGGTCCTCGAGAGCCGTATTCTAGTCGGGTTTTCAGGATTCCCCAATGAATATGCATTGAAAGCAGTGCATGCAAATAGATATCATGCATATTCATTGGGGAAATCCTGAAAACCTGACTGGAATACGGCTCTCGAGGACCGGAGTTCCCTACCCCTGTACTAAGTAGTAGATTTAAAACAAACCAGAGAAAATATTTCTTCACTCAATGTGTAATTAAACTCTGGAATTTGTTGCCAGAGAATATTGTGAAATCAGTTAGCTTAGCAGGGTTTATAAAGCCTTGGATAATTTCTTAAAAGAGAAGTCCATAGGCCATTATTGAGATGGCTTGTTGAAATCCACTGCTTATTCCTAGGATAAGCAGCATAAAATCTGTTTTACTACTTGGGATCTAGCTAGGTACTTGGGATCTGTGTTAGCCGCTGTTGGAAACAGGATATTGGGCTTGATGTACCTTCGGTCTGTCCCAGTCTGGCAATTCTTATGTTCTTTTTTACTAAGCTGTGATAAGCACTAACCCCCTATTTTATGAAACTGCGATAGCAGTTTCTAGCGTGGGGAGCCGCACTGAATGGCCCATGCTGCTCTCGACACTCATAGGAACTCAATGAGCATCGGGAGCAGCGCCGGCCATTCAGCGTGGCTTCCCATGCTAGAAACTGCTATTGCAGTTTCGTAAAAGGAGGCCTAAGAGCATGATTTTATAGATAGTACCTAACCATGCCTATCATTTAGGTACTGGTCCATACAATTATCAATCAGCCACTAAAGAATCATACCTGGTGGTGCCTAACTGATAGTTCTAGGCGGAGTACAAAAGTGATGGTAGAAACTATACTTATACATGTAATAGAATAAACCCCAAACCCAATATTTAAAAAAACCTCAATATAAGGAAGAAGAAAATGGAATGGGAAGGAAAAACAAACTGTAAGAAAAAATTAAACCGAAGTGAAATAGAGGTCCATTTGGGCTCAGTCCAGTGCAAGGCAACAGCAGGACACAATGGCCGAAACAATTCCTCTATGTCAATCCATCACTGGCCGAAGACGATCTCAGGATCCTCCCAGCAGGAGAGGGCCAACAGCAGAAGATTGTAGGTAGAAAAGAAGGAGCAGCCAAAGGCATTGGACAACCAGAGCAAAAGTCGGCTCCATCGTCAGTGACAAAACCGAAGGTGAGGTAGAAGAAGTTCACAGAGTCAGGAGGGGCCCAATGGCCGAAGGCAGTAGGCCGAGGCGAGATAGAGGACTAAATAGACAACCACCTCCAACAGGGCCGATGCACCGGATGTACGCCGCATCAGCAGGGGCATCAAAAACCCCGTCTCCATTGTCATTGGTCTCTGTGGCTTTAAGAGGTGCGCTAGCACATAGGACGCTCCCGCAGACCCCCCTCTTCTGCTGACTCCACCATGCTCCGTTCTCTCCCCGGCAAGCCGAATATCAATCTCTCCAATGGCCAACTCTCCAACACCATCAGATAAATGAAGGGGGATGCACCACAAAAAAACTAAACTAAACTAAATCTTAGGTTTGTATACCGCATCTTCTCCACGATCGTGGAGCTCGGCACGGTTTACAGGATTAAGATAGAATGGAACTCCAAAGGATGGTTGTGGATTAAGAGTAAGGAGGAATAGAGGATTTTAGGGTATCAGACAGGGGGGAGGTGTTATATTTTTGAGAAAAGCCAAGTTTTCAGACCCCAAACAAACTTTGATCCCGCTGTAAAAGGTAAGAAAAATGCCCATTGTCATTGAGGCTGTTTGAAACCAACGGTCACATGCAGAGTAATGAAAATAAATTAAAATGAATTTTTAGACCAATAAATTAGAATAAAATTAAACAACAAAAGGAAAAATTAAAGGATGAAAGAAAACTAACTAGGATATGGGAGAAATCTGAAAATAAACTCAGAATAAAACATAAAAAAGAGGGACAGCACAGCTGATGACTTAACTGGCTGCCATCTTGTTAAAAGTACCTAGCTAGATCCCAAGTAATAAAACATCCAGTGGGATAAACCTAGGATTAGATCAACACTATCAGGCTTAATTGGATGCAGTTGTCACTTTTGATCTCACCCTTCAGGAATGTATATTGGATAAAAGCTGGTACTATGTTTTCTAAAACCCAGCCTTTGTATTCAGTATACTTAGGCAATTCTATTTGTGCCTACTTGAACATTTAAAATGGTGTTTTACATGTTCAAGTCACTTACAAAAGTAAAAGTCCATCCAATCAGCCAAACAGTAATTTTAAAAAATGAGTGTATAAAAAATTACATCATATACATGGTACAGAAAAACCAAGAAGGATCATTTTCAGGTGTTGGTCCTAGCCTGTATTGTCCCTGATCAGATTACTTTTCTGGTCTCATGGCAAGATACATCATATTTCACTGTTTTAACTACTGTTTCCTTAGGATTATACAGAGTTTTTCATGCTCATTATTTTTGGGGAAATCTTTGACATTCTCTGTCACCTCTAGGCCATGTGGTGCAGTGGTTTAAGCTACAGCTTCAGCTCACTGAGGTTGTGGGTTCAAACCCACGCTGTTCCTTGTGTCCATGGGCAAGTCACTTAATCCCCCCATTGCCCCAGGTACATTAGACTGGGACAGACAGAGAAAACTGCTTGAGTACCTGAATAAATGCATGTAAACTGTTCTGAACTCCCCTGGGAGAATGGTATAGAAAATTGAATAAATAAATAAATATTTTGCACAATATATATGGAAATGCATTTCTGTTTCTTTCTGGCTTCTTAGGATTTCCAGTTCATATATTGTCTGCATATTTCTATTGATAATCTGAAGTCATTTAGGGCCACATTTTTTTAAATAGTGCCATCCATGGCAACTGCCTAAAAAAGCAGTGCCGATCATGTGTCGTGTATCAATCACGCAACAGCGCTGTTTCGAGAATCATAGCCACGGCAAAGATAAGTGACAGAAATGTAGGCCAGGGTTTTAAAGGCCTATATTTCTGGTGCCTATCTTTGACATGAATCGCAACTGTGGAGACGCCTAAGAGTGCTTAAGGTCAATTCTGGCATTAACCACGCCTTCTGTGACCTTAGGTGTCCTTAGGCACTTCTGTAGTTGGAAGAATGGCACCATTGCAGGAGATGCCTCCATTTTTTTTAAATGAGAAAAGAATTGATTTTAAATGACGTGGGCAATTACCACACTGATTAAAATCGGTGACCCGTCAAACGCGCGCTGGAATTGATGCGCCGACAATCCCGCGGTGCCATTTCCACGTAGGACATATGCACACCGCTGCTTCTGCAGCTTTAAAGCCTTTAAGTTACCACTGTGAGAGGGAATGGGGGGACCCCCCAGTACATTGTCCCCCCATTACAAGTCCTCACGCTCCCGTTGGGGTGTGTGTTGGGGGGGAACCCCCCACTACATTGAAAACTTCCGAACAGCAAAAATGGAAAGGAGAACGGAAGTTTTCAGTGTACTTGGGGGGTTCCCCCAATGCCCCCAATGGGGGCCCTCCCCCGTACCCCCCTCACAGCGGTAACAGAAAGGCTTTAAAGCGGCGGTGCACATGTCCTGCGCACAAATGTTGCTGCGGGATTGGCGGCATGCCAAAGTGCAGCGCACTTTTGACGTGTACCTTAAAATCAATTAAGCAAATTAAGGTAGGTGGTATGCCACCTGACTCAGTGTGCTGTTTGTAGAATCTGAGCCTTAATCTATATTTAGTGAGTTTCTGTCTGTGCTATGTGTGTGTTTATGTGAGGAAAGGTTTTCCGGTAGCATGGAATTTCTGTGTAAGAAGCTGTACCAGTCCAACTTGCATTGTTTTCCAATCTGCACCTTCTAACTGGGGGGGGTATATTGGTGTTCTAGGGTAACTTGTAGTACTTCCGTTTCTGACTTCTCATAGGCCAGGTTGTAGCTATTTGAGTTTTGGTTGTTAGTGCTGGTTTGGTATGGCATATTTGAATGTGTTTTTATTTCTTCCCAATAGTTCTTTGTTATTTCATAGAGTGCCTGGTAACTGAGAGATTCTTCTGCTGTTGAGAAGACTGCGACATTTTGAATATTTGAAGCATTGTAACTGTGCTCTGAATCTGTAATATGGGTATTACAGTGAATGCATGGTATCTGCATCACTAGATTTCTGTTGGTGGCAGACCCCAGAGGATTATTAAAAATGATTCTATCAAAAAGGTTTAATTGTAGTTTTACTTAAAGGTTGTATTTGTTCAGAGATTTCATTGTTGCATACACAGTGATGAGAAAAAGTCCTCCTTCCTATTATTGCAAATATCACACTGAATGGTTTCTGATCTTTAAGCAAAATGTAATGTTAGACAAATGGAACCCAAGTAAACACAAAGCATGTAAAAATAACTGTCCCTGTAGTTAATCAACCAGTTGACCAAATTTAATTGATAATTAGATTCAGCTGATACAACACAGGCAAGCTTGATTGCAGCCAGCCCTGTTGAATCTAAATATCACTATATATTTAACCTTACTATGAGAGTGAAATAGTTATCACAAAGTTTCTACAAGAATATTATGTTATGATTAAAGAAAATTAAAGTAGAGATGAGAAAAAAATGTTATTGAATTATATCAGTCTGGTAAGGGTTACAAAGCCATTCTGAAGCCATTGGACTCATCAAACCACAGTGACAGCCATCATCCCCAAACGGAGAAGACTTAGAAAAGTGATCAATCTTTTCAGGTGTTACCGGCCTGCCAAAATTACTCCAAGAGCACAGTGGCAACTCATCTGGGAAGTTACAAAGCATTCCAGAAAAGCATCCAAAGAACTGCAGACCTCTCTAGCCTCGGCTAAGATCAGTGTTCATGACTTTTGGGGATAATATTCTATGGACAAAAGAATCAAAACTGAAACACTTTGGACAACAGAGGTTCTATCATATCTGGTGTAAAGCAAATACATCATTCCACAATATGTCAAGTCAAGCATGATAGTGGTAATGTGTTGGTGTGGGGATGTTTTGCTGCTTCAAGACCTAGAAAACTTGAAGGATCCATGAATTCTGCTATGTCCCAGGAAATTCTTAAGGAGAATGTCTGGGCATCTGCCTGTGATCTGAAGTTCAAGTATGATTGCATTATGCAGCAGGACAATGGTCCAAAATACAAATGTAAGTCTACATCTGATTGGCTGAAGACAGATAAAATTAATGTTTTGGACTGGCTTAGTCTTGAACCCAGCAGAGATGCTGTGGCAGGACTTGAAACAAGCAGTTCATGCATGAAAACCTGCAAATGTGTTGGAATTAAAGCAGTTCTGCAAAGAATGGGCTAATATTCTTCAACCTTGATGTGAAAGACTAATAACAGATAACAGGAAGTATTTAGTTGTAATTATTGCTGCTAAAGGAAGTACAACCAGTTGTTATGCTTAGGGGCAGTTAGTTATTCAACACTCATGTAAAAAAGTATCTCTGGATTTTGATAAAGATAGAAACATAGAAACATAGAAAGATGACGGCAGAAAAGGGCTACAGCCCACCAAGTCTGCCCACTCTACTATCCCACCCCATTAAGTCAGAGTGCTGCTCGACCCGCGTAGAGATCCCACTTATTCTTAAAGTTGAGCACGCTAGTGGCCTTGATCACCTGCACCGGTAGTTTGTTCCAGTGATCCACCACCCTTTCTGTAAAGAAATACTTCCTGGTGTCACCACCAAATCTCCCTCCTCTGAGTTTGAGCGGGTGCCCCCTTGTGACTGAAGGTCCCTTAGGAAAGAATATGTCGTTTTCCACCTCGACATGACCTGTGACGTACTTAAATGTCTCAATCATGTCACCCCTCTCCCTGCGCTCCTCTAGAGAGTAGAGCCGCAATTTGCCCAGTCTTTCCTCGGGCAGCTCGAAGTACATCTTTATGGTAATTTGGCCTCCAGAATTGTACACAGTACTCCAGATGAGGTCTCACCATGGCTCTGTACAGTGGCATTATGACTTCAAGTTTACGGCTGACGAAGCTTCTATTGATACATCCCATCATTCGCCTTGCCTTAGATGAGGCCTTCTCTACTTGTTTGGCAGCCTTCATGTCTGCACTGATGATTACTCCCAAGCCCCGTTCTTCTAAGGTCGTAGCTAGTGTTTCTCCATTCAAGGTGTATGTTCTGCATGGATTTCTGCTGCCGAGATGCATCACCTTACACTTCTTTGTGTTGAAGCCCAGCTGCCATGTTGAGGACCAGTTTTCCAACTTGATCAGATCCTGCGCCATACCATCCGCGAGATCGCTTTCACCTACTATATTACACAGTTTGGCGTCATCGGCAAACAGCGCTACTTTTCCCTGAAGCCCTTGGGTCAAGTCCCTTATGAATATGTTAAAAAGGGATGGTCCCAGGACTGAGCCCTGCGGTACTCCGCTAGTCACCTCCGATGTCTTAGAGAGGGTGCCATTGACCACCACCCTCTGAAGTCTTCCACTCAGCCAGTCATTGACCCATGCCGTTAGTTTCTCACCTAACCCCATCGATTTCATCTTGTTTAATAGTCTACGGTGTGGGACACTGTCAAACGCTTTACTGAAATCCAAGTACACTATGTCCAGAGACTCTCCCGAGTCTAGCTTTCCTGTCACCCAGTCGAAGAAGCTGATAAGATTGGATTGGCATGACCTGCCCTTAGTGAATCCATGTTGACAGGGATCCCTCAGAATCCCCTCATCCAATATCGTGTCTAATTTCCCTTTAAGTAGAGTTTCCATGAGTTTACACACTATTGATGTGAGACTTACTGGTCTGTAATTTGCAGCCTCTGCTCTGCAACCCTTTTTGTGCAGAGGAACAACATTGGCAGTTTTCCAGTCCAGGGGGACTCTCCCCGTATTTAGGGAGAGATTGAAGAGCATGGCTAACGGTTCCGCCAAAACATCGCATAGCTCTCTGAGCACTCATGGGTGCAGACTGTCCAGTCCCATGGCTTTGTTCACCTTGAGTCTTGACAGTTCTCTGTTAACATCAGCTGGTGTGAACTCAAACTTCTGAAATGGGTCATCCAGGCTTTGCTTTGTATCCAGCCGAGGCCCGTGCCCTGGTGTCTTGCAGGTAAAGACTGAACAGAAGTAATCATTCAGTAGTTTGGCTTTATCGGAGTCAGTTTCCACATAATTCCCGTCTGGCATTCTAAGGCGTACTATCCCGTTTGTGTTCTTTTTCCTGTCGCTAATGTATCTGAAGAAGGATTTGTCCCCTTTCTTGATGTTGTTCGCTAGAGTTTCTTCCATATGAAGTTTGGCCTCCCTGACTGCTGTTTTGACCGCTGCAGACTTTGTCCTGTATTCAATGTTTGCTTCTTTTTCCCCCATGCGTTTGTATGATAGAAATGCTCTTTTCTTCTCTTTGACGAGGTGTGATACCTCATCTGTGAACCATTGCGGTTTCCTTTTTCTTTGTTGTTTGGTTACCGATTTTATGTAGCGGATAGTTGCCTCATGAAGGATCGATTTCAAGGTTGTCCACATAGCTTCCACATTATCAGTTACTTCTTGAACCTGCAGCGTCTGGTAGACGAAATCTCCCATGCGTGCGAAGTCAGTGCCCCTGAAATTGAGTACCCTTGTTTTGGTTTGTGACCTAGGGAAGCCTTTCTTAAGGTTAAACCATACCATGTTATGGTCACTGGTGGCTAGCGTCTCTCCCACCGAGACGTCTGAGACGCTTTCCCCATTCGTAAGTACCAGGTCCAGGATGGCCTGGGCCCTAGTGGGCTCTAGTACCATTTGTTTGAGCCGTACTCCCTTCATGGATGTTAATATCCTCCTGCTATCACAAGTTGTCGCTGATAGTGTGTTCCAGTCTACATCAGGCATGTTGAAGTCTCCTAATAGAACAGCCTCCCCCCGTAAGGTGATATTCTCAATGTCTTTAGATATGTTAAAGGGAAGCAACCGGCTAGGGAGGATGTGGGACCACTGGACGATGGTGACAAGAAGGGAGTGGTGATGGAGGAGAAAGAAGTGGCAGAAAGACTTAACGCGTTCTTTTCATCTGTATTTACAAACGAAGACACATCCAGCATTCCGGAACCTGAACAATTCTTCAATGGAAATCAGGCAGAAAAATTAACAACCATGGAAGTGAGCCTTGAAGATGTACACAGGCAGATAGATAAATTAAAAACAGACAAATCCCCGGGTCCGGACGGAATCCATCCAAGGGTTCTGAAGGAATTAAAGGAGGAGATAGCGGAACTACTGCAGCAAATTTGCAATCTATCCCTGAAAACAGGTGTGATCCCGGAGGACTGGAAGATAGCCAATGTTACGCCCATCTTTAAAAAGGGATCAAAAGGTGACCCAGGAAATTACAGACCAGTGAGTCTGACCTCGGTACCGGGGAAAATGGCAGAAACACTGATAAAAGAAAAAATTGATGAACATTTTGAAAGAAACAAACTTCTGATAACCAGCCAACACGGTTTCTGCAAGGGAAGATCTTGCCTAACTAACTTATTGCACTTCTTCGAAGGAATTAACAAACGGATGGACAATGGAGACCCCATAGACATCATATATCTTGATTTCCAAAAAGCCTTTGACAAGGTGCCCCATGAACGCCTACTCCGGAAACTGAAGAACCATGGGGTGGAAGGAGATGTACATAGATGGATCAGAAGCTGGTTGGCGGGTAGGAGACAGAGGGTGGGAGTGAAGGGCCACTACTCGGACTGGAGGAAGGTCACGAGTGGGGTCCCGCAGGGCTCAGTACTAGGGCCGCTGCTATTTAATGTATTCATAAATGATCTGGAAACAGGGACGAAGTGTGAGATAATAAAATTTGCAGATGACACTAAACTATTTAGTAGAGCTCGGACTAAAGAAGACTGTGAAAAACTGCAAAGGGACTTGAACAAACTAGGGGAATGGGCAACGAGATGGCAGATGACGTTCAATGTTGAGAAATGTAAAGTATTACATGTGGGAAACAGAAACCCGAGGTACAACTATACGATGGGAGGGATGTTTTTAAATGAGAGTACCCAAGAAAGAGACCTGGGGGTGATGGTGGACTTGACAATGAAGCCGTCGGCACAGTGTGCAGCGGCTGCTAAGAAGGCAAATAGAATGCTAGGCATCATCAAAAAGGGTATTACAACCAGAACGAAAGAAGTTATCTTGCCATTGTATCGAGCAATGGTGCGTCCGCATCTGGAGTACTGCATCCAATATTGGTCGCCGTACCTTAAGAAGGATATGGCGATACTCGAGAGGGTTCAGAGGAGAGCGACACATCTGATAAAAGGGATGGAAAACCTTTCATACGCTGAGAGATTGGAAAAACTGGGACTTTTTTCCCTGGAGAAGAGAAGACTTAGAGGAGATATGATAGAGACTTACAAGATCATGAAGGGCATAGAGAGAGTACAGAGGGACAGATTCTTCACACTTTCAGAAAATAAAAGAACAAGAGGGCATTCAGAAAAGTTGAAAGGGGACAGATTCAGAACGAATGCTAGGAAGTTCTTCTTTACCCAGCGTGTGGTGGACACCTGGAATGCGCTTCCAGAGGGCGTGATAGGGCAGAGTACGGTACTGGGGTTCAAGAGGGAATTGGACAACTTTCTGCTGGAAAAGGGAATAGAGGGGTATAGATAGAGGATTACTGCACAGGTCCTGGACCTGTTGGGCCGCCGCGTGAGCGGACTGCTGGGCACGATGGACCTCAGGTCTGACCCAGTAGAGGCATTTCTTATGTTCTTATGTTCTTATGTTCTTAATTCTGCGTCCTTTTCCTCCAATTGTCTCAGAGGTCTGTATACCACACCAAGGTACAGGCATTTTTCTCTACCTCTGGCCAAGTTTACCCAGATGGATTCCCCAGTATACTTGACATCTGTGATCCTAGTTGTCTTAATGTTCTCTTTGATGTAAAGTGCTACCCCACCACCTAACCTACCCTCTCTGTCCTGTCTAATCAGGTTGTATCCTGGTATGGTTATATCCCACCCATGAGAGTCTGTGAATCATGTTTCGGATATTGCTACTATGTCTAGGTCTGCATTAACTATTTCTGTTTCTAATTCTAGAAATTTATTCCCTAAACTGTGTGCGTTAACATACATAGCTCTCCACTCTTTCTGTTTGCTCAAATTGTCTCCTAGCGGTTCGTTTGCAGTAAGGGTACTTACCTCAGACCTAGAAGCGTAATGTTGGTTCGCTACATCAGGATTATTACTTACTGCTCTGGTGTAAAAGTGGGTACCCACCCCCGACTTACCTAGTTTAAAGCCCTTCGAAGTAGGCGGGCTAGTCTGTGTCCGAAGACATTCTTACCTCTGTTGGTCAGGTGGAGTCCGTCTGGTCCCTGTAGTCCCTGTAGTGTCTCTCCGTGATTCAGGAATCCGAAGTTCATCTCCTGGCACCATCGTTGTAGCCACTCATTCGTCTTCAGGATGTGTTCGTCCCTGTCCCTTCCTCTGCCCCTAACAGGAAGAATGGAAGAGAATACTACCTGTGCTCCTATCTGCTTCAGCCTCTTTCCCAGAGCTCCGAAGTCTCTTGCTATGTCCTCCAGGGTGTTCTTGGCAGTGTCATTCGTTCCGATGTGGATGAGCAGCATGGGGAAGTGGTCCTGGGGCCTGAGAAGTCTATCGAGACAGGTGGTCACGTCTCTTATTCTGGCTCCGGGCAGACAGCAGACTTCCCTCGACTGCTAGAGGTTTTTAGTGCGGGATGGTGACGTAAATGCTCTGATGCTCATAGGAATTTTATGAACGTCTAAGCATTTACCGCGCCGGCACGTGCTAGAAACCTCAAGTGCCATTCAGTAAAAGGAGCCCTATGTTCTTTAAATAACTCAATAATTTAAAAATTGTGTTATATGTTACTCAGCTATTATCCACTGTGTTTAAAGATCAGAAACCATTCTGTGTGACATACTGTATTTGCAATAATAGGGGAATTCAGGAGGGGGAAAACTTTATCAAATTATTGTAGGGCTCTTAATGCTTTCTCTTGAAGTATCTTTTTAGCCAATTTAAAATTCTCAAATGTAATTAATTTCACACCAAAGTATGTACAGTATGCTGAAGCTCTTCTTTAGGATTTAAAATTGTATTGGGAATTATTTGGTCTTTTTTTGGGAAACCGTATTCAGTCTTTTCCAGGTTATCTTGTAGGGCCCAGGATTTCAATAGGCCTTTTAGCAAGTTCAGGCTTCTTCTTAGTTCTACTGGGGTAGGAGATGAAATGACTAGCTGGACATCTAAATCATTTCATTTTAGACCCCAGGCTCCTTTACATCTTTATACTATATACTATATTCAGATTTTCTTCTACTCTTGCCCGCAAAATTGTGGCGAGTCTTTGAGGCATGCTCTAGTTTGTATGACATCATGATCTGGCATCATTTGAATGTGTTAGGGGCATATAGAAATTCAAGTAGTGATGTCAGATCTAGAGGAGGCCAACAGGAAATCACAGACTTTTGGAGGAACATCTGCATGCCTAAGACTTCAATTTGCCGTTCAGTTGAGTTAGAGAATGGAGCGAAATTTGGCTAAAGTGGAAATGATAGCATTTGTAAAAGAGTGTGTGCATGCATTTGGAAACTACAGGTCCTAATGTGTTTCTCTCCTGTGCATGCATCTTAGGTGCACAAATCTGGGTGCCATAAATAGAATCTGGGGATCATGGGTGCATTTCTATAAAGTGGTGTCTAAATGTAGACACCACTTAAGCATTAGGCGCTGTTCTATAAGACATAATAGGATTAGAATAGGTAGATTGAGGGAACATATGAGGAAAGGCTAAGGAGGTTCGGGCTCTTCAGCTTGAAGGAAAGATGGCTAAGGGGAGATATAATAGAGGCCTATAAAATCTTGAATAGAGTGGAAAACGTAAATACAAATCAATTGTTTATTCTTTCAAAAAGTACAAAATCTAGAGGATATGGCATGAATATTTAAATATTTAAAACAAATTTGAGAAGATATGATATTTTCTCTCAATGCATAATTAAGCTCTGGAATTCACTGCCAGAAGATGTAGTAAAACCAATTAATATAGCTGAGTTTATGGTTTGGACAACTTCCTGGAAGAAAAGTTCATAAGCCGTTATTAAGGCAGACTTGGGGAAAATCTACTTCTTATCCTTGAGATTCAACTTGTATTTATAGGAATCCTACTATCTGGATTGGCCACTGCTAGAATCACAAATATGGGCTTGATGGACCTTTGATCTGACCAATTATAGGAATTAGGGCTGGCCAGACCACCAAGTGAACTAGGTGTCTACTTAAGGTGGCACAGTTTGGGAGGTGATACTAGTCTGCTCAAGGCCCTCTTGTTGCAGCCCCTTCAGAACTTTCTGTTTTGGAAGGTTCAGGACAGGATGGGGGAGGGGCTTCAGTATGGATGCTCAAGGTCCTGAAGAGGAGATGGGTGGAGGAGTAGCCTAATGGTTAGTGCAGTGACCTGAAAACTAGGGGAACTGGGTTAAATTCTCACTGAAGCTCCTCATGACCCTGAGAGAAGCACCAGGTACAAAATAAGTACCTTGGTTTACGAGCATAATTCGTTCCAGAAGCATGCTCGTAATCCAAAGTACTCATATAGCAAAGCAACTTTCCCCATAGGTCATAATGGCAACGCTGACAATTCGTTCCACAGCCCAAAAGGTGTCAAGGAACTGGGAGGAAGTGGCAAGGGGTGGCCAAGGGGTGTGTAACAGTCGGGTGCCGGGTGCTGCAGTTTGTAGGAGTCCTTGTACAGATGCAGGCAGCACCGTCTCAAGGAAATGCCTCCTCTGTTCACCAGCCAGACCTCCGCACCACGCTGGAGAACCCTTGAGCCCATGCAGCTGAGCGCAGTCCCACGTGCACCACGTATAAACACACACAACATCAATGATTGACATTGTGTGTGATCATATGCAACGTGCAGGTGGGATGGCACTTGGCTGCGTGGGCTCAGAGGCTCTCCAACTTGGTGCAGAAGACATCTAGCATGGAAGGCTGGCCGGCGGATGGAAGAGGCATCTCCCTGAAGCGGCACTGCCTGCAGCTGTAAGTGCTCATTTATCAGGGCAGCAGTGGCATACCTAGCATATGTGACACCCAAGGCCCATCATTTTTTGACACCCTCCCATCTATATGAAAAATATGATTTTTAGTAACAATCCACATATCGCACAAGAGTGTACCTAGGAAAAGGCAGCTTCTTAAACACTGTAGTGAGCACTAGAACACCAACACATACATTGTAAAACTAAACAAGCCAGATCCCGCAAAGTTAATTGATCCTGCAGTCAATGCCAAATGAAAACTATGTTCTTTTCATACACACAGAACAGAGATACACCCTCGCCCAATATGGAATAATCACAAACTAAAAATAGAAATATGTAGACAAAACTTAAACTGAACCGCCAAGAAACCAGACTCTGCATACAATGCAACACCACAACACCACAAAAACAGTTACACATGTCCTCTAATACTGTGCAAAATATAAAGATAGTAGATGTAAATTTGAAAAAACTGATATATAACAATCACCACTTTTCAAATTAACAAATAAAAATAAAACAAATAATGAGAAATAAGAAAATACTATTTTATTGGACTAATCCCCGTAAGCTCGGTCCCCATCCCCGCAAACCACCTGATTCCATCTATACAAATCTTGAATTCTTTTATATTGAACTTATTATATTAAAGTAAACCCCCCCAATATTCTGTACAATTGTCAATTTATAAATCAGCGTCTTCTCCCCACTCTCTCTTCCCCATTTCCCTTCAGCGTCCTCAGCCCACTCTCTCTCCACTTTCCTTCAGTGCACGCACATAAAAACAAGCAAGTAATTTTATATCATTTTCATTCTATTCATTCATAGAAATTAAAGTCTAAATAATGCCAGTCACATAACAAAACATGATTTTACAAAAATAATTCCCTGCACAGTCAAGCCTGCAAGGATTACTAGATGTCTTTCAGCAACTCCCCTTCCTCCCTCCCTCCCCCTTAACTTTGTAGCCAAGTCAAAATGAACTACCAACAATAAAATTTTAAAAACACAAAGCACATTGTACGCAAAGAAAATGTTAATTATCATTTATATTCCGCGGGTTTTCAAAGAGGTCAACGCAGATGACTTTATGCAATGTCACCTCAGTAACAATTATACAAAAATAGACAAATATACCTCCTCCCTTTTTACTAAACCGCAATAGTGGTTTTTAGCGCTGGGAGCTGCGCTGAATACCCCACGCTGCTCTTGATGTTCATAGGCTCCCTGCGCTAAAAAACACTATTGCGATTTAGTAAAAGGGGCCATAATGGAAAATATAGACAGCATATATAAATTCTCAAAACGGACACATTTTGATCACTAAATTGAAAATAAATTCATTTTTCCTACCTTTGGTAATTTCATCAGTCTCTGGTTGCACATTCTTCTGACTGTGCATCCAGTATTTCTTCCCTTCTATCAGCCTCCTGTATGCTTCCTCTCCTCCAGACCTCATTCCCTCCCCCAAATTTTTCTTTATTTCATCTTTCCCCCTTCTTTCTTTCTCTCTCCATGCTTCCTTTCTTTCTCTGTCTTTCTCTCTCCCCGTTCCCCATTTCTTTCTTTCTTTCACCCTGCCCCCTTCTTTTTTTCTCTCTCCATGCCCCCTTTCTTTCTCTATGTCTGTCTTTCTCTCTCTCCGTGCCCCATTTTTTCTTTCTTTCTTTCTTTCACCCTGCAACCTTTTATTCTTTCTTTCTCCCTGCCCTCCTCAATGCCACCGCCATTGGGAAACATGCTGCTTCCACCGCCACTGGGGAAAGGCTGCCACTGCCGCCATCGGGAACAGGCCGGCGCCGAGATCTCCCTCCCTGCTTTTCTTCCCCACGGGGCCGACCAACTCTTAACACCCAACGTCAATTCTAATGTCGGAGAGGATGTTCCGGGCTAGCCAGGCAGCGATTGACTGGCCCAGAATGTTGTCTCCGACGTCAGAATTGACTTCGGGTGGAGAGAGTTTTTCGGTCCCCCGGGAAGAAAAGCAGGGAGAACTCGGCGCCGGCTTGTTCTCGATGGCGGCAGTGGCAGCCTATTCCCTGGCAGCAGCCTATTCCCCGGTGGGTGGCCAGCTGTGCACCCCCTTGGGGTGTGCACCCGGGGCGTACCGCCCCCCCCTTGGTACGCCACTGCAGGGCGGAGCTCAATTTGCGAGACAAAAGTTTGCTGAGTGTTTTGCTCATCTTGCAAAACACTCGCAAACCGTGTTACTCACAAACTGAGGTTTAACTGTATATAATGTATGCAAACCACTTTGACTGTAACCACAGAAAGATGCTACATCAAATCTCAACCCCTTTCCCCCCAAAGAAGGGAATGGCTGAACACTCTGGGGTGAGAAGAGAAGATAATTAATACTGGAGGAGGGGAACGAAGGAGACTAAGATAGATACTGGACACCATTGGAAGGGGGTGGAGGAAAGGAGAAGCGGGGCCATAGAAGTAAAGGGACTCTGAGCTAGGGTTACCATATTTGAAGAAATAGAAAGCTGGATGCATGGCCCCACCCCCAGCCCCACCCATTCTGCCTCCAACCTGCCCTGTTCCGCCTCCAGCCCTACCCTGATCCGCCTCTAGCCCTGCCCCCAAAAGCTGCACCTCATTTTTTCCTGACCTCCGGCCATGTCTAGAGGGCCTCCAGCATGTACAGCAGATACATGTGACATCATCCGCACATGCTTATTGAAGGCTCTCCAGATTCGGCCGGAGCTTGTGGCTTTCAAAATCCCAGCCAAACTGCCGGTGTTTGGAAAATCTGTCCGGGAACCAGACAGTCCTCTAAAAAGATGACGTATCTGGATTTTCCCGGACATCTGATAACCCTACCTTGAGCCACCCCAGGGTGAGATGGGTTACATAGCTGAAGATTTGCCCTAGCGGCAATTCTTATGTACTTATATATTGTCACATGTCTCATGCAACAATGCAGATAACTTTTATTCTGTGGGTTTTTTTCCCCTTTGCACATTTCACATGGTTGTTTGATTCTGCTTTTCCTTTGTCTTTCTGCTCATTGTATTTTGTCATGTTCAATGCACAGCAGTGAGCTTTGGTATACAGATAACCTCATGAATAACATTTTAAACGTTAAGTATTACACTTTGCTGAGTAGTGAATAATTAAGAAGCACCAGTGTGCAGAAGAAATGCAACCTCTGTGTAATTTGTCTCTGTAGAATATGACAGCTCAGAGAAATGAGAACTCTGCTGGAAAGTGGAGATTTGCCATAAAGAACACCAGATTCATCTGGTGTGATATAACATTAGCTGAGCTGATGTTACCGGCTGGTAATATTTATTGAATGATGGTGTGGGTAAAATGGGAGGGGGACAGAGGGTGAGGGGAATATATGAGGTGTTGTCAAGGGTCTGTAGAATAAGGATTGACAAGCTTTTAAGAGGAGGTAAGAAAGGGTTAATAGAGCTTGAAAGAAAGAAAAATGATTAGGGAGGTTTCTAAGGTGATGGGGTGGAGCAGTCACGTGATTGGTTGGATATTGTGGCAGTCTGGAGTGAACTCTGTGAGGAAAGGGGAACAGTAGAGTAGTCTCTTCAGGAAAAGATTATCCCTCCCTCCCATTTGTGCTGGTGTTATGTTTTGTGTCAGTGTTGTGGGGTGGGGTGGGGTGGGGTGGGGAGTGTACATATTATATGTCGACTTGGGTAGGTTTGGTGGAGCTTCTGGGGTTGGGGGAGGTGGTCGCAGCTTTGGGTGGAAAATGGGGTTTGGCCCAGTTGGATCTGGGAGATGAGCAATTAATAAATAAATAAATGTAACACTCGTATGCGATACTGCTGCGAGGGGAAGCATGGCCTTGCGTCATTGTGGATCATGTTTGGGGGGAGGGGAAGCATGGCCTTGCGTCACCGTGGGCCATGTTTGGGGGAATGTTATAAATTTAAAGACTTAACGGGAGCTAGTTTCGACACCGAATAGCTCCCTGGAGGTGTGTGAAATATGCATTGGGGGTTTGTTGGTTTTAGATAGATAATAAAGCTGCGGCCAAATATTTATTCCAATAAAACTGAATTGTGTGATTATTGATTGATGGTGATTAGCTTTCAGTTGTAGGTGACGGGAATGCGAATGCTAAAGTTATGTCTGGAAAGAGTCTGATTTGCTTGATATTATTTTTATTTCTGTAGTACACAGCACTGAACAGAGCCATATAAAAAACTTCCTGTATCTTGATGCGTACAATCTAGTCCAAAATAGACAAAAGAAAAACAAACAAAAAAGGCTATAGGTTAAAGCACTGAGCACATGGCTGAGAAAAAAAAAATAGGTGAGATTAATCAAACTTTCTTTTTCTTTAGTAAAAGCAGTAAAAAGTCTATATAAGAAAAAGGGTCAGGGAGTGGGTGGATGAGGGATATGGTGGCAGGGATTATAAATGGACCAAATCTGTACATCTAAAGGAACTTTAAACTATCTCCACCCATTCTTCTTTCACAGTAACTGAGGAATTTTCCCAGAAAAGATAAATCAGAAAAAAGAGCCAAAAAGAACTTCACTTAGCACCAAAGATGAGGTGAGCTCTGTTAATGGTGAGCCAGGTCTGCATCTTTAGAGAACCTTTGATAATAATGCTAATTCTGAATCTCTTGGGAAAACAAGCTGAGGTTCAAAACCTACCAAAGACATATTTCTTATTCAGCAAAAGCTTGCTTGGGAAGCTCTGTTCTCTCAATGGCACTAACACAAATCTTGGGAAGGTTTCTGTTGATGATAGCGTCTGAAGTTATAATGGTGCCTTTCTTTTCTTTTCTTTATTTTCCCAGTTTGGAAGTTAAAGATATTAATCAGAAAAATTTATCTGTACTAAGTAGGAGATACAGTGGTGGTGCCTGTCTGTAGCCTGCCTAGAAATATTGATGATAGGTGGATCATAAATATTTTAAATAAAAACCATCAGAGGTATAAAATGCCTAAAAAGAGGTCACATATTATGCTAGATAAGAGCAGTAGGGAATCCTGTAGTTTTAATCTAATGTAATAAATTGATACCATGGCATTAAGGTTTTAGTTGGAAGGCATTTAAGCTTGCACAGCAACTTAAAAAGAACATACGAGGGGGTGCTGAAAAGTTCACAGCCCAACCAACTTCCTAAATTCTGAGCGTTATTTTGCTACTGTAGCTGAAGAGAGTGTTATTTTATTTTGCAAAATGCCAATTTGCAGAATTGTAATGTTATATTTTGACATTGTTTCAGATCACTGATTGAACCCATATCGACGAAAAGTGTTGCATTTTCAAGCGTGGTACTCCGAGCTGTCATGAAGTTCCTATTCCTGAAGAAGAAAACTCCAAAGGAAATCTCTGAATATTTGTTTGATATAAACATTGAGTGAGAAATGCCCATCATACACCACAGTGAAGAATTGGTGTGCAAACTTTCAGCATGGAGATTTCAAGACCCAAGATGCAGCAAGTTCTGGGAGGCCTCAAACGGTGTCAACTCCCGAAATTGTTGACCACGCCCAAGACCTGATTTTGATAGATCAGCGAATATCGACTAAAACAATTGCTGAGATACTACAGATATCCAGGGAATGCATAGGGTGTATAATCCATGAGCAGCTGGGTATGCCGAAGCTGACAGCCAAGTGGGTGTTCAAATGTTTGAATGGTGATGAGAGAGGACGTCAAGTGGACACTTTCAAGTTGATTTTTTTTGCAGCATTTTCAATGAGCTGGTGCCAGCTTTTTGGAATGACTAGGAACTACTAATGAAACATGGTTACACCACCATGATCCTGAGACAAAACAACAGTCCATTCAATGGCGGCAAGGCCAAGGAGAGTCAAGACCCAAAAGGTCATTTGTGATCATGAAGATGTTGTGATGACTGACTATCTTCCAAGGGGTCAGACAGTTAATGCAGAATACTACTGTAACTTGCTGTGCCGATTAAGGAGGCAGTGAAAGAAAAAAGGAGAGGGAAGCTGCTGAAAGGAGTTCTCTTTTTGCAAGATCATGCACCTGCTCACAAGGCTGGCAGTTTTGAAGCAGTTGGAGTTTCAGTGCATAGACCATCCACCCTACTAACCAGCTCTTGCTCCATCTGACTATGTTCTGTTTCCAAATCTTAAAAAGAGTTTGAAAGGGCGACAATTTTCAAGTGATTCGGAGGTGATTGTAGCAGCGGAGCAGTATTTCAGTAACCAGACATTAGAGTATTTTTTGGGAAGGGTTACAGAAATTTCAGACATGATATGCCAAGTGTGTTAAACTTAGGGGTGAATATTAGCATTATTATCACAGGAATAACTTGGTACATGTGTGTTGAACTTAGGGGTGACTTTAGCATTATTATCATAGGAATAACTTGAAAGTTTCATGGCTCCACATCATTCTCTTGATGTTTGGGCTGAAAACTTTTTAGCACCCCCTCATAGTTTAAGATTTCAGGAGCTGCATTTCTGTGTTAGTGAGAATATAGCTGTGGGCCAAAGTTTGGGCATCTGTGGTAAGATTATATAGTATGTTTCATTTGATTTCTAGGACAGCACTTCTCAACCCAACCTTGTGGTCATTAATTTCAGAATATCCATAATGTCCAGGTTGGGCAGACTGGATGGACCATTCAGGGTCTTTATCTGCCGTCATCTACTATGTTACTATGTTACTATGAATATTCATAAGGCAGATCTGCATGCACCACCTCCTTGGCATACTAGTCTATCTCATACATGTTCATTCTGTATATCCTTAAACCAGTTGTTCCCAAATATGTCTTGGGGGCTTTCTAGCTAGTCAGGTCGTGAGGATGTTCACAGTGAATATTCATGCAGTGGAGGCAATGTATGCAAATCTATCTCATGCATATTCATTGAGTAGCCTCCAGGACAGGTTTGGGAACCACTGCCTGAAATTCTGACTAGCTGGGTGTGCCCTGAACACTGGATTGAGAAACAGTACTCTGTTTTTTTACATCATTTATAAACTTTTAGCCTATTATAAAATAATTAAGAAAAATTTTCAATTGAACTTTTACTTTATAACTTTTATCCCTTTTTTTTTTTAAATATATACTATTACTTAATGTATAAATTGTTAATTTTTATAATATTTTATGTTATTTACTATGTTAGTAAATTTTAGTATAAATTTGTTAATTTTATAATATTTCATGTTACCTACTACTTTAGTATTATGTTTATTCATACACTGTACTTCGCTTAGATATAATTTTAATTAAGCGATTAATCAAATATAAATAAAACTTGAAACTTGATGAGAGCGAGTGCAACTCTTTATGTGATACAAAGTTAACAAGGTATCATCCCACAATGGTAAGAATATGTCCACATCAATTGTATAAAAACTAATTGACCCAACACAGGCCGTGTTTTGGCTAGCAAGTCTTTCTCAAGGGTCCAGTCATAAAAGACGTGTTGGTAAAGTGGAGCTGAGTTTCCAATTGCGCAGATCCGATGTGACGAGCAAGCCGCAGCTTGTGTTTTTCTGGATTGCTACTTTTGCTGGGGGACATTGGGTCTTCTTGTTTTGTGGTACAAAGTTATCAAGAACATCTTTCTGGAACTTGTTAACTTGTTTTATGCACAATTACTTTTTATTTGCTGACTAGTTTTTTAGCCCGTTACATTAACGGGTGCTGCCATTTCCTCCAGTCTCTCTAGAGTCCCTACTGATCTTCCGTCTCATTCCTCTACGCTTCCCGTCATCTCTTTTGTCCAATCGCCTTCAACCCTTGGACAGAAGCACTTCCTACAAAGGCAGCTTTGAGCATTCTCCCATTCCCTCTTTCACAGCCGCCACCACCAACATGTCCGCCCAGGTGAGCCGCAGCGCTTTCTTCTGTGTGCAGCGCGCTGGTGTCACGCGGCAGTGACGTCCAGGCCTCGCACTGCCACGTCTCTCCTGGGCCGCGACGGAGAGGGCAGGGGATGCTGGTGGTTTATGTGTTGGGGGGAGGGTCTCACTCCCTCCTCGGTCGCTCAGAAGCCTTTCCCCGGGACCTGCTCTGCCTAAGGAGGGTGTCCGCTGCCCTTGGTGCTGGGGCTGCCCCTTCCCTCCAGGGCGGGGACGGACATGAAGCCAATTGCAACTTTTCAGTGCTGAGGAGTTGTGGCCCTTGGTGACGTAGTAAACGCGCATGCGCTCTCTTGCCGGCACATCCCGACAGATCAGATCTCAGGGAACACGTGGTGAGAGTGCGCATGCGCGCGTAGCATTTTATTATTATAGATAGGAAAAGATAGGTTTACTCAAGCAGAGGGAGTAGAGGGAGAAGAAACAAGGACGCAGTAGAATCTGAGGCTACCAACTGAGCAGAATGGCAATGGAAGAAAATTAACCAGACTATATAGAAAGTTCTCTGGGAAAAGTATGATGAAAACCAGGATAAGATAGCACTGAATCTTGAAGTCTATGGTGTCAAGAAGTTAATGGTGCCCTCCCCCCTAAACATGAGCTACTATCTCATGGCTTTCTGAGAATTTAGATACACTGCATCAGCTGGCTCACTTTTATCCACCTGCTTATTCACATCTTCAAAAAAATGTGGAAGTTTGGTGAGACAAGATTTCACTTGGCAGAATACGTGTTGATTCTTTCCCTTTAAACCATGTTTGTCTATGTGTTCAATAATTTGTTATTAATATTGATTTCTACTAATGTCATGTTCCTCTTACAAAAAATAAGATAGTGAAATATACAGTAAAATGATATTGCTCTTTAGACAAAAATCACTATCATTGGTCAAAAATATTCCATATGTCTTCTTCAATTGCAAAACAAAAAAAGGATTCATATAGCACTTATTAATATTATTTAACAATCCAGAAATTTTAGAGTCAATACTTAGCTTTAGAAAATATTACTGAGTTTCCAAATCTGAGGTGTCTTCAAACTGAATTGGCAAATTCCCGACAAGGGCCCCTATTTCATGTAGGCTGCATCAAGAGACTATGGGGCTCATAATCAAAAGTTTAAAATGCCCCCAAACCAGCCTGTCAGCACTTGAACGTCCAAGTGCTGATAATCAAAACCAATTTTCTGGACATACAGCAACACTTCTAAGCTTCAGATCCGAGGACACTGACATTTTTAGCCTGAGAACTGAGTAACTTTGTACGTTTTGATAAGTAGAGCTTTTGTCTCCCCCTACCCTGTGTGTGTGATTCTATAAGGGCATAGAGCACCTGACTGATATGTATTTTATAACAGAAAATGTGGCCTGGATTCTCATTTAGACGCGAAAACTTAGGCAGCGGTAGGTGTCCTACAACCTGTTTCAATTGGCGCAAAACGATGTGGTAATTGATCACATTGTTTAAAACCAATTACAAAGTAATTAATAAAAAAGGCACCGCTACGTGGCCTCCAGGATCAGTGTCTATATCCCTGGCGGCTAGTGGTGCGTAGTGATGCTGAAACCTGGAAAAAGGCGTGGCTAGAGGGGCAGCATCAGACTTCAGCATCACTATGTGCCACTGGCCGTGATTCTGATGGGACCCTAGGCACTGGAAATGTAGGCCTAGGGTCCCACCAAGCTGCAGTTCTGGAAGTGGCACCTGCTGATGATTGATACATGGCAGGCGCCGCTTACAGTTTTAGACCCTAGGTGCCTACTTTCCTTTATAGAATACTAGCATACTAGCAATTAGGCCCCAAAGCTCAAAAGCTTGGGATGCAAGAAAGACTGGCTTTAACAAGTCTTCCTTGCAAGAGCTCGGTCTCTGATGCTCTACAGCAGGGGTGTCCAACCTGCGGCCCCGTGAAGTATTTTGTGTGGCCCCGGTCGAGGGTGATGCCATGTTTTCCTCTGCTGCCCCCCCCCCCCCCGGGTGTTTACCGTCTTGCCGGCTCCCTCCTCTGTCTTGCTGCAGTATTTGCGCAGCCCCAGAAACATTTTTTTCGGCCAACACGGCTCAGGGAAGCCAAAAGGTTGGACACCCCTGCTCTAAAGAGTTCATGAGGGCTTGTACTAATCACGGACCGAAAATCCTACGCAAGTGCATTAAAAGGCGCTCATTAGCATATAAATGAGCATGCCTTGTAATGCTCAAAAGGGAACATCCACCTCTTACTGTGAAAAATTTACCGGCAGATCACGAGGTGCTGATAGCTGTTTGTGTATGTGTGAGTGTATGCCTCGAGCCTATGCCGAGGATAATCCGTCCTACTGTATTTGACGGGTAAGTTGCAAAAGTCTATTTTCTTGAATAAAGTGATGTATTACCCACAGAAGCAGTTTTGAAAATGACCCATAACATAAGTGATTTAAATCTTTTTCTTTGCATTTTCAAATTGTTTATTGTTTATTGTTTAATTAGTTTTTTGATTAAACGCTTTATCGATTCTGCAAAGCGTTGTACAAAGCATAAAATGACATTTCAACAAACAAAATTACGATTAAAACATACTTTCAAAAAAGAACTGTAAGACAAACTACAACACATACTAGGTTATTAAGGACGAACGAACAGAAGACACATGAAGGAAAGAGGGAAGAAATACAATCGCTATAGTAAATGAGAGAGACATTAAGGGTAAACACAAAAGGGCAGGAGTTAATAGAAAAAAATAAAAAAGACTAAAATAACTTTAGTTAAAACCCGTTTAAATAAAAACAAAACAAAACAAAACAAAAAATAAAATAAAATAAAACTTCAGTTAAAAGCATCTTTAAAAAGGAAACATTTTAAGTTGCTTTTGAACGTTTTTAAAGTTTTTTCCGTTTTTAAATAAAGCGGAAGAGCGTTCCAAATCGTAGGAGCTGTTACAGAGAAAATGGAGGTTCGGCGTGTGCCAATTATTTTTAAGGAAGGGATAATAAGATTAGATTGGGATATGGATCTTAAAGATCTCGGTGGGTCGTAAGGAATCAATACTCTATCTATGAAAGCTGGGGAATTAGTCTGCATAGTTTTGAATGTTAAAAGGGCTATTTTATAAGTTATCCTATGTGAGATTGGTAACCAGTGGGCGTCTTTTAGCAGAGGGGTAACATGGTCATACTTTGTTGCTCTGGAAATTAATTTGATGGCCGTATTTTGAATTAGCTGCAGACGTTTCAAGTCTTTGTGATATATACCTTTTAAAAGCGAATTGCAATAATCTATTTTGCATTTGGGACAGCTAAAATATCATGCTGCAAAATCTTTCCCACTGAGTTTGTAGACCGTTTATTTTTTTTAGTTCAAAAAGTTTTATTGATTTTAACATATAAATACGGAGAAGAGAAAATATGGATAGGCATGTGCCAGCTTGTTGTATTGTACAGTTATTCATCCATACGAACATGAGAATTGCCGCTGCTGGGTCAGACCAGTGGCCCATCGTGCCCAGCAGTCCGCTCATGAGGCGGCCCCCAGATCAAAGATCAGTGCTCAAAATGAGTCCAGCATCACCTGCATACATTCCAGTTTAGCAGGAACTTGTCCAACTTTGTCTTGAATCCCTGGAGGGTGTTTTCCCCTATAACAGCCTCCGGAAGGGCGTTCCAGTTTTCTACCACTCTCTGGGTGAAGAAGAACTTCCTTACGTTTGTACAGAATCTATCCCCTTTGAACTTCAGAGAGTGCCCTCTCGTTCTCCCTACCTTGGAGAGGGTGAACAATCTGTCTTTATCTGCTAAGTCTATTCCCTTCAGTATTTTGAATGTTTCGATCATGTCCCCTCTGTCTCCTCTTTTCAAAGGAGAAGAGGCCCAGTTTCTCCAGTCTCTCACTGTACGACAACTCCTCCATCCCCTTAACCATTTTAGTTGCTCTTCTCTGGACTCTTTCGAATAGTGCCGTGTCCTTCTTCATGTACGGTGACAAGTGCTGGACGCAGTACTCCAGGTGAGGGCGCACCATGGCCCGGTTACAGCAGCATGATAACCTTCTGCGATCTGTTCACTCATTCCAGTGCAACTTGTTTGTACCATTCTTGACAGTTTTTAATAGTGATCAGGAGCACACGCATGCTGTTGTGTACCTGAATTTTGGAAACGAACAGGCTGACAATTAGGATATAGGCCCTATGGAAAAAGTAAATGACTTCTAATGTTCCAACACTATTTTCAAAAGAATTCCATGAGTCTCACAACCATAATATACATTGAAAAAAATTGCTTAAAACCAAGCTTGCTTTATTATTGTTTATGCATGTTTTTCCAGGTTTATTTGGCAACAGATTAGGACAGATTCGCCTGTACTATGTAATGTGGAGCTGGGTAGCCAGTTTAGGCTTATGTAGCATAACCTAGAGATGATCATGGATGAAGGCCTAAAATTGAACTATTGAGTGGTTGAACCTGCCGTTTGTGTTCATTGTTGGAACGAACTGTTCTTGTTTTCAGTCTTTCATTACATTGCTTATTTTCTATAATGTAGTGATATATCACAGTTTCTCTGCAGTGCCTCGTGTCATGTGCTCAAGCATGAGTCAGATTGATTAGCATAAGCAAACATAACATTAAACAAATGCTCTAAAGAGTGCTAACAGAAGCTTACGAAATACAACACATGAACTTCACATATCTAATGCTGAATATCTTAGCAGAGGTTCCAAGCCCAGCATTTGGCACCAGAGCATATGCCAGCATACATTAGCATGAAAAGCAGTTACGATCTGTAACAGTATCCTTGCAGGTGAAGTTTGCTGAAAAATCAAAATGGAAATTGACAAGGGAGAACGAGAGCAAGACTGTTTGAAGCAGACGATTGGGTAAGTTCTCAATATGGAGAGGATTATTCTGAGTGCAATAACTTTCAGCAAGTAATTCACTACAGGGAAAGTTGCCTCATGCCATATAGCAGGGGTGTCCAATGTCGGTCCTCGAGGGCCGCAATCCAGTCGGGTTTTCAGGATTTCCCCAATGAATATGCATGAGATCTATTAGCATACAATGAAAGCAATGCATGCAAATAGACCTCATGTATATTCATTGGGGAAATCCTGAAAATCCGACTGGACTGCGGCCCTCGAGGACCGACATTGGACACCCCTGCCATATAGCAACAGGGTCTAAAACAATGGTAGGGAACTCCGGTCCTCGAGAGCTGTATTCCAGTCGGGTTTTCAGGATTTCCCCAATGAATATGCATGAGATTATTTGCATTATTTGCATTATTTGCTTTTAATGCATATTCATTGGGGAAATCCTGAAAACCCGACTGGAATACAGCTCTCGAGGACCGGAGTTCCCTACCCCTGGTCTAAAACATCCTTGTAAACAGGGATTAATGTGTGAAACAAATATCAGTTTGGCCGCAGATTTTCTCTGAGGTTCCACTGACTAGGTAGCACTTTTTTGTTTAACATAATTCCATGTAAAGCATTTGCCTCTCAATAGCTGACTCAAATATTTTACACTTGGTTACCCTAGTATGCTGAGTCATAATATTTTATATATCAATCTTTTATTACAAGTTGTTAATTACATTCTTTGGCTATTTTTTTTCTCTTCCACTTAACATTCTCCATTTTTTTTCTTTTTTGCAGTGATTACATTATGTGCTGCTAGATTTGTGCCATAATAACATTCAGGGAATTCTAGACTAATTAAAATTCATTCTTCAGCTTACTAGTACAGTCTTATTCAGTTTTGAATGCCAAATTATTTCTGATTCCTTTTATTTTTGTTGCTACATATAATTTTATTGATTTAATGCCAACTATGAAATACTGTATAAACACTCTATAAGTATAATGCACAGTAAATCAAAAAAGCAAAGCAAAACAAAAAAATCTCTAAAATAAGTAAATCTTGTGATCACATTTACAAAAAAAGGGAAAGTTCTGGGGCAGGGGACTTGCAGTCCTGTAGACTGCTGCATTGCTACGGCTCAATATACCATCATACTGCCTGCACCCATTGCCCTGCTGTTGATATGCCACTGCCCCTTCAACTTCATCTTATGTCTTCTTGTAAATTAATGGAAACGCTTTTATAACAGAGAATAGTGATGTTTCTGGAATCCTGTGGTTTACAGGACCTGAGGCAACATGGATTCACTGGAGGCAGGCATTGTTAGACAAATCTGATCAATTTCTTTGACTGGGTGAGCAGAGAATTGGATAGAGGGAGTACACTAATTGTGGTATATTTAGTGCTCTCAGGATGAGCCCCAAAGTGATGGACTGAGTCAGGAACTGGTTGAGTGAAAGGCGACAAAGGGTAGTTGTCAATAGAGATCTCTATGTGGAAAGGGTTGTTACCGTGGTGTGCCTCAAAGTTCAGTTCTTAGGCCTGTTCTTTGTAACATTTTTGTAAGTGAAATTTCTGAAGGGCTGACAGGTAAGATTTGCCTCTTTGCTGATAATACCAAAATCTGCAAAAGAGTAGACACCTCTGATGGTGTGAATAACATGAGGAAGGACCTAGAGAAGCTTGAAGAATGGTCTGAAATTCAGCAGCTAAGAGTTAATATTAAGAAATACAAGATCATACATTTGGGCTGAAAAAACCTGAGGAAATGGTACAGTTTAGGGGGCTGAAGAACTTTTGTTCTCATAAGAGGAGCGGGATTTGGATGTGATAGTATGTGATGATCTTAAGGTGGCCAAACAGGTTGAAAAGGTGACGGTGAAAGCTAGAAGGATGCTTGGTTGCATAGAGAGAGGTATAAGACTCTGATGAGACCTCATTTAAAATTTTGTGTACAAATTTGGAGACTACAGCTTCAAAAAGATATAAACAGAATGAAATTGGCCTAGAGCAGGGATCTCAAAGTTCCTCCTTGAGGGCCGCAATCCAATCGGGTTTTCAGGATTTCTCCAATGAATATGCATTGAAAGCAGTGCATGCACATAGATCTCATGCATATTCATTAGGGAAATCCTGAAATCCCAACTGTATTGCAGCCCTCAAGGAGGGACTTTGAGACCTCTGGTCTAGAGAAAGGCTACTAAATGTTTGGTGGTCTTCATCATAAGGCTTTTGGGGACAGACAAAGATCTCAATATTTATTGTTTAGAGGAAAGGTATAATGGAGACATTTAATTATTTATGTGGCATAAATGCTCATGAGGTGAATCTCTTTCAACTGAGGTCATAGGATTGAAGTTATGAGGTGATAGGCTCAGGAGTAATCTAAGGAAATACTTTTTTACTGAAAGGGTGGTAGATGTGTGGAATTGGTAGAGCCCAAATGATGAAGTTACGACTGTCTTATTTTGGTTACACTGTCAGAAGAAAAAGATCATCGGAGAAGGACATTATGTTTGGGAAGATCGAAAGAACTAGGCGAAGAGGGTGATCTGCAATCAGATGACTGGACATGTTGAAAACAACCGTGGGAGTGACGCTGGAGGACCTTACCAAACTAGCACAAAACAGTTCACTAGGACTCAAACATGAGTCAATGGCACCTAATTAACTAGCTAGAGATGGAGGAGATAAAGACTGTGTTTGAATTAATGAAAGTGTGGGATAGACATGTGGGATCTCTTAGGAAGAAGAGGAGATATTGGATGCTGTGGATGGACAGCCTGTTGGCCTTTATCTGCCATCATGTTTCTATGGTTCTGTATATTTTCTGCATTAACTGCATGGATAGAGTTTGGACATGTTTCCCAACAATTAACACACTTTGAGTCATTACCACGTGGTAACGGCAAAACTTAATGTATGCTTCAAAAATTTTAGCATCTACTGTATACAAAAATAGCTCTTAACAAGCAATTCCCCTCATTCAATTCCTGTGATCATATCATGCATATGCATATGCTAATCTAAAAATTATCATGTACATATGAGCTGCCATATGGAAACTGGCCCAAAATGAATACACCAGTGGACATGGGAGATTTTTTCTGTCCCTTCTCCCTACCCCAATTAAAAGGAGTTTTCCCTGCTCTCCAATGACAAGCTGAATCCCCACACTTTTCAAACTCCAACTCCTGATGCCAAGCAAATATCTCTCCTCGAGATCAGATTTGGAAGAAATGAGTAACTAAATCTCTAAGCCAAATCCAATCCCTTCTACTAACATCATAGCACTAGTGTGTTACACAGTGATCACTGCTAGGCAGTATCACTCACAGTGAATTATTTCTAGCAAAAAAGGTGCCAATATTCAAATACCAGGCCATTCTTCAGGAGTGGGGTGATCACTAAGAGATCCACCCGACAGTAACCAGGTACCCACAGTAACCAGGTACCCTGTAACCAGGTATCCAGGTACCCTGTAACCAGGTACCAGCCACAGAATCCATGAAAAGGCAGCACTAAGGGGCATATTCTGGACGTCCAAATAAATTGAATAATAAGCCCAATTAACGACTTTAACAAACAATAATTGGACGTTAGATGTCCAAAAGCTGTGTGCAATTCACAAAATAGGCATCCAGAATTTCATAGATGCCCATGGGAAAAAGCTGCGTCTAACTCCAGAATATGTAACTTTCCCTCCTCTTCCCCTCATATCCTCACTTTCATGTTAGTCAATTATGTTTTTAATGTTTACTCACCACATTTTATATTTTAAATATTATCTTTGCTTTTCTTTTTATAAATTGTACTGTGAACCGGCCAGATACTTGGTGATGGTCGGTATATTAAAAAGTTAATAAACTTGAAACTTGAAACTTGAAACTTGAACTTGATAGGCGTGGGTGTAGTTTTAATATGGACACCCATTTACAGAATTGCATGCCACTCAGCATCCTAACGCATCTACAATCTAGCCTAAAATGCAGATGTAGCAAAACCAGGTCTACTTTTGGGTGTGAGTTGGGCATTAGCTTGGTGCAAGTTAGGCATGTGTTAGGCGTGCTGGAGGCGTCCAGATATAGTGGTATGGGTTTTGTTTTTTGGGGGGTAAGCAATGCTCCAATTTGATATTAAGGTAAAAAGATATCTAATAATGCATTACTCAAGCAAAGCACATGAAAAATATATTGCAAACTAAACCTCATTCCCAAAAGGTTTTGTTTTGTTGGGGTAAAGAGTATGCCAGTTTGATATTAAGGTTAAAAGATATTTAATAATTCATTACTAAACTAAAGCACATGAACAAATGTAGTACATACTAAACCTTATTCTCAAGTTTAAGAAAAGAAGAAAAGAAACCCTACTCACAATAGCTGTGGTTCAGAGCAAGTGGACATGTCTGATGTACAATCTTAATATCATTGTGACATCATCAATATGCACCTATATGGCAGAATGTCACTAAAAAATAATAGGAACCCCTTCCTTAGCAGAAACTCCTGTGGCTCAGTGGTTAAAGGCACTTCTTCCAACTTCCACAGGTCATGGGTTCAAATCCATACAGCTCCCCTGCTCCCGTCCCGCCCCAGTATCTTAACCATCCATTTCTTTTTGCTCTCATAAGAGAATATAGATTGTGGACTTTGCTATTTACACTCTGTTGTTTCCAGGGTCCAGAGGGAAACTTATTTTTACCCCGAGATGGCTATGATCTCCTAAGATATCATCTCACATGGCAGGAGCCCCTGCTTAAAAGGAAGCTCCTGTGACTCAGTGGTTAAATGCACTTTTTTCATTTTCTACAGATCAAGGGATCAAATCCCTAGTATGGTCAGGTACCACTGCAGATATTCCCATTTTTTTTAGTGACAATCTGCCATCTAGGTGCAAATTGATGATGTCACATATATGTCAAGATTGTGTGTCAAACATGTCCACTGGCTCTGAACCACAGCTATTGTGAGTAGGGTTTCTCTTCTTATTTTTTTAAACTTTGGGAATGAGGTTTCGTATGCAATACATTTGTTCATATTGTGACGGGGCCAGGGATAAGCCTAGCGCTGGCAACCCGGCTCCCGCCCCAGGCACAAATATTAGCACTCTTTGAAGGGCCACTCTGGGATAAACACAGCAAAAAAAACCCTCCACAAATAATTGACAGTTCCAAGTTTTATTCCCCAGTTCAAAGGCACTGGTTCTAAGGTAGCCACACCGGCTGATGATGCTTGGAAAAGATTTCCTAAACAAAAGTTCTCCTTTATAGCAAGTCCATGCTTCATTCAAGAAAGAAAAAAAAACAACAAAATTATTTCCTTTTAAGCAGGCTTTCTCTTTCTCCTGGTTATGCTGCCAGGCTTTAACAGTTCTGGGCAGCCTTTGGGTTTCCTGGACCCAAATATCAGCGTTTAGCTGAACTCTCTTTAGGCTTGGAACAATTACTGTTTTGTGCCTTCGGTTGTTTCAGGAAGTTCTCCCCACCTGACCTCCTGAATTATAAATGCCCCCACTACCCTCTTTATTTCAGGGAAGGGGCTGGGAACCATCCACCCTTTGTTTTACTGGTCTAAGATTCCCCTCCCAAAAGTTCCCACTATCAGGGCTGTGCCATGTCAGATCACTGAATCCACTCTGGGCTTTACTTCTCCCTTTAAGGTTAGTTAGCAGTACCCCTCCCCCACTCACTATGCTTAGCTGGCATACAGGGATTCTGATTTAATTTTCACTCCTGCTCTAGCCAAGTTCTGTTTGTCAGCTCCACCCCTTTCCTTAACCCTTACTGGGCCAGATTTCCTGACCAGAGGTTTAGCTAGAGAATTAGCAGGTGATTTATAAAAGGGATTATAGTGACTTGGAACAGGTATTCTGTTCTCCTCTGCCATTCCTTCTCTGTTCTGCCCTGCCTGTCTTCTCTTAGCACTGTGAACAGAGTTAATGGGCAGCTTCCTTGGCTTAGGAATAGGCACAGTTGTTTTAGTGGCAGGGTTTAAAACAGGTTTTAAACCAGTGACAGGAGCTTCCCTGTCACAATATGCTTTGCTTGAGTAATGCTTTATTAAATATCTTTTTATCTTAATATCAAACTAGAGTCCTCTTTACACACAAAAAAGAAGGTTTAGTATGCAATATATATATATTTCATCAATAAATCATAGTACAAATAATATAATATAAATAAATGTGTAGTGCTTAGACCCACAACCTATAAGTGCTCAATGTAAAGTGAACAAAGCATAGGCTGCCCAATAGGACCATCATAGCATACACTGTCCAACCACCACTGAAAACATCAATTAAATTTAAAAAATTCAACAGAAAAGTAAAAATACTTATCTGTATGAACATGGCTGTATTAATGTAGGTCCCGACAGCAGGGCAAACTGACTTGTGTTTCACAGCTTCAGGAGCTCTATTCATTTATGTGAGCATTCGGTTTGTCCTGCTGTCAGGACTTACATTATTTGTACTGTGATTTATTGATGAATGATATGTTTATCACAGATGTCTAAATCAGTTATTCCCATTATATAGTTAGTTGAAATATATATATTTTTAACATGTGCTTTGACTGAGGAAGCCTGCGGTCAAAGGAATTTTTTTTGGAAAACAGCAGAGGAACTGGACGTGTTGTAGGTACATGTTTGATATTTATCCTAGAGAAATGACTTCTTGTGAATCAAGAAAATTTAAGCTTGGCTTTTAAACTGACATGTGGTCATTTTCCCTTTAAACATAATTTGTGTAAGTTCAATTGGGAAAGAGCCTAAACAAACCAAGTAATCATTTTAATAGAACAGAAATACCACACCCTTTATCTTCTTTTGTGAAGGGGAGAGAGATTAGGAAATATATGTATGTGTTTTTAGCATGTGTGTGAGGTAAAGTTCTAAGCTGGACAAGTTCCCATTCTCCCATTTAGCACACTGTGGACAGTCTGTACTGTGCAACATAGGTCAACATCTGACAGTTTATAAAATTATAGTGCTGTCAGAAGGCATCCATCTTTTCTACATGTGTTCTGTAAAACTTGAAATACTCAGGAGCTGAGTGATAATGTTTGTTGCTATTTACAATCCTTTTTGCTCCCTCAGCCTGTCAATCCCAGTAGTTATATTTACATGATCTTTCAGTTTTGTTTCCTGTTAACTACAAACAGACTTCTGTCATAGACTCACCAGTTTAACTGTTGTATTATAACAGTATGCCAAAAAAACTCTGATATTGTGAAAATCAACGATAATTCAGGAACACTTCCACAATGGTAAGATGCACAATGTCAAAAGGTGCATCTTACCTTTGTAGAAGTGTTCCTGAAGTATTATAACAGTATTACATGCCAACACAATGAGTGGTTATGACCTTTATTTATATACGAGAACTAAATATTTAGTCAATTTATATGTCTTAATTTAATCTTTGTACACCTTGAATTTTTAAAAGTGCTTCCATGAGCACTTGATTGTAATAAAAATGTAATGATACCATGATCAACCAGCTATTAAAGATTTACTTCTAGAGATATATATATAAAAAAGAAAATGGAAATAAGGTAATCTTTTTACTGGACTAATTTTAATACATTTTTTTAAAACTAACCTTTGGAGACCAAAATCCCTTTTCTCAGATTTGGACAGGATACAGCAGTATACTGTATTGACCTGAGCAAGGAGGTTTTGGCCTCTGAAAGCTAATTGAAAGCATGTGTCACTGTTTCTGTTGTGTTGCATTATATGCAGAGTCTGACTTCTTGGCAGTTCAGTTTAATTTGTTTTCTACATATTTCTACTTTTAGTTTGTGATTATTCCATATGGGGGGATGATGTATCTTTGTTCTGTGTGTATGAAAAAGACGTGATAGTTTTCTGTTAGCATCAACTATGCAGGATTTATTTAGATTTATAGCCCATTCTCCCGGGAGCTCAGAACAGGTTACAACTGACATTCACAATAAAATTATAGGACAGAGTTTATAGGCAGTCATAGAGACAGGAGGGAAGACATAGGAGAGGAGGGGAGGGGGAGCAAAAAGGGAGGGGGAGGGGAGAGCAGGGGAGTGGGAGTTAGGAAGAGGAACTAGGAGTAAGGAGAAGGTGGTCCGAGGGAACTGTTCAATTGAAGGATCAATCTGTATTAATCTGGCTTGTTTAGTTTTACAATAGGTATATTGATGATCTAATGCAGTGTTCTTCAACCTTTTGACACCTATGGACCGGCGGAAATAAAATAATTATTTTGTGGACCAGCACTGGTCTGCGGAACGGCAGTTGAAGAACACTAGGTTAAATTGTGGACTGGACCCCACCCATCTCCACCCAATCTCCGCCCCACACTCCGCCTCCATAATAATACTAATTGTAACACCATTTTTTCCATTAATTTTTCATATATACACACACACACACAATATAATCGTATTAACAACTCATAATGGTTTTAACCACAAAGTTAAACTATACAAAGCACGCTGTATGTTTCTCAATAATCATTCCTACCAGAAGACAGATAACCTCATGCAAATACGGGACAAAAAACTAAGGGCTCCTTTTACAAAGGTGTGCAAGGGCCTTAACGTGCGCAATAGCGTGTGTTAAATTCCCAAGCGTGATAGCCACTACCGCCTCCTTTTTAGGAGGCGGTAGATTTTCGGCTACCGCATGCTCTAGCGCGTGGTAATTTTGTGCGTGCGCTAAAAACCCTAGTGCACCTTCGTAAAAGGAGCCCTAAAAGTACTAATATATACAAACAAAACCTAAGATGAAAGACTCTGCATGCAGTACAATCCCAGAGGAAAAGAAACAAATGCACTTCTTCCTGAACAGACAGCAGATGTAAATCAATCATTAAATTAAAAAATAAAATCATTTCCACAACCGTTATCTCCCTCCCTCTATACTGTGCCTTGCCTTCTGGCCTGCTCCCGCCTGGCCGATTTATGCTGCCCCCCAGTGTTATCTTTGGGCTAGCTCCCTCTTCCTCAGTGCTGTAGTGCATAAAGCCGTGGGCAGCGGCTCCTCGTGTGTCCCATGCCTCATCTGGAAGCCTTTCCTCTGACGTTGCGATGTCAGAGAGAAGGCTTCCGGTTTAGGCGCAGGACGTGCATAGGAGCCTCTGCCCCACGGCTTTGTGCACTGCAGCACTGAGGAAGAGGGAGCCGGCCTGAAGACAACACTGCATTGATCGCACCGTGGCCCATGGCCCGATGCACATGCTGGTCCTGTGGACCAGCAGGAAATTTCTGAGGACTGGCATCAGTCCACGGACCGGTGGATGAAGAACACTGATCTAGTGCTCACTGTAGTATTGTAGATGCTGCTTTTTCCTAGGTGCACCTTTATTCTGTGAATCATAGATTATTTTAAAAAAATATATATTTTTTTAATATGGGGGGGGGGGGTGTTTAAAAAATGATCAGCCATGGGTGTCAATTACACTAGGTATGTCATTGCCTGAGAGCCACAGTCTACACTTCCATGTCATAAAGTACTACTTTGACCGGACCTGAGCAACACCCCCTGAAACAGTGGGCCTGGCAAAAGCTCCACCAAACTCTGGCATTGGCCGGACTACAAAGCCATTCAGCATTGTTTGTCACACAGCTGAAGAATGACTGGACCTAGGAGGAAAAATCCATAGCCTCCCTTTCCTTTTTACCATGAAAACATAGAGAAAGCACCAGCACAAGTGGTACAAAAATGAAGCTACAGAGCAAAACAACCCTTCTGCCTTATCAAACTGCCATCTTGGGTCCCTCAGAACTGTATCAAGATCCTATTTTTTTTATTTTTAGTATTTGCCTGTCCATTGTTGTCTGATTACTCCAAGCACGAGTAAACCTGTTTAGGTCAGAACAAATGCTCTGACTGGCTGAATTATTGTACGCCAAAAGGAATGTGTACTGAGTGGATTTAAAGTGTCAATGAGCTCTGTGTGCAAACTGGTCCCAGCCCTGACCTCACTAGAAATCTTCAAATTTTACTAAATTAATCTGCCCCAGCTATCTATATATTGCTGTATCCTTTTAGATTTGCTCACAATTTCTCTGATTCCTACATTTTTAGAACACCAGAATATTTTGTAGAAAACAGTTTGGTGTATATAAAATCAATTTTCATTCTCCTCCTTTCTATCCCTTTAGACATGGTTATTTTGTGCTCATGAGCTGTCCTTTATTATTCCTTTGGCTTTTCACTGAAAGGATTATTTGTTTTATATGGAGTCGATGCAGGCACTGATTTAATGGAACTATAAGAAAGTAAGTCTAGCATTCTCAGGGAATACCTGAATGAACAGGATGCTGTGCTCACTACATATGGCATTTGCTTGGGGGGGGGGGGGATGGGGGGAGGGACAAGTTCTCCTTCTCAGCAATCAGCAGTTGCAATTGAAAACCAAAAGCATGAAGAAATTGGTGGATTTAGGGGGGCTTTCTGCAGAGTCTCTTGTGTTCTTCACAATCTAAGCTTTCTTTTTAAAGCTATCCCAGTTTAAATGATAGCATTCACTCCGCAAAATCAATGTGCTGCTATTTTGTTGAAAGTGTAGCCCGATAGAAAGAAACAATAGTCCTGACAGAGGGGCGAGCTCTCTCCATGAATCCTAATGGAGTGTAAAATGTATTCAGACACTGTTAAGCTACTATATATGTACCTTAAGCACATTCTCTGATATTAAATTATAGAACATTTTAAGCCTATGTCAAGTATCAGGAGCACAAAAATATTATTGAAATGTATGTCACAGAGGCATCAAGTGACTCTTACTTAATTGTGTTAGGATGTATGCTTACCACACATTAATAGCAAAAATTTAACATGTGGTAAAAAAATGCAGAGGAGGTGGACAACATTTACCACACAGGGCGGACAGTTAACACATATTCCCTCTTTTACGAAACTGCGATAGCAGTTTCTAGCGCGGAAAGCCACGCTGAATGGCCCACGCTGCTCCCGACGCTGATAGGCACTCAATGAGCGTTGGGAGGAACACGGGCCATTCAGCGCAGCTCCCCGCGCTAGACACTGCTATCGCAGTTTCGTAAAAGGAGGCCTTAGTCATTGCATTACATGTTTGGGCTGATGATGGGCCCTCTGCACTATTGGCCAGATGAAATTTAATGTGGACAAATGCAAAGTGACGCATATTGGGAAGAACAAGCCAAATCATAGTTCCGGATGTTAGGGTCCACCGTGGGGGTTAGCACCCAAGAAAAGGATCAATACGATGAAATCTTCAGCCCAATGTGTGGCGGTGGCCAAAAAAGCAAATAGGATGCTAGGAATTATTAAAAAAGGGATGGTTAACAAGGCTAAGAATGTTATAATGCCCCTGTATCACTCCATGGTGCGACCTCACCTAGAGTATTGCGTTCAATTCTGGTCTCCTTATGTCAAGAAAGATATAGCGGCACTAAAAAAAAATTCAAAAAAGAGTGACCAAGATGATAAAGTGGTTGGAACTCCTACCATATGAGGAAAGACTAAAAAAGGTTAGGGCTCTTCAGCTTGGAAAAGAGATGGCTGAGGGGAGATATGATTGAAGTCTACAAAATCCTGAGTGGAGTAGAACGGGTACAAATGGATTGATTTTTCACTCTGTCAAAATTTACAAAGATTAGAGGACACTCAATGAAGTTACAGGGACATACTTTTAAAGCCAATTGGAGGAAATATGTTTTCACTCAGAGAATAGTTAAGCTCTTGAATGCATTGCCAGAGGTTGTGGTCAGAGCGAATAACATAGCTGGTTTTAAGAAAGGTTTGGCCAATTTCCTGGAGAAAAAGTTCATAGCCTGTTATCCAGGGAAGCCACTGCTTGCCCTGGATCAGTGGCATGGAATGTTGCTACTCCTTGTGAATTGGCCACAGTGAGAATGGGCTACTGGGCTTGATGGACCATTGGTCTGACCCAGTTCTTATGTTCTTATATAACACATAGAAACATGATGGTAGATAATGGCCAAATGCCCATCTGTAGCATTCACTATCTCCTTCTCTCTCTAAGAGATCCCTTGTGTCTGTCCTACACTTTCTTGAATTCAACCACCTCTACCAGGAGCAGTGACATAGCTAGAGTGTGTGGTGCCTGGGGTAGAGGCTCTTCTCCCCCTGCACTCTTCTCCACCCTCTGCTCCTTCCCGCCCCCCCCTGCATGCCTTGAATGTGCTCCCATCCTTTTTCCTTTTTAATTTTCCAGGTGGCAGCAACATCACAAACTTGCTGCCCGTGTCATGTGGGTCATCCCCTTTGATGTCACTTCCTAGGTGCGGGGCCCAGAAGATTGGTGACACTAACACAGGCAGCAAGTTTGTAATGCTGTTCATGCAGGGAAAATTAAAGAGGTACGAGGGGAGAGAAGGAAAGGGGAGCATGCGCATAGCTGGGGGAGTCGGAAGGAGTGGGGGCAGAAAGGTGCTAGCACAGCTTTACAAAAGGGGGGGGTTAACTGGCAAAATACCATTAATAGCCTCAATAATTGTTAAAAAAAAATTAATTGTATAATAGGTGCCTATCACATGGCGCTTAGTGGCACCTAACGCCTAAATCAGGGGTGTCCAATGTCGGTCCTCGAGGGCCGCAATCCAGTCGGGTTTTCAGGATTTCCCCAATGAATATGCATGAGATCTATTTGCATGCACTGCTTTCATTGTATGCTAATAGATCTCATACATATTCATTGGGGAAATCCTGAAAACCCGACTGGATTGCGGCCCTCGAGGACCGACATTGGACACCCCTGGCCTAAATGGATGTTTCTATGGGCAGAGCATGACTTAGGCACCGCTAAGTGTGATTCTCCCCAAAACTTAGGCACCTGAAATGTAGGCCTTTAAAACCCTCACCTACATTTGAGGCACCTAATTTTTTTACATTGGAGCCGCTAGCCGTGATTCTGTAAACGGTGTCTAAGTATGATTGACATGTGGCCAGCGCTGTTTATAGAATCAGCCCCTTACTCCCTTAAAAAAAAAAAAAATGGGTGGCAGTAAGGGCTCATGCGGTAATATTTTTAATGACTGTGCGTAATTACCGTATGGCTATTAATTCTGGAAACAGGAAGATCAACCAATTTCTGGACATAGCACAAGTGGCCTTAGCACACCCCTTACATGTATCTTTCCTGCTCGCTAAGGCCACTTTATGTAAGGGGTGTGCTAAAGCCACTTTTGCTGTGGTTTTAGAAAAAGGACCCTATTGTGTGGTCATACCAAGTTATACTTCTGTAATGTTTCTTATTTATTTTTCTTATGTGTTATACCAACAGATTGACGTGGCTGCATTTATTGAAGCAAGCTTGCTCTTGTATATTTATGTGTAGAAAATGTATAAATAATTAAATAAGCCACCTGCTCATGTTGGCCAACCCTTTACAAGACGGATTAGGGACGCTAGTCTCTTTTATCCCCCATTGTTTTATATCCCCCTCCAAATTGAAAATAAAGATTGTTGTCTTTGTAGTTAATTAGCATAATTTATACATGTGCTGTAGGTTTACAAAATAATTCACATATACTTGTAAGTTGCCATGTTTTCTCCACTTAATTGGCGACATACCCTTGATAGCCTCAATAATTATTTAAAAAATAAATAAATATTTGTGTGATATGCCCCATTCGATTCTATAAAAGATAGGCACCTATTGCACGGCACTTAGCGGCACCGAATGCCTAAGTGGGTGTTTCTCCACTGGGGTCAAGTTTCAAAGCAATTTAAGCGGGCAGAAGAGGGTCCTGCCTTCACATAGCACATAGTGGACTGACTGCTGATATTCAGCAGATGCAGATTGGCACTAACAGGCCATCTTGAATCTGGGCTGGAGCAGGACATTCTGGAGGTGGAGGTAGATAGAGCTGGGAGTTATGTGGGTACCAGCAATATTCAGGTAGAAAAGACCATAAAAAAAGTAGTCCTAATTATGCCCGCTTAGCATTGTGGCAGCTGGCATTGAATGTCATTCAGCACCCACATAGATTCTGTCATATGTGATGGTAGGATCCACTCCTCAATATGAACAGACCCCTCTCCTAGAGTTCCTAACATATGGACCTTCCTCGGAGCTCCTCCCCTAACATGTGCCAATCCTCCTCTCAGACCCTCCCAAGTCCCAGTAGCCACCTCCCCACTGAGACCTACCTTAGCTTTCGCTCTGCTCTACTTTAACTTCTGGACCAGCAGAGAAGCTATCTGCTCCAATCTTTAGCAGCTCCTGTTTAAAAATAGTGGTCATGACCTGAAGAGGAAGGAGGACTGGATATGTTGGGAGGACTCTATTATTGGGGGGAGAGGGTGATTTGGGAGGCAGATTGGATTTTTTTTGGGGGGAGGGACCCGATGGCCTCTTATGAAGGTCTTATTTGATATTCAGCTCGCATAAGTGTGTTATGCAGATCTTGGCTAAATATCAACCAGGCCCTGCATAAGAGCTGGTGGACATCACATGCCCGAACAGCTCTGGATACTCCATGCCAGTAGCCAGACATAGCCTATCATTGAATATCCAGGGCTAATTTATCTGCTGATGGTCACTGCTTAATAAAATGTTGGTGACCATCAGCTGAATATCAGGAAGCATTACTTTTTCCCACATGCGAACCTGTAAATCATCTGCTCCCTCTGTATGTGTCAGCACATACTCTACAATCCTCCAGGTATTTTAGAAAAGGTTCTACATCAGCCGATCTTTTTCTAAAATACCATATCTTGACCCGGATGTCTCAATAGTTTTGAGATCAATAGTTTTCTAATCTCTCAAATTTTGTGGATGTATTGTTGCAGAAGGAATGTATTTATGGAATGCCTTCACTTACAGAATGATGATCCCCTGATACAGCGATTTAGTGAAATGTAGTACTATGTCAGGAGCTATAAGGATGGATGGATTGTTTCAGTTCGCTTGAGAAGATGTGTATTATGAAGAATATCTAAGACACTTAAGATAAATTTATTTGAGAAATGCTTTTAGCTAATTTATGTATTGCCATGAAGCGTTTTGAAGCTTTTGGACTAATTTATGGAATATATGAAAACTTGGACTGATGAGGAGCTGAGTGAGCACTTTTGAAAGACATTTGAAAGATTCTCATGTTCTGATGGTCTACAAAAATATTTTTAAAAATTTAGATTATACAGTACATGAAAGGTATCTATGATGTGTCAATTCTAATCTCTACATTTTAGGTTAATTACAGCTCATGTTACTTGATAATTAATTTCTTGTTTATCTTATGGATGTATTTGCCAAGCAATAGGAAAAAGGAATTAATCAATGTTAGATGTTGGTTAGGTGGCAAAGCAAGAGCCAAGCTCAAATGTTTTCTTATTTGAACAGTGAATACTTCCTGGTACATTTTTCACTGTGATATAAAGGTCACTGGAAGTAACCCACCTACAGATGCTGATGTAGCACATAGGTTTCTCCCAAAATTGCCACTTTCATCATCCCTAGTGGTCCAGAGGTGCAGTGGGCAGGAGTGAGCTTTCTGATTCCTGTCCCGTTACTAACCCGACTGGTCACGGCTGGTTTCTTTTGCCGCTGAGTAGCAATGAGCGGTAGCGCGCTTGACGCTCTAGCTTGGCGCTCAGCAGCTTCTTTGACTGGCTCCCGCCAGTGTATGAAAAATGAATGGAAAAAATGGTATTACAATTAGTACTATTATGGGGGCGGAGCTTTCGGGCCCCCCAAAACAAAAAAGTGTTCTTCTGCCTAAGGTGTAGCATGCCTTTCAGATTGGTGAGGGCTGAGGTGTACTCCAGATGCCAGTGCACGAACAATTTAGATAGGGTCTGTGGCTAAAACACTTCCAATCTCCTAAACATCTTATTTTCAAACAGAGGCTTAAACGTTACATGTCTGAATTTATTGTACCTTTCTAATACTAAGTATAGCCCTGGTCTTCACACCCTGCCTGCCCCTCCATGCGGCACAGGGGCTCCGGCCAGCTCTTTGGATCGGGGGGATTGCCCATCTGACACCAGGGCTCACATAAAGAAACTTATACTTTTGGTTTGCTACCACAATTCTGATGGCTACAGTCTCTCATGGACTCACAATCCACCCTCGAGCTTGGACATAGGCCAAGACCAGCCAAATCCAGTAGGCCAGAGGATGAGCAACTCCAGAGTCCAGGGCCACCATCAGAAATTTTTGGGCCCCTTACTGAGCAATCCTATTGGGCCCCCCACGCACCCCTTCCCCCCCCCCCGACACTCCCCCCCCCTTCTTCCATGGGCCGAATACACACATACTTTTCTGCTAATGCTCTACCTAACTACCTAAGCCAGTCCCGTAAAATCTTCTCACGTCCATTGGGTGATTTGGCATAGAGGAGATATTCATAAAAAGAACATCCGTCAAGATCTTTACTCATAGACTGTGCCATTTGCTTTAAATCATCTTCCATCATTAATCCAAATTGCACAATTCTTTCTCTGTCTTTGTCCTGAATGGCATCTGGCCACATTCTGGATCCTTCCAGTCAACAAATTTATGAGCAGGCGTGGAGAACGCATTTTTAAACAAATGTAGTTTATCCTTGTACTCCTTATGTAATTTTAATCATCTATGGATATGTTTGTATGTTTATTGTTCAAATGGTTTTATTTATTTCCCAAAATTTATTTTTGTTATACGCATTGAAAATATTTGATATTGCGTTTAAATCAAAATCTCAATAAACTTGAAACTTGAAACGAGTGCCCGTGAGATTGTGGGAGGATTAAATACTCAAAACTTAGAAGAATAACAATTTACTTAAAGTTTTTGCTACGCCAGCTTTCTGGTATCTTTACATACAGTGGCGTACGTAGCATATGTAACACCCGGGGCCCATCATTTTTTGGCACCCCCCCCATCTGTAAGAAAAACATGATTTTTAGTAACAAACCACACGTCACACATGAGTACCTAGGAAAAGGCAGCATCTTACATATTGCAGTGAGCAGTACATCAATACACCCATTGTAAAACTAAACAAGCCAGACCAGCACAGATCAATCCTTCACCGTCAATCCTAACAGAAAACCATGTCTTTCAAACACACAGAACACAGAAAACACCTTCGCCTAGTATGGCATATGTCATCACAAACTAACCCCTCACTCTTTTACAAAACTGTAGTGTGGATTTTAGCCACAGTGGTAACAGCCCTGACGCTCATAGAATTCTGAGCATCAGAGCTGCTACCACCACGGCTGGCGCTAAAAAACGCTCCACAGTTTTGTAAAAGGGGGGATAAAATAGAAATACACAGTTTCAACGCTCTAGCTCAGAAGTGCCCAACTTTTTGAGCTTGTGAGCTACTTTAAAATGACCAAGTCAAAATGATCTACCAACATTAAAATTAAAAAACACAAAGCACACTATACGCTGAGAAAATGTTAATTATCATTCCTATTCTGGGTTTTTTTTCAAAGAGGTCAAGGCAGATGACTCTATGCATTGTCACCTCAGTAACAACCATACAAAAATAGACAAATATACCCTCCATCCTTTTTATTAAACCACAATAGCAGTTTTTAGCGCAGGGAGCTGCGCTGAATGCCCAGCGCTGCTCTTGACGCTCATAGGCTCCCTGCGCTAAAAACCACTATTGCGGTTTAGTAAAAGGGGACCATATTGTAAAATATAGACAGCAGATATAAATTCAGAACTGTGCATAGTAAGTGAAGGGAAGTTTTCATCTCTGGGAATTTACCCAGTTAACTATTATGTTATTTGGGCAAATTCCTTTGAAAACTGTGGTAATACTGCCTCCACTTTGCTAAATTTAAAATAAAATAATTTTTCCTACCTTGTCTGGTGATTTCATGAGTCTCTGGTTGCACTTTCTTCTTCTGACTGTGCATCCAATCTTTCTTCCCTTCTATCAGCCTGTATGCTTCCTCTCCTCCACACCTCATTCCCTCCCCCAACTTTTTCTACCTCTCTCCCTGACCTTTCTTTCTTTTTTTCTGTTTCTCTTCTTTCCTTCTGTTTCCCTGCCTGCCCCCTTTCTTTCTTTCTCCCTGCCGTTTCCCAAGCCACTGCCACTGCCGCTGCCATCGGGGAACAGGACTCACCAATGGATAACAGGCCCCAAAGCTGACGCCGACGCATGCTCTCCCTGCTTCGGGCCGATCAGTCATCCTCTCCCCGACGTCAATTCTGCCGTCGGAGAGGAAGTTCCGCCCAGCCAGGCAGCGATTGGCTGGCCCGAACTTCCTCTCCGACTGCAGAATTGACGTCGGGGAGAGGAAGACTGATCGGCCCGATAGATTAGATCGCCAAGACAAAGTGAGTCCTGGGTGATCGACTCACTTTGCCTTGGCGAGCTACTGGCGCTCCTGCCTTAGAACACTGTCTAGGACCCTGGGGGAGCCCGGGCCCCCTGTCAGCTCCGGGCCCCTGAATGCAGGACTGGTAGTACTGCCCTGATGGCGGCCCTGCCAGAGTCTCCCTTATTCCACTCAAACTCTTTATCATTCACTTGGATAAATGACAGCTCAGTCATTAAACTATTTACACTCATTCCATGAAACAGGTACTCCGGTTCTGCTAAGAGAATTTCCCTTATCACCTCCTTTCAATGTAAGGTCCTTTATTTATACAATCTTGTCAGCTTCCTCTCAAATTATCCTGAGAGTCTTCTTTTGTCGTGGGCTTTGGCAGAAGAGAGGAACAGCCAAAAGCCAGGATCATACTCCTTCCTCCCCTTTTAAAATCAGCCCCTCCCTCCTGGGAAAAGGGATCTCTAACTCCTCCCATTCTCTACTCTAGCCACTGTCAAGATTCAGTGACCACCTGAAAAATCCTCAACTACTGCCTTTACAGCTGAGGCATTTTGCAAGCGAAAAATGTGGTTGAGAGAGTATTATAGTGGAAATATAAATGAAAGTACAAATAGAAAAAGAATGAGTCAAATAGTCCAGAATGTAAAATAGTAACAAAAAGAATCAAAGGATTCATCATTCTTGTCCTCCTCTAGTAGACAGTAGCTTCTCTCTCCATTATCAGTTAATATGGCCTTTTTGGGCAGTATTTCACTTCTCTCTGGGTAGCAAACTATGCTCTGATCACCTTTCTCTTCACTCTCTCCCTCTGTCCTTTAAGGTTTGGTGTCCCCCAGTACTCAGTCTGCCCCAGTCGCCTTCTCGGTGGGGGTGCCTGCACCCGTCTTCCTCTCTGCCCCCCTCTGCTTCTTCCCCGTCTGCACAATAGAATTGAACTTGGTTTCTACACATCTTTTTCATGGACCAGATTATGTCTTAGTAGCCGCCACTGACATTCAGTGGCTCTGTCTGGTTAAGTGTTACTGTAAATCAGCAGCAAAGCTATATAAAGGCAATTTGACCAGGCAGGAGGCTCCTGCATGTTTGAATAGCTTTGAATATCTGCCCCTGTATTTTATATCTTTGGCGGGCACAGACTTTTTTTTTGGTATCTCTTCAATTAAAGTCTGATATTTTCTACATTTGAATGAAAATTCACAGAAATTAGCCCCCTCATAATCATCAGAATGGAATGTCAGCTAATGTTAACAACAAACAATGTTTTTCTGTAGATCATATTGACAGGTAACTTAGTTCCAGCCATTTAAAATGGAAGATTCAGTGATCTATGTATGCATTGGTTAAATGCATGCTTCCAGATAGAATGCATATGATAAACTGGTGTTAAATGTATTTTGCAGGTTTTGTGAGTCTGCTGGAGCCATTAAGGGTAAGGAATCCCAGGTGCTATTCTGACAACCATGAGCAGCACAGATTTAAACTCTCCATGGTAGCTGCTGTCAGTTCAGAAACTAGCTGCCGAGCCGAGAGCTGGAATTGACTGCGGTGTCTGCCACTGCTGGGACCTTTGCATAGGCACAGTCAGAGCCGTCATTGCTGATGCACTGTAACAAGTGAAGCTTGTATTAGAATTGCCGTAGAATGAGCCTCTAATGAGAAACTGCATACATAAATGAACTGAGTCTCCGCTGCACCTGTAAGTTAATTCATTAAAATAGTATAGTTGACTGTCATCAGCTGTGACGTAATATCTAGTGGTTATTATCATAGTTTTACTCTTGAGTCCATTCAGTGCTGTACAGTTCAGTAAAACAGTTGGGTACATAACCATTGCAAATATTAGTCCCATTTTTAAGGGTTATGGGAGCAATTCTATAAAGTGGTGGAGCAGTAGGTAAGCAAGCAAACAGTGGTGCTTTTTATTTCAAATTTCTGCTTTTATTGATATATTGGCTCAACATGTGTTTCGGCCTATACGGCCTACCTCAGGAGCCTTATAATTGACAGATTTTCTTTATTGCAGCGTATACTGTATTGCAATTAAAACATCTAAAAGACGCTGTTCTGCGTTAACTTGTACATTTGCTAGCAAAAAGACGTCCGGTGACCGGCTCTTAAGCACACTCTCAGAGATGCGTCTCAAAGAATATCCAGCTGAAAGTCAGCACTGCCAGTGACGTACCTTTGAGAGCGTCTTTTAGATGTTTTAATTGCAATACAGTATATGCTGCAATAAAGAAAATCTGTCAGTTATAAGGCTCCTGTTTGGCCTAGAGCAGGGATAGGGAACTCCGGTCCTCGAGAGCTGTATTCCAGTCGGGTTTTCTGGATTTCCCCAATGAATAAGCATTGAAAGCAGTGCATGCAAATAGATCTCATGCATATTCATTGCGGAAATCCTGAAAACCCGGCTCTCGAGGACCGGAGTTCCCTACCCCTGGCCTAGAGGTAAGTGTCATTTACACATGTCAGGGGTGCCATGAAATTGATAGTTAGGTGCCCTAGGGCTTATTTTCAAAAGAGATAAATGCCCAAAAAGTGACATAAAGGGGCAGATGGATATTTTGTTCCTTAAACCCTTACAATTCATTATTTTCTAAACCTATTGTCTAGATCAGGGGTCAGCAATCTGCGGCTTGTGAACCACATGTGGCTCTTCTTACATGTAGCTACGGCTCTCCAGGCCCTGACGTTTTAATCTCCCTCACAACCCCATGATGCCCCCCCCCCCCCCGGCCTACCGAGGTATCTGGTGGCTCATGGGGGTCTTTATAGTAGGAGCATGGTTCTCTTGCTCCTGCCTCCTTACAGCTGCCTTCTAAAATAGCTGCCGTGACCTCTCGCAGCTGCTCTTGGCTTTTCCTATAGTACCACAAGCTGTCGTAAGGGGTCACGGCAGCCATTTTAGAAGGCAGCCCCGAGGAGGCAACAGCTAGAGGGCCACACTCTGGCCACAAAGAATCCCGCTGAACCTCCAGGTACCTCAGTTGGCTGGGGGGGGAGGGTGAGAATCTTGGGGTTGGAAGGGAGATTAAAGGGTTGGGATCTGGAGAGGGGAAATAACTTTGACTATGGGTTAGGAGGAGAAGAACATCCAGGAGAAGGAGGGAGAGATGAGAGGTACAGAAACCTGCAAGGGGTTGGAGGGGAGAGATGCTACACCTTGTGGCTCTTTGTAAAACTTGAGTATAACATTTTACAGCAAAGAGCCAATTTATCCAAAAAGATTGCCGACCCTTGGTCTAGGCAGTTTTCTATGCATTTTGTCTAAATGTCAAGGGGGCATGTTAGAGTTATAGTGTAGGCGGGACTAGGATGGGCTTATTACTTGGATATTTTTCTGCTATAATCATATATTTAAAAATACATGCAGCACACAATTTGGACACTTGGGGGCCAGACTTGTTATAATAACGAGTAAGTGACAAAAAAGGTGCCGAAACTGACCAGATGACCAGTAGAGATATGAAGGCATGATCTCCCCATACTCCCCCCATGGTCACTAACCCCTCCCACCCCCCAAAGATGTGAATAAAACAATACATGCATTTTTGTATGATAGCTTCAGATGGTATGGCCAGTCCTCCTATAACATCAAGCAGGTCTCTGGAGTAGCCTGGTGGTCAGTGCAGTTGATTCCAGAGAAGGGGACTTAGGCCCATATCCTACTCTTACTACTACAATTGTGGTTGAAAGTGTGAGTCCACCAAAACCCATCCAAATCCCACTGTACCTACATGTAGGTGACATCTGCAGGCATAAAAACTGTTGGAGTGGTGTACAGTTGAGTCCAGTAGGTTTGGGGTGGATTTTGGATGCCTCACCATATGCTAACAAAAAGTTATGGTTAGAAATCCCCTCCTTTGCTGATGACATTCAACTATACCTACCACCAGGAGTATATCGTGACACCCAGACCACAACCCTGTACAACAGGGGTCTCAAAGTCCCTCCTTGAGGGACGCAATCCTGTCGGGTTTTCAGGATTTCCCCAATGAATATGCATGAGATCTATGTGCATGCACTGCTTTCAATACATATTCATTGGGGAAATTCTGAAAACCCTACTGGATTGCGGCCCTCAAGGAGGGACTTTGAGATCCGTGCTGTACAACTACTTATCTGAAATTAAACACTGGATGACCTCGAACAAATTTCAACTGAACACCTCCCAGACTGAACTACTATGGATTAGGAATGAAAAATGGAGCCTGTTTCACCCTCGTTTTAAGGTTTAAAGCGGCCAAGATCAGCAATGTTGAAGCTAGTATTAACCCTGATGAAGCCTTAAAATTACATTATATTACATTCCAATTCTTTTTATATTCCTCCATAGCCCTTATGAGTTCCAGGTGGGCTACAATAAATCAGACGACTGGAAACAAACCTGGTTAAACAGGCAATATTGAAACAATCTGTGGTTCAAATTCTATAGCGGGAATTAAAACCTAAAAGTTAAGTAATTTCTTGAATGAAGTTTTTGACTTAAAATCAGGTACTTTTTGAATGAAGTTTAAATAACACTGAAGCTCTATTAAGAGGTGATCTTTTGGAATTAAGCGCGTGCTGAGCCTGCCAGGTAATACTTTTAGTTTGAAGGGTATTCCAAAGTTTAACATATTCAACATCAATTAAAATCTTAGGTGTCACCTTGGTTTGCACCCTGTCGTTTCACTTGCACATCTCGGGAGCCATTAAGGAAGCTGCTCAGCACTGAGCAGCAGCGCCAAATCGGGTGCTTCTTAGCGGCCGAATAAACTCACAGCAGCCAGTTTGCAGCGGGGCAGGAACTTGGAAAGTTCGCTCCTGCCTGCTGAACCTCCACTGGGGATCGGCAGTAGAGGTATGAGGCTAGGGCAGGGAGGGGGGGCAGGATACAGAGTCTGATGGGGGAGGGAAGGAAGGGTGCTGGGTGCAATGCCTGACAGGGGAGGGAGGGAAAGAAGAAAGGGGGCTGGGTGCAATGCCTGACAGTGGAGGGAGGGAAGGGAGCTGGGTGTAGTGCCTGACAGGAGAAGGAGGGAGGGAAGGAAGGGTGCTGGTTGCAGAGCCTGACAGGAGGGAGGGAGAGAGGGAAGGAAGGGTGCTGGGTGCAGAGTCTGACAGGAGAGGGAAGGAAGGAAGGGAGCTGGGTGCAATGCCTGACAGGGGAGGGAGAGAAGGGTGCTGGGTGCAGTGCCTGGCAGAAAGGGAGCTGGGTTTAGAGCCTGACAGGACATGGCACTTGAATATTAAGCCATCTGACTTATATTCGAGTCAACCATTTTTCCTCCTTTTTTGAAGGGGAAAAGGGGATTTTGACTTACATTTGGATCGACTTATATTCGAGTATAAACAGTAAGCTCTCTGAGGAACATAATTTACCCTCTGCATATTGTCTAAGATGGCAGTGGTGTTCCATTAAATACCATAATTCAAAAATCATCTGACCCACATAAGCCTATCGGATTACATCAATAACATCCAGTACAATTCTACATTTAAGCTTTTGGGCATCACCATATTTAGTTCAAATATACAATCATAGTTACCACTTTCTCACACTGAAAGGACTGTATCAATGATCCTCCAATGGATCTTTAATGTCATGCTTATGTGAGATCCAGTATGAAACAATAGGAACAGAAACTGTTTCTGAATATTTATGAGATTTGTGCTCATGAAGACAGAGCTTAATCACTTGATTAGTCCTAATGTAGACCAAATAACTTGAGTAAACAGTAATGTAAACAGCATATGGAGTAGTGGTAAAATATCAATCATTACTTGCGTAAGTCTAGCCCATAACTTCCTTCGTTGTACTACATCACTGACATCTCCAACAGATCACATGACCCACAGTTTGTGTGTTTGAAATACTTTTCATAGAGCCAAAAGACAGATATTCTCTAATTGGTTTTCCTCTGTGCACAGCCATAATTGATGGGTCTATCGAAGTACTGAATAGTTTTAACAGATGCCAGTTGCCATAAACTATAGTTGTTATAGCCTTTGACAGTTTAGACATACACAAAATGCTCTTTCTGTTCTTGCTAGTTATATTGTAGCAGCAAGTTTTTTCTGAACAAAATGAGGTCACAAACATACCTGTTTAACGATGAAATCAGGATATCCATGCTGAAGAAACTGCTCATTTACAAATAATCTTAAAATTTAAAGTTCCGTTATAAGAAGAACAAATAGTATGAAGGCATGATGCTCAATTTTGCTTTTACCTCTAAGCGATAATGCCTCATACCAAGCGGAAGAGTGTTGTCAAAGCGGTTCTCTGGCTACTAGAATATTTTCCCAAGCAGAGCAATGACTGAGTGATACGCAGCGAGGAATTCCATTGTAGAAGCTGGAGATGCGAATCCGGCTCAATGGGGAGAACTCTCTATTTTCGGATTGGAAGTCTCTCAGTCTCTACCATGACATGCTCATGCTCCGCCCACTTACATCATGCAGTTCACTATCTGTCACGCACCGTGCAACTAGTGCACCAGTTTTATAGAATAGTGCCTAGCACATATGTGCATAAATGCTAATTTGTGATATGATTCATGCATATAAGTGCGCCTATTCTATAAATTAAAACAGTGGTTCCCAACCCTGTCCAGGAGGACCACCAGGCCAATCGGGTTTTCAGGCTAGCCCAAATGAATATGCATGAGAGAGATTTGCATATAATGGAAGTGATAGGCATGCAAATCTGTTCCATGCATATTCATTAGGGCTACCCTGAAAACCCGATTGGCCTGGTGGTCCTCCAGGACCACTGAATTAAAACATGCAACTGGCTTCTAAATTTAGGTGTTCTTTCTAGATTTGCCCTTTGTGTTATCATATTTAAGGCAGACACACAATTTCCACCACAAGGGTTTTATTTGTCTGGTCCGCATCTACACTTCTCTTGTTCTGTGTTTGTCATACTTAGAAGATTGTCTTCTTTTTATCATATTTTATCACATTCAAGAGTCTCTCACTGTGTCCACTAGGAAGCTGTTTCATGCATCTATGACATTTTCTGTAAATAAATATTACCTTAGATTATTCCTGAATTTATCCTACTTTTACCTTTATCCTATGACCCCCCCCCCCCCCATTCCAGATCTTCCTTTCCTGTCTTCTGTGCATTTATATCTTGGAAATCTGTAAATGTAACAGGGGCTCACCAAGAACAGTAAGATAAATCAGCCATACCTTATACTCATCTCTTATCTGTACCCTTCTCCTCAATTGCCAGCTCTAAACTCCATCCCTTCTATCTTGTTTACTACATGCCTGGCACAGACTGCCTGAGTCAAGACATCAAACTCCATCTCTGGCAGTATTCAAATCCAGGCTAAAAGCCCACGTTTTCGAGGCTCCTTTTATCTCCTAAATCCCACTCATTTGTAAGATACCCATTTGATCTCCCTAAACTCTGAGCTCCCATTTTGTCCTGTTTGTCTATGTAATTAGATTGTAAGCTCTTCTGAGCAGGGATTGTATCTAACTTATTTAATGTACTGTGCTGCATACATCTAAAAGCACTATAGAATTGATAAATAGTAGAAGTAGCATTTTATAGAACAGTGCATAGCCAGAATATCAGCATTGGCATGTATCTGTGCATATACCAGTATTCTGGTCATTTACTCAGGATTTTGGTGCCTAAATGTTTGTATTCTCTTTATATAATTAGCCCCTAAGCATGTGTATTGGTGTATAAGTGTGAAAAGGACTTTGTAAACTTACCCCCTTACATGTGATGCAGTGAGCTACACCTCTTATGGTTGCTTTAATTCCATGTATCTCAAACTGTGATTTTAGGTATGCCGCGAGAGATAGGTCATCCACGCATCTGTCATTGCCGGCACCTCTCCTCCTTTCTGCTTTCCAGTGTACCGGAATTTTAGGGTTACCAGATGGAGGGATTTTGAAACTAGGCAGTTTGGCTGAGATTTGGAAGGTCCCCCCAAGCTCAAGAACGCGTCTGGAGGGCCTCTGAGCATTCATGGACGTCAACGTGTTGACATTACCCACACATGTGTGACATCGTGGTTGACATCTGCGCGTGCTAGGAGGCCCCTCCAGAGGCGGCCCCGAGTTTAGTGTGCTGCGGCTAAAAAAGGTTTGTGAAATGCTGCTTTAATTGCTCTGTGTTACTTGCTGTTAACAATTAACCCACAGCAACAGCCTCCATGTTACATGTTAGATGCAGTCTCCTCCCATTCCAAGCCCCAAAATGCTATGTCTGTTTTAGCTACATATTTAATGTGGGATTTCTTGTTCACTATGAATGGGCAGACTGGAGAGGCCATATGTAAATAGTAAATGAAATGACAGCAGATAAAGACCTGAACGGTCCATCCAGTCTGCCCATAAGTTATACCCATTTAAAAAATACATGATTAAATTAACTTGTCTCTTCTTTGATATTTCTGGGCCACAGACAGTAAAGTCTGGTATTGTCTTAGGTTCCCAATGCTGAAGTTGCTGTCCAAGCTCACTCAGCCTATCCAACCATCCCGTTGTTTGCGGGATACCTACTGTAATAGTCTGGCCAGTAACATCCTCAAGTTCCAAGTTAGTTCCCATTGATGCCCACCCCAGCCCATCCTACACCAAATCACCATATATGGGACACAGATAGTGCAAGTCTGTCCAATACTGGCTTTAGTTCTCTAATTTACATCCTTCATTTTATAATGAGAGATCCTCTATTTTTATCCCACGCCTTTTTGAATTCCATCACCGTATTCCTCTCCACCACTTCCCTCCGGAGGGCATTCCAGGCATCTACCAACCTTTCAGTTATTTGTGGTACAATTTTACATGTTAAGCCCCTTATAGATCAATATAAAAGTCGTCTTTTCCTGATAATGATGGGGATAGCCATCCAGATGATCACTCGAAATTGGAAGAACTGTGATCGTTTATTATGATTCTCTTTTTTTTTTCCCCATTAGATTCCTTTACACATCCAGGGAGGGTGGGAGGGTAGAATATTTATTTGGAAGAGTAAAATTAATTCTTTTTTATTATATTGATAGTATAATATATAATTTTATTGTTTATAATTAGGATAAGAAGGGGATAAAACATTGTTTAATGTAATAATTGTGATGATTACAATATATTTTCATACAGTTTTTTCTGATTCTTCACTTGTATACATTATAAAGTTTGAAATGTCAATAAAGATTTACAAAAAAAAAAAAAAATTAATATAGGGCCCATTGGCATCTTATGTTACCTCATTATAATTGTTTATTGATTGTAAGTCAGTTTGTTCTTTACTTTAGTACATATCCAGGGCAGGGTGGGAGGGGATTCTTTATGTTATAAATTTATTTTTGAATATTCATAATTGGAATGGGTGGGAAGATATCATTATTCAGAATAAAGGTAAGATATTTATGGTAATATATGTTTTTGTGTTATACCGAATGATTATTAGTTGGGGGTGGGTGGATGGGGTTGGGGGGAATGGTTGATTTATGAACATGTGAATGATGAATGTGCTTTTATTGTATTATTGTACGTTGCATTTGTTGTATTGCACTGTTGTAGTTTTGAAAATTAATAAAGAATTAAAAAAAATAATAATAATTTACTAACATTGCTCTTAAGTCTTCCTCCCTGTAACCTCAAATTATGCCCTTTAGTTCTGCCATTTTTTCTTCTCTGGAAAAGATTTGGTTCCATATTAATGCCTTTCAAGTATTTAAACGTCTGTATCATATCTCCCCTGTCCCTCCTCTCCTCCAGAGAAGTTTTATGAGTTTTATGTGCTGCTATTTTTTTCTCTGTTTAATAGTTATTGTGCTGCAGTAACAGTTAATCCACGGTAATTCCTATGTTAAACAGTTTAAACTGCCTAGAAAAGAGACCCCTTAGATTTCCTGTTAACCATGGCTATTAAGCAAATAATATATGAAAACATAACTCTCAAAGGCTTTTAAACTGTCGGTGGAATTTAGCGTGGTAGCTATAGAAAAATATAAATAAGTTGGCTTCATGCAGATCGCTAATCAGATAAAATTCCAAACATCACCGGTAGTTTTTCAGTTTTTCTTTCTCAATCTCATATTTATTTGGTACAATAGGTACTGGTAATCTCTATTTAAACATATAGGGCTCCTTTTACTAAGTTTAGTACTCTTCTAGAATAATGCCAGCTCAATGCTGGCGTTAAGGTCTAATGCACACGGCAATTTAGCGCACGCTATTCTGTGCGTTAAGGCCCTAACGCACCTTTGTAAAAGGAGCCCATAGTATGCTATTTGATATCACCTATATAGTTGATCTGCTATTATCATATTGTTATTATCCCCCCCTCCCTTTTACAAAGCCCCCACAGCAAAAGCCCTGAATCCCTTTAAATCTCTATGGGCTTCAGGGAAGTTACTGCAGCGGCAGCCGCTAGTGTGGCTTTGTAAAAGAGGGAGTATATTTTTCTTTTTGTATAATTTCAGCAAACTTTAGTACTGGCACATACAGTTCCTGCTGTGTCAGAACAGGTGTTATTTTCTGCTGAAGTTTCCTGCCAGGATATTTTATAAAGACACAGAAGTACATGCCAGCTTTACAAAATAGGTGCAATATACCTTATGGGCCCGGGCGTCCTGTTAAACAATTTCTCTCCGAGAGAGTCACCGTTGTAGCTAGGAAGAAATGGCCGAGTGCTGTCAGCAACAAAGCTGACAGGGAGATCTAATGGTGATCTGTGACTGCCTTTTAGCTCAGCTTGACAGACAGCCCAGAGAGAGGCCTGGGAAGTAGCCATAAACTTCAGATCCAACTGAAGGATGTCACAGGGTTTAACTCTGGAAATAATTTAAAGTGCTAGTTATTATCTGTGTGAAGCCAATTTTCTTTTGTTTTGTCTCTTAATCTTTTCATGTTTGTTGTTCATCCTTTTTACTATTCAGCTGGTTTGTCTAATAGCTCTGATGTGGGGTTTGCATCAAAAGACTTATGGGAAGAGACTCGAAGACCTCAATATATATAACCTGGAGACTGCACCTTAAAAAAGATGGAGTCGGTCCAGAGGAAGGCTACTAAAATGGTGCATGGTCTTCATCATAAGGCGTATGAAGACAGCCTTAAAGATCTCAATATGTATACTTTGGAGGAAAGGCAGGAGAGGGGAGATATACAGTACTACTACTATTAATTATTTCTATAGCACTAACAGATGTACGCAGTGCTGTACAGAGTTATAAAGAAGACAGTCCCTGCTCGAATGAAGTTTAAATCTGAACAGACAAGATAGACAAACAGGATATCATGGATACAGTTAAGGGGAGAGGTTAATCTGCTGGCTGGGTTGGTGGGTAGTGGGGAGTAAGGTTATGGCAGTATCAAAAAGCTGGGTTTTCAATCTGCTTTTAACAAGGTAAGGGAAGGAGCTTGGCAGACAAACTTGGGTAATTTATTCCAGGCATAGGGTGCAGCTAGATCAGTGTTTCTCAACACACAGTTATGCGTACCACTTGTTGGGGCTACGCAGCACTGGCCACCACTGAGGATATTGCCTGCCCGCATATCTGCTGAAGCCTCCAGAAGGGATCCCTCCTTCCTGCCCACCCGTCCACCGAAGCTGCTGCCGGGGATCTCTCCTTCCTGCCTGTCAGAGGAAAGCCTTCCAGGTTAGCAGGTGTGTGTATATTCCCAGTTACCTCCTTCAACGTCACTTGTTGGAGGGGGGGGGATGTGCAGGCAGCAGTTCACATGCTACACTTAGCTGACCCGGAAGCCTTCTCTCCGATGTGCACATTGGGAAAGGAAGAAAGAGGAAAATTGGGCATAGAGAGAGAGAGAGAGGAGTGAGGTAGAGGCATAGGGAATAGAAGGATGAGAGGAAGAAATGTTGGATATGGTGGTGGCGAGGGAACAAAGGGTCAGATTGAAAGGGATGCAAGGGGCAGGGATGTTGGATATAGTGATGGAGGGAGAGATGTGGCATTGTGCTGGAGAGGAGTAATAGAAGGAGAAATGGGCATGGGGCTGGTGGGCAGTGGTGAAAAATGCTGCACATGATTTAGGGAATGGGAGATGGAGAAATGTTGGATGTGGCAGTAGAGGGGGTGGGAGAGATTCCTGGCTCTCTCAAGACAATGGACAGAGAGATAGAGAGAGAGAGAGACATTGTCAATAGGGGTAGAAGAGAGAGGAAGAAAAGTTGGACTCATAGAAGGACAGAAAGAGATGTTGGTTGGGGAAGGGAATAAAGTCCGGAGGAGAGGAAGCATGCAGGAGGCAGAAAGAAAGAAATATTGGATGCACAGTCAGAACGAAGTGCAACCAGAGACTCATGAAATCACCAGACAACAAAAGTAGGAAAAATGATTTTATTTTCAGTTTAGTGATTGAAATTTGTCAGTTTTGAGAATTTATATCTCCTGTCTATATTTTGCACTATATTTTTCTATAGTTGTTACTGAGGTGACATTGCATATTTTAAAGTCATTTGCCTTGATCTCTTGGAAAAAACCCTGAATATAAATGATGATTAACATTTTCTGTGTGTACAGTGTGTTTTGTGTTTTTTTTAAATTTTGTGGTTACCATTATGTATTAATAAGATTATATTGTGTGTATATGAAAAATGAATGGAAGAAATTGCATTACAATTAGCACTATTATTATGGGGGGTTGAGTCAGGGGCGGAGCCTGGGTAGGTCTGGGACGGAGCTTGGGCGGAGGTACTTGGTTAATATTTGTTAGACTTAGGGGGTACTTGGCTTGAAAAAGTGGAGAAATACTGAACTAGATGACAGGAATGAAGTCTGAAATTGGCAATGGAGGAGTTGGGGCTGACTTCAGTCAAAAAATGAACATGGGGTAAAGTAAAAACTCACTTACCAAACAGATCTAGGAAGATGAATTACCACTGATTTGAAAAGCCCAGAAAAACTAGACAAAATTCACAAGTTGCAATATATGCTTCTTATAAAAGTTAATGCTTAGAGACAAGGAGACCATGTAGGACAAACCTACATATAAGTTAAAATATCATCTATATTGCATATTTCATTTGAATTTCCATCAAAACTTTTAGGAGGTCTTTTACTAAGGCACGCTAGCCGATTTAGCATGCCCATTATATTCTAAGGACGCGTTAGCATATAGTGTGCACTAAATCGGCTAGCACGCCTTAGTAAAAAAAACCCTTAGGGGCTCATAATAAAAAACCACGTCTAAAAAGTGGCCTAAAAAGGTCTAAAACCATCTAAAAAGGTGGTGCTTGAGGCGCCTGGGCCAACCGGAATCGGCCCAGTTGTCTTAGGCCCCTCCTGTGGGCGGGGCCTTAGGCACATGGGCCGGTTGGGTCCATGTGCCTTGGCACCCGTCCATCCGACCAACTATTTTTAAGGTACGGGGAGGGGGGATCGTGGAACGGCAGGGGTGCCTGGGATCCCTCCTGCCTGTATTTTAGTGGGGGGTGGGGGTGTCGCCGGGCCAGGAGGGTTTGGGCTCCCTCCTGGCCGGATCGTGGAGGGGGAGGGGGGTAGGGGATCGCGGGGCAAGAGGGCTTGGGCTCCCTCTTGCCCCAAACGTAGTTGGGGGTTCGTGGTGCCACGGGCCAGGAGGGCTTGGGCTCCCTCCTGCCTGGATCGTTGTAGGGGAGGGGGGATTCTGTAACCGGTGTTGTTTTTGACAGACACCGGTTACAGAATCCAGCTTTTAGGCGTAGGACTGGCTCTTCCTTCACCTAAAAGCTCTTGTTTCGGGCGTTTGGGAGTTAGGCTTTTTTTAGGTTGATTATATAGTGTTAGTGTAGACATAGTGGTGGTCTGGATGTTTAAACAGCTGAACGTAGAGGCAGGCCATTATCAAAAAAACCCTCCTTTTGGAAGTTTTTTTTGATCTGATGCATATTCATTGGGGAAATCCTGAAAACCCGACTGGATTGCGGCCCTCAAGGAGGGACTTTGACACCCCTTCTATAGATGTTGAAGCCGTCATAAACAGTTATCAGAAGCAGTTAAGACTCCACTGGTCTCTGTGAGTTAAACAATATAGAATAAGATGCCTGCACAATGAGGAATCCTCCCTGTGATGTTTCAAGGCAGAGTACAGGAGTGGTTTGCCATTGCCTTCTCCTGCACAGTGTGTGACTCCACTATGTTGCTGCTGCCCAACATAGGACCCCTCGAGGCTCAGCTTACAGCACCTGGTATATTTTCCAGTGGTCCCCCCATCTAGGTGCTAGCCAGGCCTGACCCTGCTTGGCTTCCAATGGCAAGAGCAGGCCTACCCAGGGCAACCAGGCTGTGGATTGTCTAGTGGTAAGCTCATTTATTGTACAGTAAGCACACGCATGCGCTTATTGCAGTGGCCTATCTTCTTTTTCTCCGAGGGTATACCTCAAGTTTCATCTCTTTATTGGTCCCATAGTCTTTCATGGGGCAAGTTTTAGACACTCTGGAAAAACTATATAGGACCAAGAGAGATCAATTTATGCTCTCTTGACATAACTCTCAAATTCTAATTATCATCAGAAACAGTAATGAGTGCTTCTTTCGATTAGGCTTGTCTAATACACATTTGAAGCTTAAAAAAGCTTAAAAATATTTTAAAAGAGGAAGGGCCTCAGATCCCCGTGCTCTGTCAGTGGAGTGACTAAAACAGCTGGATAGGGAAATAACCCCTTATTTAGTTCAGTTTATTTGACATACTGTACAGCAAATATAAAACAGAGTGCTATCTAAGGGCTCCTTTTATCAAGGCGCGCTACGGGGGTTAGCGCGTCAGACATTTCATCACGCGCTAACCCTCGCGGCAAGTCAAAAAACTAACGCCTCGTCAATGGAGGCGTTAGTGTCTAGCGCGGCAAGCGGTTTAATGCGCGGTATTCTGCAAGTTAAACCCCTACCGCGCCTTGATAAAAGGACCCCTAAGTGGCTTACAGAGTAAAATTAGGGGGAGGGGAATGCATTCATAGTTACGTGAACAAATATGAGACATCACAGGACTTACAGAGATAGAAGGGGAAATGAAGTAGGGAAGGTTATAATAAGAGCCATTTTCAATATGATGTCTAAATTTGACTTTGGGTATTTTGGGAAAAACATCCAAAAATCCAGCAGAGAAAATGATCATTTTCAAACCATTTAAAAAACCCGTTTCTCTCTCTCTTTTTGAAAATAGCATTCTCCTGGATGCCTTTGTCCCCAGTGTGTCTTATCTTTTTGAATCATTAAAAAAAAAAAAAAAGTTCAAATGAAAAATGCACTAAAAACAATCGATCATTGGAATGTAGCGGGACCAGCATTCTTAGCAGACTGACCACCTAGACATCCCAGCAGAGCAGTGAGGTACCCTAGGGGGCACTGCAGTGAACTTCGCATAAAAGGTCCCAGGTGTACATCTCACCATAACCCCCCTTACATTTTATGGTGAGCCCTCCACAACTCACCTACAACCTACTATACCCAACTGTATATGTCCCCAATAGCCCTTATGCCTACAGGTTTCACATATGTCAGTACAGTAGGGTTTTGGTGTGCTCACATTTCCCATCACAGATATAGTGAGTGGGATATAGGCCCTTCTCTGCAGTACACTGCAATGACCACCAGGCCGCTCTAGAGACCTTTCTGTTGCTCTAATAGGATAGGTCATAATATCTGAAGCTGTCATACAGGCTGATATGTACTGTTTCATAACTGGGGGGGGGGGGGGGAGGAGGGGGGGAATAAGAGGGGCCATGCCTTCATGCCTCCAATTTTTTTGTCAACGTTTTGGCACTTATTTGTTATTGAAACAGGTCTAGCCTCAAATATCCAAGTTTTGCCCTGGACATTTTCTGCAAAGTTCACTATTCTAGAAAAATGTCCAAATCATGTCTGCCCTAATCCCACCCAAAACATGCCCCCTTGAAGATTTAGACACACTGCAGACAAACAGAATAGAAAACTGTTTAAAAATTGTGTTTTGAAAATAACAATTTGGGCATTTTAGCAAATAAAAACATCCACATGCTACTTTACACCATTTTTGAATGATTTTCTTTTTTTTTTTTTTTTTTTTATTCTTTATTCATTTTCAAACTTACAATAAGTGTGACATATGTTCAAACAAATTAACAATAAATACATCACTTAATAATCATCATTGGTACAAAACATAAACTCTCATCACCCCCCCTTCCCACCCTTTCCTACCATATAATCAAATATCTTATAGAATATGTAATAGTAAAATAACCCCCCCTCCCCCCTTCACTATTGAACTTTTAAAACTTTTAAAAATGAGCCACTATATAATTAGGGCAGTAAGGGCAGGAAAATAACAAAAGGGAGGGAAATACAGAAGTGGTCTAATTTGAAAATTAGATCAAAAGAATGAGGACGGGATTGAGATGGGGGGGGTTAGGGTTGCCAGATTTTACATTTGTAAAATCCAGACCACTAGACCCACCCCCAAGACCCACCCATCCCCACCCCGTTATGCCCTAGTCCTTCTCCTAGCCCCACCCTGCTGCTTGCACTGGTCGGGCAGGAGGGCATCCGCATATGTTCTGATGTGATGTGATGACATCACGCACACTTGCATGTGCGCATGACATCATCACATGGCATCCATGCATGTGCGGATGCCCTCTTGCCCACCACAATTTCAGGGGAAGCTCTTCAAAACCCAGACAGAGTGCTGGGTTTTGAAAAGCCATCGACCCCTGGGCATGTCCTCAAAAGGGGGGAAGACTCCAAGTTAAAGGCCTGCTGCTTCTCCCTGGCTTTCAAACGTTCCAAAGGATGGTTTTGTCCTGAGATAGAGGGAGAGAGAGTTCCAGAGGATCAAGGAAGACTTGTCACAAAGAAGGAATTATCAGGAGATGTTATATGGTGCTGGGTGTAAGCCCCTGCAGTGCTTTCTATGTTTCAGCATTACTCTGTCCTAAAGCAACAGCAAACCTGCTGTTGGTCACGGTACCGGGTGGCAAGAAAACCTCCCCAGTAGAGAGCACACTTTCACCCAAATGCACTGCAGACATCTCCTGGGAGAGTGTGGGCCCCAGCAGACACTTGGTATAAAGCAACACTTTCACAAAAATTCAATTTGTAAGCTAATGAACATTTATTGCACGAAATTAGTTCAGTTAAAACACTACTATATAATTCGGCAATTAAAGTGCATAACTGGATCACAAGATATGGCGGCAGCCATTCAGGGAGAAGCGCAGGGCTGGGCGGGAGCTTGAAAAGCTCGCTCCTGCCGGGTGCGCCGCTGGCCTCAAGATCTGAGGCAGCCATCCAGGAAGGGAAGGGCTCAGCGCGGGGTAGGAGCATGGAAAATTGAAGCTTAATTCAGAAAAAACAAAATTTTTTTTAGCTTCGCCACACCCACTTCACACTAAAACATCAATAAACGTAGTTATCCCATCCAACCCACTATGAAGATATTGGGTGTAACATTGGACTAGAGTCTAACCATGAAAGACCAGGTGGACTCCTTAGTTAGAAAGGGTTTTTTTTTTTACCCTCTGGAAGCTTCGGTCCATTAAAGCATATTTCGATGTTTCATCATTTAGAATCCTAGTACAATCCCTTATACTGAGTCAACTAGATTATTGCAATATCACCTACTGGCAATTTTCCAGTGGCGATTACAATTGGTGCAAAACGTGGCAGTCAAGGGTTGAAGAAGTTCGATCATATAACACCTTCCTACCAACTTCTACATTGGCTACCGATGGAGGCACGCGTGAAGTTTAAGTTTGGATGCTTTTGCTTTAAGGCACTATTCGGTTTAGCCCCTAAATATATAACTGACCTCTTCTCTTTCTCAAACAACAGACATAAGAGAAGCTCACACTCGAATTTTGTTTCCCCACTGGTTAAAGGATGTAAATTTAAAAAACACCATCAACATCTTCTCTCACATCAAGCGGCATTATGGGGCAAAGATCTGGAACAATTGCTCATGCATACTACTTATGGGGAATTTAGGAAACACCTAAAAACATACCTGTTCCTGAAGTATTTAGACAACTAACCTGTACAATCCTATTCCACAATAACTGATCTCTAGCGCTGTTAATAACTAGCTTCTAACCTTGTTAATTCTAATTAATTTGTAACATCCTTTAACCATTGTTAACCGCATAGAACTTCACGGTCCTGCGGTATATAAACTGTTATTATTATTATTATTATTAAAGCTTGCTCCTGCCCAATACATCGCTGGACAACCAGGGATTCAAAAAGGCGAAAAAAGGTATGCGGGGGGGGAGGGGGGTTAAAAAATTGTTTGAATCAGCCGGGACTTGAGATAGGAGAGATCCCTCATATCTCAGCCTACCAGGTCATACGGCAGGCCGGCAGAGGCCTGCAACAAACCTGGGAGGGGGATCGGTGGTCACTGGGTGATGACCCGAATATAGGACGAGACCCCCATTTTGGGCCATTTTTTTGGTAATCATTAACAAATGTTTTGTTTCTTCTTTCGTTTCACTTCATATCACTATCCCCTTCCTTTACAAAGCTGCCCTAGCATTTTTTGTGCTGGCCGTGGTGGTAAGAACTCCGACACTCATAGTATTCATATGAGTGTTGGAGGTCTTGCCGGCGCTGAAACTCTAGTGCAACTTTGTAAAGGAGGGCTTATGAGAATTCAACTCAGTCAAATAAATCTAACTCCTGCAAGAGGACTTACCCCATAGCACACCTTAGTAAAACACGTCCATAGGACACCTTAGTAAAACAGGGCCTTAGTCAGATAAGTATTCTTCTGTTTAACAGATACCAATATCCAATTCCAATATCTGTTTTCTCTCACTGCTCTGCTCTGACACTGCTGCACTCATAAAATAAAACCATTTAAATTTAGCTTTCAGTTTGATTATTTACTTTTTTTAAAAAAAATTATTTAATAATTGTAAACCGCATAGAACTTCACGGTCCTGCGGTATATAAACTGTTATTATTATTATTGATTTTTAATCAAAAACAGTGTCATACAAATGAAAGAACAAACGATATTCCACATATTCCACTATTATCTTACTTTTACCATTCACTACAGGAAGGTTTGATTTTAAACTTCTATACTTAAAATAATGTTCTAGCCTTTACTCAAAATTCTAAAGCTGTTGTTTTTTTCTTCCCTGCTCTAGTCTACACCAACAAAGAGCAGGAGAAAAGATAATTTATTCTATAGCAGTTACTCTTATCTATTTTTTTAAAGACACATCCAGCTTTGTTTGAATGCTAAATCACAAAATTAATTTTCCAATCTTTAAAACTCTTTCCTTTGGAATAGCCAAATTATTATTTCAAGTTTTCAGAAAATTTCTCAAATCTATTCAACCAAACTAGATTTGAGGTACTTTCTGATTAAAGAAACCATTTCCAATCCCTTTTCCTAACATTTTAAGCTTCCTTTAAAACTTTCACTTCACAAACCGTTTTAGATAAGTCACATAAAATGTCTCAAAATGCTTCCAAATCACACAACACGCCTCTAATAATACTTCCCTTGCAATGTCACTATCATATAGCACTTTTCTACTCAACAATAATACCTCAACAAACTCTCTTTAAGATACACTCACTCCACACAAGGTCCTCACACTTTCAGATCCAGTCTTCAGTTGCTTCTTCTTAAAGATTCCACACACGAACAACATTCGGATCTTTTCCAGATAAGCCCCGCCACTACTGGAAAAAGTGGACGCGCCGAAAGTTAAGCCCCGCCACCTTTTGCCAGCGCACGCAACCTTAACCAGTGAAGCTCTCAGCACAACGGCCCCACAACGCTTCGCGATGTGTATAAAGTAAAGTGGGGGGGGGTACCCCCCCACGCCCCCACATCGGAGCACCCAAAAATGATTATAAAAAAGAGGATATGAAACTTAACATTATAAAAAAATAGGATAAACTGTCAACCATTTTTTTAAGGGCTCCGACGGGGGGGGGGGGGGGGGGGCGTGGGAGGTTTTACTTTCTACAGATCGCGCCTCTTTTTTATAATTTTTTTTGGGTGGCGGGGGTTAACTTTTTGGCGGGGCTTATCTGGAAAAGATCCCAACATTCCATAGAACATTCACCTTGCACACTCACACATCACACACATGCATTTTAACATTCACACAGCAGACTAACTTATCTTTACCCAACTGCCAGCCCTAAAAACTGCCTCCGATTTAAATTAAACTTTAAAAACCTGAAAAAATTTTAACCTCGGCCATGTACAGCTAAAATTGCTCACTGCCTGCTTCCTTCTCATGCCCTCTAGTATGAGAACAGCTAAGCCTTGCTCCTGTTCCACTCCCGCCCATCACTGTTACCAGAGCCCTCTACCAATCAGGAGGTGCTAAATTCACACCTCCTGACATCCAGGTTTTTGTTTTTTTTTCTATGCCCAGATTTTCTCAGCCCTCTCCTCTCCTGCTTGCACATTCACGGCTATCATCTGTATGGCTGTAGGCCTCACTAGGCCTTCAAATGCCTTTCTGGACCCTGGCTTCTCACAGCCAGGGTCTCAACACATTTCAACTGCATCTGGGAGACACTTCCTGCACTAAAAATGGACACCTTCCCACATCTGTTGTGCCCCCGTGCACCTGACAGCCTCCAGGCCTACCTCTTTTTGGTACCTGACCTTTCCCTTTAGCCCTTCTGGGCCCTTTCTTTGCTCTTCCTACCCTGGGCATCTTTGGCATGCTCCTGTGCGCGCCTGTTACTGGTGTGCATTACTGGTGCATATTTGGCTTTCTCCTGCCTCCTTTCCTCCTCTCATCAGTCGGCAATCAACTGATTGTTGCACTGTGCCACTGAGAGGAACGAAGCCACCCCTGGGGGCGGGAGGAAAGGAAACCCCCTAACTGTCAGGTACCCTCCTGGTCATGGCAGACCCGCAACTCTGTCATTTGTTCTGCCTTGATCCCTGCCTCCAACAATAAGCCCCGTACTCAGTAGGCCAAGCAAGCCCCAAAGAAAAATCAGGGAGCCTGTGCCCAGGTGATCTTTATTTATTTTTTAAACTAGGGTTGGTTACACTCGCAAGCTCAGAAGTATGTTGTACCAACTAGTATGCAAATATATTTTCAGAGGGAAACTCCTTATGGAGTTTCCCTTTGAAAACCCAGCTGGCAGAGGGATAGTAAGAACTTCGTACTTGCATACATTTGCAGCTGTTTTGAAGAAGGTGTAGTTCTAGCTGCAGATAGTCTACACTGACCTTTCAAAATGTCAACTCTGCATTAACATTTCCTTCTCCAGGCTCTGTTTGCCTCAGTTCTGTCTCTTTTTTTTATATGTGGATAAAAATACTCACCTTGTGAGCTATACTCATTGTGTGAAGAGAGGGGGCCAGCAATTTTTAGAGGGAAATCCCCTGGAAAAAAACTTTGAATTTATCCTCCCCTTGTGCAAATCCTGAGGCATCTAGCTGCATAGCCTTACTAGAGCTTCATCAGAGTAATAAAAATCTTGTAAATATGTGTCGCCTTCTGTATATTTGCTTTAGTATCTCATGCGTGTTTCTATTATTGAGGTCTATTCCAATTCAAAACCGAACTGCAAACTCTAATCATATTGCAGAGATTTACTTTCATGAACACCAGCTTCTGAAGCCAGAGTATTACTGCTAGTAAAATAAGGTTTAATTTAGTAGAATGAATAAATACACTTTTTATATGTAAAACCATTTATCAACAAGTCGTGGAAAATTAAATCTCCAGGAGAAAGGTTAAAGGCAATTGCCTAGTACTCTACCTATATTTTCTCAAAAACAGTGGAGTGAACTGCAGTGCCTCTGCTGTAAATCAGTCCTCGTAGTATGTCTAGGATAATAAATTACACGGATTTATATCTCAATTTTCTACGCTTCATAGAAGATGTGGGGAAAGAGAAGAGTTTTGTGAAGCATTAGCTGACACGTTTCTTCCTTGGCTAAAAGAATATATTTAAATATCACGTACATAGAGACATATCTCTAACTATCTTAAAAATCGTGACCAGGAGGAACTTAACATGCATGTGTTTTTTGTTTGTTTCTAGAACTTTAAGCATCAGTCTAGATCTGGCACCTTCGATCCTTCAGATGTGAATAATTCAGACGAGCCAGTTGCGTTTTGTTGTCTGATAATTTTACAAGCCCATTCTAACAAAACTGAAACTGCTTCAAACAGCTGCATTTAAACACTTTTGGCTTGTGAGTGCCATTGCTAGAAATCTATATATATAAAATCGGAGGTATGTATGTGTGTGTGTATGTGTGTATGTGCCGCGATCACGCAAAAACGGCTTGACCGATTCGAACTAAACTTGGTATGCAGATCCCTCACTACCTGGGATGATATGTTCTGGGGGTCTCGCAGCCCACCTGCACACGTGGGCGGAGCTACAAACAGAAAATCAGATTTCATCCATTCATGTCAATGGAAAAAATGTAAAAAGCTGCCAACGCAAAAACGGCTTGCCCACTTTGAACGAAACTTGCTATGCTGATCCCTCACTACCTGGGGTGATATGTTCTGTGGGTCTCGCGACCCACCTGCATACGTGGGCGGAGCTACAAACAGAAAATCTGATTTCACCCATTCAAGTCAAAGGAAAAAATGTAAAAAGCTGTTGGACCGATTTGAACGAAACTTGGTATGCAGATCCCTCACTACCTGGGGTGATATGTTCTGGGGGTCTCGCGGCCCACCTGCACACGTGGGCGGAGCTACAAACAGAAAATCATATTTCACCCATTCAAGTCAATAGAAAAAATGTAAAAAGCTGTGGGACCGATTTGAACGAAACTTGGTATGCAGATCCCTCACTACCTGGGGTGATATGTTCTGGGGGTCTCGCAGCCCACCTGCACACGTGGGCGGAGCTACAAACAGAAAATCAGATTTCACCCATTCATGTCAATGGAAAAAATGTAAAAAGCTGCCAACGCAAAAACGGCTTGCCCGATTTGAACGAAACTTGCTATGCTGATCCCTCACTACCTATGGTGATATGTTCTGTGGGTCTCGTGGCCTACCTGCACACGTGGGCGGAGCTACAAACAGAAAATCTGATTTCACCCATTCAAGTCAATGGAAAAAATGTAAAAAGCTGTGGGACCGATTTGAACGAAACTTGGTATGCAGATCCCTCACTACCTGGGGTGATATGTTCTGGGGGTCTCGCGGCCCACCTGCACATGTGGGCGGAGCTACAAACAGAAAATCATATTTCACCCATTCAAGTCAATGGAAAAAATGTAAAAAGCTGTGGGACCGATTTGAACGCAAATTGGTATGCAGATCCCTCACTACCTGGGGTGATATGTTCTGGGGGTCTCGCAGCCCACCTGCACACGTGGGCGGAGCTACAAACAGAAAATCAGATTTCACCCATTCATGTCAATGGAAAAAATGTAAAAAGCTGCCAACGCAAAAACGGCTTGCCCGATTTGAACGAAACTTGCTATGCTGATCCCTCACTACCTATGGTGATATGTTCTGTGGGTCTCGTGGCCTACCTGCACACGTGGGCGGAGCTACAAACAGAAAATCTGATTTCACCCATTCAAGTCAATGGAAAAAATGTAAAAAGCTGTGGGACCGATTTGAACGAAACTTGGTATGCAGATCCCTCACTACCTGGGGTGATATGTTCTGGGGGTCTCGCGGCCCACCTGCACATGTGGGCGGAGCTACAAACAGAAAATCATATTTCACCCATTCAAGTCAATGGAAAAAATGTAAAAAGCTGTGGGACCGATTTGAACGCAAATTGGTATGCAGATCCCTCACTACCTGGGGTGATATGTTCTGGGGGTCTCGCAGCCCACCTGCACACGTGGGCGGAGCTACAAACAGAAAATCAGATTTCACCCATTCATGTCAATGGAAAAAATGTAAAAAGCTGCCAACGCAAAAACGGCTTGCCCGATTTGAACGAAACTTGCTATGCTGATCCCTCACTACCTATGGTGATATGTTCTGTGGGTCTCGTGGCCTACCTGCACACGTGGGCGGAGCTACAAACAGAAAATCTGATTTCACCCATTCAAGTCAATGGAAAAAATGTAAAAAGCTGTGGGACCGATTTGAACGAAACTTGGTATGCAGATCCCTCACTACCTGGGGTGATATGTTCTGGGGGTCTCGCGGCCCACCTGAACATGTGGGCGGAGCTACAAACAGAAAATCATATTTCACCCATTCAAGTCAATGGAAAAAATGTAAAAAGCTGTGGGACCGATTTGAACGCAAATTGGTATGCAGATCCCTCACTACCTGGGGTGATATGTTCTGGGGGTCTCGCAGCCCACCTGCACACGTGGGCGGAGCTACAAACAGAAAATCAGATTTCACCCATTCATGTCAATGGAAAAAATGTAAAAAGCTGCCAACGCAAAAACGGCTTGCCCGATTTGAACGAAACTTGCTATGCTGATCCCTCACTACCTATGGTGATATGTTCTGTGGGTCTCGTGGCCTACCTGCACACGTGGGCGGAGCTACAAACAGAAAATCTGATTTCACCCATTCAAGTCAATGGAAAAAATGTAAAAAGCTGTGGGACCGATTTGAACGAAACTTGGTATGCAGATCCCTCACTACCTGGGGTGATATGTTCTGGGGGTCTCGTGGCCCACCTGAACATGTGGGCGGAGCTACAAACAGAAAATCATATTTCACCCATTCAAGTCAATGGAAAAAATGTAAAAAGCTGTGGGACTGATTTGAACGCAAATTGGTATGCAGATCCCTCACTACCTGGGGTGATATGTTCTGGGGGTCTCGTGGCCCACCTGCACACATGGGCGGAGCTACAAACAGAAAATCAGATTTCACCCATTCACGTCAATGGAAAAAATGTAAAAAGCTGTGGGACCGATTTGAACGAAACTTGGTATGCAGATCCCTCACTACCTGGGGTGATATGTTCTGGGGGTCTCGCAGCCCACCTGCACATGTGGGCGGAGCTACAAACAGAAAATCAGATTTCACCCATTCAAGTCAATGGAAAAAAATGTAAAAAGCTGTGGGACCGATTTGAACGAAACTTGGTATGCAGATCCCTCACTACCTGGGGTGATATGTTCTGGGGGTCTCGCAGCCCACCTGCACACGTGGGCGGAGCTTCAAACAGAAAATCTGATTTCACCCATTCAAGTCAATGGGAAAAATGTAAAAAGCTGTGGGACCGATTTGAACGAAACTTGATATGCAGTTCCCTCACTACCTGGGGTGATATGTTCTGGGGGTCTCGCAGCCCACCTGCACACGTGGGCGGAGCTACAAACAGAAAATCAGATTTCACCCATTCAAGTCAATGGAAAAAATGTAAAAAGCTGTGGGACCGATTTGAACGAAACTTGGTATGCAGATCCCTTACTACCTGGGGTGATATGTTCTGGGGGTCTCGCGGCCCACCTACACACATGGGCGGTGCTACAAACAGAAAATCTGATTTCACCCATTCAAGTTAAAGGGAAAAATGTAAAAAGCTGTGGGACCGATTTGAACGAAACTTGATATGCAGATCCCTCACTACCTGGGGTGATATGTTCTGGGGGTCTCGCGGCCCACCTGCACACGTGGGCAGAGCTACAAACAGAAAATCAGATTTCACCCATTCATGTCAATGGAAAAAATGTAAAGAGCTGCCATTCTCACAGTAATTCAAAAACTGCTTGACCGATTTGACCGAAACTTGGTATGCAGATCCCTCACTACCTGGGGTGATATGTTCTGGGGGTCTCGCGGCCCACCTGCACACGTGGGCGGAGCTACAAACAGAAAATCAGATTTAACCCATTCATGTCAATGGAAAAAATGTAAAAAGCTGCCATTCTCACAGTAATTCCAACTACCTGGGGTGATATGTCCTGGGGGTCTCGCGGCCCACCTGCACACATGGGCGGAGCTACAAACAGAACATCAGATTTCACCCATTCATGTCAATGGAAAAAATGTAAACAGCTGCCATTCTCACAGTAAATCTAAAACGGCTTGACCGATTTGAACGAAACTTGGTATGCAGATCCCTCACTAACTGTGGTGATATGTTCTGGGGGTCTCTTCACCCAAGAATTTATATGTTCTTGCTCCTGGAGGTGAAACTAAAAATGTTGTTTATAATCAAGTTTTGTGTTAGTTGTATTGTATTCATTTTGTCAAATATTTCACATTATAATTTGAATATTGTACTTTTTATTAAGCTGTAAAAAAATAATTTCATTCACCACTGTAAAGTATCTTTATTTGAATCCATTTACAGTGTTATTGCTATAATTAAATACCCGTGCAACGCCGGGGCATCAGCTAGTTACCTATAAATATGCTGAGAGTAAAAGGTGAAACTACTATAGGAAAGACTAGAATGCTAGGTATTATTAAGAAAGGTATTACAACCAGAACGAAAGAGGTCATCCTGCCGTTGTATCGGACGATGGTGCGCCCGCATCTGTAGTACTGCGTCCAATATTAGTCACCGTATCTTAAGAAGGATATGGCGATACTCGAGAGGATTCAGAAAAGAGCAAAGCGATTGATAAGAGGTATGGAAAACCTTTCATATGCTGAAAGATTAGAGAAACTGGGGCTCTTTTCCCTGGAAAAGCGGAGACTCAGAGGGGACATGATAGAGACTTACAAGATCATGAAGGGCATAGAGAATGTGGAGAGGGACAGATTCTTCAAACTTTCAGAAACTACAAGAATGAGAGGGCATTCAAATAAATAAAGAGGGGTACTGATTCAGAACCAATGCTAGGAAGGTCTTCTTCACCCAAAGGGTGGTGGATGCCTGGGCACGGTATCAGGGTTCAAGAAGGGATTGGATGAATTCCTGAAGAAGAAAGGGATAGAAGGGTATAGATAGAGATCATTATACAGGTCCTGGACCTGATGGGCCGCCGCGTGAGCGGACTGCTGGGAAAGATGGACCCCTGGTCTGATCCAGCAGAGGCACTGCTTATGTTCTTATGTAGTCTAGCGATTCTTAGCACATTCCTTGACATATCCTTGACAGCTAGGGCTCGTTTTACAAAGCCGCGCTAGAGCCTTAACGCACAGAATTGCGCAAGCTATATTGCTGTGAGTGCTACTTGCTTCCGCCTCCTTTTGAGCAGGTGGTAGATTTTCGGCTAGCGCGCGCTAATCTAGTACATGCGTTAAAAACGCTAGCGTACCTTTGTAAAAGGAGCCCCTAGTGTGGTTCTTAGGATATCCTTAAACTAAATAGTGGCTTTAGTAAAACGAGTAATAGATGTTAAATGTACAGGGTGCAACAAACAGACTGCAGACAATGTACAAGATGCAGGCGTTGTTTATTAGTAAATGCAGTAACATATACAACCTTATAGCCAAGCAAGGGACCCGACACGGTCCATGTTTCGGATGACACGCCTTCCTCAGGGGTCCATGGTGGTTAAGGTATAAAGCAAACTGCGTAAACATTTTTTTACCATTGTGTAAGACTTGCTTGACCCCATTTGATCGTGATTGGCGTGTATTTGTTATCTTTTACGCAGTTTGCTTTATACCTTAACCACCATGGACCCCTGAGGAAGGCGTGTCATCCGAAACACGGACCGTGTCGGGTCCCTTGGTTGGCTATAAGGTTGTATATGTTACTGCATTTACTAATAAACAACGCCTGCATCTTGTACATTGTCTGCAGTCTGTTTGTTGTTTTCTGGTTGCTATTGTTTACTGCAGACTACGTTGAATTTTCTTTCTCCCAAATGTACAGGGTGCCCACAAAAACACTCCTTGATTACAAAACCAAAATTAATTGGAATATTCTTTTACCTTTGAGGTTACAGTTTCATCAACTCATAAAGTTTCATATGCTATCTGTTGATTACAAACACTCGATGTGTGCCCCACCTGTTACTCAGCAAACATCTATGCAATAATCGAAGCATATCTGGCATGATTGTGTTTATAGCTTTAGTGATGCGTTCCTGCAGATCACCCATATAGTAGTTGCGGGTAGTGGAGGTACGTACACTCTCGACCTCTTATACAAAGGCGCGCTAACGGCCCCGAAGCTCATAGAGATTTAAAGGGCTTCGGGGCTGTTGCTGTGTGGCAGCCGCTAGCACGACTTTGTAAAAGAGGCTGTCTGTCTTTCAAGTAACCCTAAAGGAAAAGTCACAAACAGTAATATCCGGTGATCTTGGGGGCCACTTGAGTAACACCTGGTCATTTTGTCACGTTGCATTGTCTGAAGGTTGCAACTTCTGCACCAATTGTTCAGAGTAGTGAGGACATAGAAGGATTGCCAAGACCTACAACGAGACATAAACACACTCAAGGAATGGGCAGCGAAATGGAAAATGAGGTTCAATGTGGATAAGTGCAAGGTGATGCATGTCGGTAACAGAAATCATATGCACAAATACAAGATGTCCGTTGCTATACTCGGAGAGAGCCCCCAGGAAAGAGACTTGGGAGTGCTTGTAGACAAGTCAATGAAACCGTCCGCGCAATGTGCAGCAGTGGCGAAAAGGGCCAACAGAATGCTAGGAATGATTAAGAAGGGGATCACAAACAGATCTGAGAAGGTTATCATGCCGCTGTACCGAGCCATGGAACGACTCCATCTGGAATGGCTCCACCTGGAATACGGTGTCCAACACTGGTCGCCGTACATGAAAAGGGACATAGTACTACTCGAAAGGGTCCAGAGAAGAGCAACTAAAATTGGTTAAGGGACTGAAGGAGTTGCCGTACAATGAGAGGCTAGAGAAACTGGGCCTCTACTCCCTTGAAAAGAAGAGACTGAGAGGGGACATGATCAAAACATTCAAGATATTGAAGGGAATTGACTTAATAGAGAAAGAGAGATTGTTTACCCTCTCCAAGGTGAAGAGAATGAGAGGGTACTCGCTAAAGTTAAAAGCGGATAGATTCCGTACAAATGTAAGAAGGTTCTTCTTCACCCAGAGAGTGGTTGAAATCTGGAACTCTTTTTCAGAGGCTGTTATAGGTTAAGCACCCTTCAGGGGCAGATTCTGTATAAGACGCCGGTCTCAGCAGCCACCTAAGAAGCAGCTGAGAATCACACACTGGCGTCCTATACAGAATCACATCTGCCTTAAAGGACAGATGCCTAACCCTAGCCAACCACTCTGATTCTCTAACTGGAACCCATGTCACAGGTGCTGGTTAGAGAATTGCTTAGGGAGCCCTTGCCATCAGCTGATAATGGCAAGGGAATCCCCCTGGCAGGAGGGATGCCCATTCCCTCCTGTCACCAAACCCCTGAACCCCACAAAACATCTAGGCATGAGGGATGTCCACTCCCTCCTGCCACTACCCACAACCCCCCTGGGACCCCTGATACCCCATAAACAAGAATCCTCCAACATCCCCTCATAAGGCTGCAGGCCCCCCACCCCTAACTGTACCCACACACTCCTAATTCCCCCTCATACTTGTAGCTGAAAGTCTGGCTGGAGAGATTCTCATTCTAAATTAGCAAGCTTTCCCTTTTCCAGTGCATTCTGAGATGCACCAGGAAGAAGCCTAAGGCACCTGAGTCAACCGGAGTCTTAGACTACTCCCATTGCATCCCAGGATGCACTGGGAAGGAGGCCTCCCTTTCTTGGGGAGGTAGACAACATGGGTAGGGAGGGTAAGTGGTCGCAGCTTGCAGGAAAGAGAGGGTTGGGGGCAAGAAGATAAATTAGGAACATAAGAATAGCATCACTGGGTCAGACCAATGGTCCATCAAGCCCAGTAGCCCGTTCCCATGGTGGCCAATCCAGGTCACCAGTACCTGGCCAAAATCCAAGGTGTAGCAATATTCCATGCTACTGATACAGGGCAAGCAGTGGCTTCCCCCATGTCTTTCTCAATAACAGCCTATGGACTTTTCTTCCAGGAACTTGTCCAAACCTTTCTTAAATTATGTTAAGACGTGAGGTTCAGTGTGTAAGTTGGATTCATGTGAGATACTGCCATGAGTTGGAGCATGGGTTTGCAGTACCACAGGTCGTGCATATGGGGCTAAAAAGTTAGACTTTTTGAGATAAAAAGGTCAGTTAGTGTGGTACTGCCTATCTGTGGAAGATGCAAGAATGTTTTGTAATGGTATGGTATTATGCTAATGTTACTGTTAAAGAATATGTTTTGTTGCAATAAAGCTGCAGCCAAGATTTTGCCACTGTTGAAATGGATTGAAGCTTAATTTTTGGTAATAAATGTTATAAGCAAGAGCGAATGGAATTGCAAGTGCCAATGTTAGTGTTTTTCAGCTTTGACATCATCCATAATAAAAACATCTTTAGCATAGGGTGTTAGCAGAGGTAGAACATGTGGAGGGCCATTTTTGATATGACACCCAAATCTAAAATCCAGTACCAAACATGTCCATTTACAAAACGTTTATCCTGTTTGTTTTGAAAATTGCCATTTTTCAGATGTACATTTATTTTTTTGAACCATTATAAAAAACAAACAAAAAACCATGGCAAAAAGAAAGTTGGATGGGGATCGCTTCTTAAGAAGTGTCTGTCAATCTGCTGGAGTGTTTATCAATCTCTGCTGGAGGAGTCTTACCTCAAGTGTTGAAGGGCTCTTTAAAGAGAAAAGTTTTGATCTTGGATCTGAATTTCTCCAAAGAATATTCTAATCTGATGTCTAGGGGTAGAGCGTTTCAAAGAGAAGGTGCCAATATGCAAATTAGTGCCAATATTTGAACGTTAATTAAGAGACTGACTCAAGTCAATTAAACCAACATATGAGAAGGACCCGTTGTACTGTAACGTAGCTCAGAGACTTGTAACTCTGAAGAGGGGGAGGTTACCCCCTCTTGGGTTAAGAGTTTTCATCCAATCATAGCATGATATTTAGTAAAAACAGGTCCAGCTCTTGAAGGTAAAAATTAATTAGTAACTGTATTCAACACTTAAAACGATACTGCTTTCAAAACTTTTGAAGAGTGCAAAAAAAGTAATTGCATTCAGGTTGTACTGGAAGTGTAAGAATGTACTTAGCTTGTGTGCAAAAATACAACTTCTCAGGGTCCCGACGAGGCCCCGTTTCGGCGTCTGCTTCAGGAGACCCCGCCAACCGAGAGTTAGATATTTTCAAAAAAGACACACCATGTATGAGTTCTTTAACTGTAATCTGAAATGCAACAACAAAAGAAAAGTGAAATGCACCAGATCCAAGCACTGAAACTCAAAAAACTGCTGTTCCTGTGCAAGATTTTAAAGTATTAACAGCTGACAAGGAAGAGAGACACAATGAAAATACATACCGGTCAAAAATTGAAAAGTTCCGTGCAACGGAGAACGCCAGCACCCGCTCTGACTTTTAAACCAGAGGGGGAGGGGAACAGCCGAGCGTGGGAACGTGATGACATCATTCATTCACATTACAGAAGCATGAAACAATGTATTACTACTGCTACAGATGGGAAGCTGTAACGCCAAACAAAATCAAAGAAATGCTGCCCATTCGATTTCGATATGTGCATTCGATATGTGCATTTCGATATGTGCATTCGATATGTGCATTTTGATATGTGCATTCGATATGTGCACAGGGCAGAGGAAGTTAGGCACAGATTCTTATTAAAAGGATATCCACCAGCAGTACTCAAGAAAGCCTACAAGAGAGGCTTATATGCCAATCGGACTTTGCTATTACAGTCACAAGCCAAACCTGAATCTCGCTCACTGGTGTGTGTTATACCATAATCTATTCATGCTTTCCAAATCAAGAAAATCATTAAACAACATTGGCCTATCATGCAGTACCATGAAGCTTTTCACGATGTCCCTAGGTTTGCTTTCTCCAAATCTTTGAATCTTAAACAGAAACTCACTCACTCTCAGTTCCTAAGTCAGCCATCTCAACAATCTCCACAGGGGCAACATTCTCCATGTGGCCGCTGTAAAACATGCCGATATAGTATCACAATTCAACAAATGTCACTTACGCCTCACCTGAAGTACACGCAGCACAGTATGAATTGTAATTCTCATCACGTAGTGTATGCCATATCATGCCCATGCCATCTCGTCTATGTAGGGTGCACCACCCGTAACCTGAAACTCCGTATTGGGGAGCATATGAGTCGCATTCGGACAGGGGTGCAAGAAGCCCCCCTCGTTCAGCATTGGCAACAAGCTAATCATGCCGTGGAAGATCTTACATTTACAGTGTTGGACTGCATTTTTAGCCCCAGGGGTGGTGACATTGCCCGCATGTTGTGGAGGAGAGAACAAAAATGGATCTTTAACTTAAATTCCCTCCACCCGAATGGCCTTAACAATGAAATCGAATGGGCAGCATTTCTTTGATTTTGTTTGGCGTTACAGCTTCCCATCTGTAGCAGTAGTAATACATTGTTTCATGCTTCTGTAATGTGAATGAATGATGTCATCACGTTCCCACGCTCGGCTGTTCCCCTCCCCCTCTGGTTTAAAAGTCAGAGCGGGTGCCGGCGTTCTCCGTTGCATGGAACTTTTCAATTTTTGACCGGTATGTATTTTCATTGTGTCTCTCTTCCTTGTCAGCTGTTAATACTTTAAAATCTTGCACAGGAACAGCAGTTTTTTGAGTTTCAGTGCTTGGATCTGGTGCATTTCACTTTTCTTTTGTTGTTGCATTTCAGATTACAGTTAAAGAACTCATAGATGGTGTGTCTTTTTTGAAAATATCTAACTCTCGGTTGGTGGGGTCTCCTGAAGCAGACGCCGAAATGGGGCCGCGTCGGGACCCTGAGAAGTTGTATTTTTGCACACAAGCTAAGTACATTCTTACACTTCCAGTACAACCTGAATGCAATTACTTTTTTTGCACTCTTCAAAAGTTTTGAAAGCAGTATCGTTTTAAGTGTTGAATACAGTTACTAATTAATTTTTACCTTCAAGAGCTGGACCCGTTTTTACTAAATATCATGCTATGATTGGATGAAAAACTCTTAACCCAAGAGGGGGTAACCTCCCCCTCTTCAGAGTTACAAGTCTCTGAGCTACGTTACAGTACAACGGGTCCTTCTCATATGTTGGTTTAATTGACTTGAGTCAGTCTCTTAATTATAGCTCAGCCATTTTTCTGACTCCTTTTGTTACATTGTCCCTGTCTATTGGAAAAATATTTGAACGTTAGCAGCATTATTGGTGCTAATTGGCTCGTTATTCAATTAAATTGTATGCACAAATTGGGCAAGCACCCAAATTTGCATGTGCAATTTGGAACCCCATTTATTTATTTTGGGGGAAGATGCTTGGAATATGGTTGCTAATAAAGAGGGTTTTGAAGACTAGGAATGCTCTTCTCTTCTCCACTGGACTTTGATGCTATTTGTGCAGAGGTGATTGTCTCCATTGTCTTTGCTGGGATATGGTCAATGATAGTGCATTTCAATTGGTCAAACATATGTTTTGTTTTTAAAAAAAATAAAATTATGTACTATAGTTGTCTTAGTTAATTTCACACTAAGGACTAACAAGAAATATTCTGATAGACACTCTTATGATAGTATTTCTGGAACATATGGACCTTCAGACCACCATCGGGTATAAAACACCGATTGTTTAACTCTTCGTCGGTCCAGCCTTTATTAATTATTCATAGTATGCTCATTTTTGAATTTTTATCATTGTTTTTTAACTTAATTTTTCTAAAAATTTTCTATATATTCATGACAAACGGAACGTCACATAGCTTTAGCTTATAGTGATACTGTCCTGTCTTCACCTCTCCCGACATGCATGTTTCAAAAAAGAAACCTTTCTTCAGGGTCGAGGGAAACTACAATGAAATAACAATATGCCTTACTTTCTCATGTATAAAAAGACAAACTAACAACAGATACTGCCTCTCTTGAATATTCTAAACTAAAAAAACTACAAAACTAGTTGCTTATCGATTGAGGGAGCTAACTTGAAGTTGTAACATGGCCGCGGTTTGCAATTACGGCCGTTAAATACAACTGGCCTAACGCACATCACCGGATGTGAGACGTTATCACCGGCCTAACGCACATCGATGGACGTATGACGTCATCACCGTACCAGTGCAAGGCTCAGCAACATGACCGGAGCTAATGTCACTCGGCTCTCATAGGATAGATAACCACTCGATTTCTTCATTAAGTCCTACAGGAGCCAGGACTTGAGTCTGTATATCCATTTCTGCTCTTTGAATGCTAATGCTTTCTGGATATTCCCTCCTTCCCACCCTACTGTAACAGAGTCAGTGATTTTCCATTTGATGTCTGACCACTCATGTCCCATCAACTGCCAGCAGAAATGGATATACAAACTCAAGTCCCTGGCTCCTGTAGGACTTAATGAAGAAATCGAGTGATTATCTATCCTGTGAGAGCCGATTGACATTAGCTCCGGTCCTGTTGCTGAGCCTTGCACTGGTACGGTGATGACGTCATACGTCCATCGATGTGCGTTAGGCCGGTGATGACGTCTCACGTCCGGTGATGTGCGTTAGGCCAGCTGTATTTAACAGCCGTAATTGCAAACCGTGGCCATGTTACAACTTCGAGTTAGCTCCCTCAATCGATAAGCAACTAGTTTTGTAGTTTTTTTAGTTTAGAATATTCAAGAGAGGCAGTATCTGTTGTTAGTTTGTCTTTTTATACATGAGAAAGTAAGGCATATTGTTATTTCATTGTAGTTTCCCTCGACCCTGAAGAAAGGTTTCTTTTTTGAAACATGCATGTCGGGAGAGGTGAAGACAGGACAGTATCACTATAAGCTAAAGCTATGTGACGTTCCGTTTGTCATGAATATATAGAAAATTTTTAGAAAAATTAAGTTAAAAAACAATGATAAAAATTCAAAAATGAGCATACTATGAATAATTAATAAAGGCTGGACCGACGAAGAGTTAAACAATCGGTGTTTTATACCCGATGGTGGTCTGAAGGTCCATACGTTCCAGAAATACTATCATAAGAGTGTCTATCAGAATATTTATTGTTAGTCCTTAGTGTGAAATTAACTAAGACAACTATAGTACATGATTTTATTGACTATACAACTGAGGCTCTTGTATACTATTGATTGTTTTTTTTAAAGACACAATGGCATACCATTGTCTCTTCCAGCTTGTCACACACGGCGACACACTATTTTTTCTGTCACAGCCCCTCAAATGTGGAATTTACTCCCAATTCATGTACGAGAAGAATTAAGTTTGGATAGATTTAAGAGCAAGCTAAAATGCTTTCTTTTTAAAGATGCATTTGACAGCCAATAAAACTAGAATGCAGGATTTGATTAGGGTTCTCTACTGAGCCCTGGGCTTTAAATTCTCTGTCTCCCCTTACCTATTGTTGTTTTTCCCTTATATGTTTCCTTTACTATCTTTTAAACTTGTATTTCTTTTCCTATTCTCTTCCTCTTGTGTCATTCGTTTGTCTTGTGAGTCATATTTACATTGTCTGTTTCCCTTTAATTATTGTAATTTAATATTTTAATATTTTGTACATCGCTTAGAATGTGGAGTAAGTGATTAATCAAATACTTAATAAACTTGGAAACTTGGAACACAGAAAATAATGCTTGAGCTCCATAATTCTGGTTTTAAATACCTGAGATGTGTATCTTAAATAATACCAATACTAATATCACTTTTATACTGCATATGCCTTTTTAACAGCTCATTGCATGGTATAAAAACAGAAAGCTGAGAATACATAGAAAATTATAGCACGTTTGCTAATCAAAACATCCCATTTTGCACTTCTTAAAACATATTTTTGAAAAAGAAAAGCCTTAAGCTGCTTCTCAAAAAGCCAATACACTCCCAACCTCTCTCTACTGGCAGATACTGTGTGAAGTAACATAAACCCTGTGAATGGATACCCTGAAGCTTACCATACCATACCAGCGCCACATGCAAGAACTCATAATACACATACCCTACCCAGGGCAGGATTAATTCTTCAAGGGCCCCTAGGCACATAAGTACACTGGGCCCCCCTGGCCCTGCCCCGCCCATGCCCCGCCCCATTTATCTGTTTTCTTCTTTACTTCTTTATTTCTACTTGTATTTCTTGTTTTAAAAAGTTCAAAACAAACAAAGATTAGTATACCAGTGCACAGTTTTTTCTTCTATGCAACCCCCAAACATCTCTGAACTAATCCCCCTTCCTTCCCTTCCCACCTACTTACCCAGGAATTTAACTCTGAACCCTTTCCATGCATATATGAAAGTGTTCAAATATTTTTAAAGCAGTAATACTATCCAAAATATAAGTCTATATTAATAACCAAGTTTACAACGCCTCTCAACTGCCTCGCCATCAACCAACCTGAATAAGTGACGTCAGCTCTGCTCAGGGAAAAAGGTAAATGACATCGGAGGGGTTGGACCGGCAGATGCAGTCATTGTGGGACCTTGCAGCAACACTTTGCATCTGCCGGTCTACCCCCTCTGACGTCACTTATTCAGGTTGGTTGATGGTGATGACGGTGTTCTCAATCTCCCAGGGGTGGGGGTGGGTGGGGGGGGGGCAGCGCTGCCGATCTTTCCTGGGGGGGCCCGCGTTGCCAAGGGAAAAAAGCAAACAAACCGAGTGCTCTGTTTCATCGGGGCCCCCTGACAACTTCGGGCCCTAGGCACGTGCCTACTTGGCCTATGATAAGTCAAAAATATGAGGGTCCATTGAAAAGTTCTCAGCCCATCCAAGAAGAGAATGATGTGGAGCCATGAAACTTATGAGCCACTCCATACTTTTCTTGACACTTTTCATTTAATTTCATATCATTAAAACAAAAAGTGTCTAGAAAAGTGTGGAACAACTTGCAAGTTGCATGTCTCCATAAGCATTCTCTTCTTGGTAGGGCTGAGAACTTTTTAGCGACCCCTCGTACACCTCCCTTTGGGAAAACAGGACAAGCGAGATTGCTACAGATCCCTACATACAACCTACATATTAACAGAATCCCTTCCCTCAGTTACACATGGAAACAGACTATCACCTAGTAAAAGTAACAGATTGCAAATTAGAAACAAATATGCAGACAAAAACTTAAATGAAAACCCCAAGAGACCTTAGACTCTCAACAGTAGAATACTGAAGAAAGAAAAACAAATACATTTCTCCCAGAAGAAAATATAGCAGTAAGTAATGAACATTTTCAAGGTGACATACTTCATTTTCTAAAAATTAAAAAAAATATATTTTGTACCTTTGTCTGATCATTTTATTTTTCTAGTTAAGTTGGTTTTAGTCTCTTTTTACGTACCACTTGATTATGCTTAAGTCCTCCTTTTGAATCTCACATTCCATTTTCCTTTTCATCGCTCTTCTATCTTCTTCCTTTCATCTCTAACATCTTTATTTCTCTTATCTATTTTTTAAAATCTATTCCACTTCACCTCCTTATTTCTCTAGTCTTTGTATTTCCACCTGTTTCTCTCATTCCTGGTTTTCAGCAACCTTCTTCCAGTTTCCAGGCCATCAAACACTAGCTTTCTTTTCTCAGTCCTGAGCTCCAGCATCAACTATCTACTCCTTTCTCCCAATGCTCAGCCTCAGGATAGGTTTCCATCTTCTTCTCTCATCCCCCTATCCTTATAGCCCAACATTCTTCCTCTCTCTCTCTCTCTCCCCTCCACTCTTGTAGTCAAACCTCTTCCCTCTCTCTTCCCTCAAATTTGTAGCTTAGCATTTCCCTTTCTATCTCCTCCCCATAATCAGTATCTCACCCCCTCCCCCCGCCAGGAAGATAGGCAGCCTGGAATACTATGACTGTTAATGTAGCTGGTTTAAAAAATAGGTTTGGACAATTTGACCCCCACTGGGACATTGTTGTGCCTGCTAATCATCAAAATACTTATGAGCACAGATGGGTGAACTAGAGAATGTTATAGGGAGAAATTTGTACCCATCACCACAGGAACGCCATTTTCCCGTCCCCATGAGTTTTGTCGTGGTCCCTGTCCCTGCCCCATTCCTGTAAGCTCTGCCTTAACTGCACACACCTCAAACACTTATGATTTAAAAGTGTTTGAGGCTTTTGCAGATGAGGACAGAGCTTGCAGGAATGGGGCAGGGCCAGGAAAAGAACTCGCCGGGACGGGACAGGAAAATGAGTTCTCATGGGGACGGGGAAAAATTTGTCTCCTTGTCATTCTCTAAGGTGAACTAAACATTTTAGATTCAATGTTTCGGTCAGTGGCTACATCTTACTTCTGGTTTGCCGTCGCATCAAAGAATGAAGCTCAATCTCTTTATCATCAGTTTCACTGTTATTGTTATAACCCCTGGCTTCCTATGTTCACAGGAGAAATGCCAGAAGAAACTAAAAAGAGAATGAATAGGAAAAATAGAAATCCCCACTTTACCCATATTTTCAGTTTCTGGGACACTGATCCACTAGAGTTACTGTATGTGGATAGATGTAACCAACTGCACAGAGAATTCTTCGATGGCGCAATCTTGCAATGGTGCGTCCGTGTTTCTGACCTTGTGGCTGCCACACAACTAAAGATCGAATACTGTGTTGCTGCACTCTGCATGGACAAACAGGCAATGTACGAGTTGCATGTTGCATTTCGCTAGCTCCGCTCTGGCTATCGCACAATTTAACAATTGCCTTTAATTTTTGATTTGCCCTCGTGTATTTACCCAGGATACGTCTAAGCTTGTTGGGCACTTAAAATTTCTTCGTCTTTTCTCTGTTGGGGTCCAAGTAACCATTGGAGCTCTTAACTATGCAGGTGGTGTCTAAAAGAACAGTCATTTTAACACTTTTGATGTAGATAATGAACTTCCTTTCTATGTGCTTGTCCCTGTGGTGCTGGTAGTTTCTGAACACGACCCAAGTACCAGTGGCGTACCAAGGGTGGGGGGGGGGTCCTCCCCGGGTGCAAGCCATGAGGGGGGTGTTCCCGGTCTGGGAGTCATGATCCGGGAACTTCCCTTCTCACAGCCCGGTGCCAAGGATCTGGATAGTCACCATGGTCCAGCATGTTCCCAGCCTTCTCTCCTGTCCGATGGCCCTTTACCTTCCATGAAACTGAAAAAACTGCCGGCCTCAGCAGTGATTCAGCTACATCGCCCGTGGCTCCCCTTCCTGCTTTCCGCATCTGCCAATGATGCAACTTCCTGTTTCCACCTGGGTGGATTGTGGCAGAGGCAGACATGGAAAGCAGAAAGGGGGAGCCGCAGACGACGTAGCTGACATGGAAAGCAGAAAGGGGGAGCCGCGGACGACGTAGCTGAATCACTGCCAAGGCCGGCAGTTTTTCAGCTTCATGGAAGGTAAAGGGCCATCGGACAGGAGAGAAGGCTGGGAACATGCTGGACCATGGGGACTATCCAGAGCCTTGGTACCAGGCCGTGAGAAGGGAAGTTCCCGGACCATGACTCCCAGGCTGGGAAAACCCCCTTCATGGCTTGCACCTGGGGGAACATTACTAAAAATATTTTTTTACATGGGGGGGGTGTCAAAAATGATGGCAGGGGTGTCAAAAAACAATGGGCCCCGGGTGTCACATACCCTAGGTACGTCACTGCTAAGTACCTAGTTAAAGGTTAAAAGCTAAAAAGCAGAATACCTTATGTCCTTCAATAAAAGCCTTTGCTTTTCTTTTTCCAGATGCTGGCGAGGTACAATTAGTAACCTGGCCAGACAGTTTCCTTCTTTTCCTCCCCCAGTGATAATCTCTGCAGCTTGAAGCCAGATGCTGTACTTCTTAGGAATTCCTTAGTGCTTTCTATCTATGATCCCCCCTTCCACTCCCCCCCTGAAGAATGTCTCTGCTACAGAGCAGGAGGCATCAGATTCTTCTGGGAGACACCAAGTACAAGTGTATGTGGATAGAAGAATTATGTGAAAAAGTCAGACGAAAACGACATGAACTTTTCGCTAAAACAACAACAATGCACCAGCTCCTATGAAGGAGTTTTTAGTCAGAAAACAAATAACTGTATTGGAACACCCTCCCTACCCACCTGATCTGGCCCCCAATGACTTTTTTTTTTTACCTGAAGAAAAAGGAAATATTGAAAGGAAGACATTTTGATGACATTCAGGACATCAAGGGTAAGACGGCGACAGCTCTGATGGGCATTCCATACAAAGAGTTCCAAAATTGCTTTGAAGGGTGGACTAGGCGCTGATGTTGGTGCATAGCTTCCCAAGGGGCATACCTCGAAGGCCACAGTAGTGATATTTAGCAATGAGGTATATAGCACTTTTTCTAGAATGAGTTTGCAAACTTAATTGTCAGGCCTCATATCTAACATAGGTGCTATCTTCTAATTTTCATTGGTAATAACCAGTTAAATGCTGCTGAAAATTAATGAATAGGCCCTAACAAGCTATTTAGCTAGTCAGTGGCTATTTCTGGACGATTGAATCATTTTGGATATTAACCAGTATATAACTAATTTTAAAAGAAAAACTGGTAGTCCTTCTCTCCAGAGCTAAACACACTGAAGAAAACCATATTGCCATTCAGTTCAGTCCCTGAGTTGGGCAGAAAAAAGGGATGATGTGGTCTGATGCACCACAACTCCCCTCTTTCTATGTAATTCCAGACAGAGTGATGGGTGGGGCAGAAGAAGGGATCAGATTAGCAGAAAAGAAAAAAATATTTTAGACCTAAGTTAGCCTGATCTTACTTTTGGTAGCTCCCAATTCTAACGGTTTCATTTTCTAGATTTTCTACTTTTTGCTGAAAGCACAAAATCATGGGAGATGAAGAACCCTGAGTATTGCAGTGAATGGACACAAAAGCATACCTTTGTGAGGATTCTCGTAGATATGGTTTGCGTGTTGTCTGGGAAAATGTTTTTGTTATGGTAGACCCAGGCAGGTATCAGGAAAATGAAATAACCCAGATGTAGGAAACTGGAAACGTCTGTTCAAATCTGATCAAATTTAATTGCTTTTGGATTTCTAAAATCTTGCTTACTCAGATTAAGGATTTTAGAATAAATCGTATCATGCCAATCTGGAATGTACTAGGATAATTGCTATGTGAAAAGTGGAAAAAGCCACAAAGAATCAAGATGGAGCCAAGAGTCCACATTAAAAACAAACAAACAAAATTAATTGAATAAAAGTAAGGCAGCATAATCCAAATGTGGAATGATGTAGAGTAGGATCCAACATGGTCCATTTTTCGGCAATAACCGCCTTCCTCAGGAGTCCTTTAGTCTGTGTTAAACATCATGTGTGCACAGAGTAAGGACTCCTGAGAAAGGCAGATACTGCTGAAACATGGATCATTTTGGGTCTTACTTTATTGTTCCTCTCGGATTCCTCCTCTGTGGAGTTATTAGGGTCAATTCTTTGCTTGCGATTGGGTCCTACTCTACACCAGTTCACATTTAGATTATGCTACCTCACTTTTATGAAATGAATAAATATTTTTTAGTTTTTGCTGTGGACTCCTGGCTCCGTATTGATTCTTTGGGCCTCTTCTATTAAACTGCACTAGTAGTTTCTAGCGCGGGGAGCTGCATTGAATGGCCCGCGCTGCTCCTGACACTCATAGAGTTCCTATGAGTGTCAGGAGCAGCGCGGGCCAATCAGCATGGCTCTATGCGCTAAAAACTACTAGCGCAGTTTAATAGAAGAGGGAGTTTGTGACTTTCCACTTTTCACATAGTGATTTTCCCTTCTTGTGGATTTGCCACCCCCTTTTTTAAATTTTTGCTAAGATTATTACTTGCATTACATTTGACTTAACATCAACTATGCGTTTATTGTTTCTCCATGAACAAAATCAGAAAAGTAGACATGGATTTAAGTTCAGAGATTTTCTGTACTTCCAGTAAATAATAAAACATGTGAGGAATCAATTCATAGGGGAATAAAGAATAAGTCATTGATGTAACCTATAGCACTTCTCCGGGGCTCTGAGAATAACTGGGGATTCTAGTCTTTGTTTATAAATTTTGTTTTCTCTTTTCTTAGTCTGATCCCAAATCACACAGCGCTTCCTCTTTCCCGTCATGTAGACAGCCACTGAACTATATGTAGGCAGGTTTGTACAAAGTGTACTTTTTCTTTTGCTATCAAAATTCATCAAGAAGAAGAGAAAAGATGCCGTGGGCAAATTTGTATGGAAAATCAATGTCTGTTCTGTTGATTTCAACTATCCCTATTCATAATTTATTAAAGATAGGAGGATAGGGGAGGGGGATGCATTAGCAAGACATGGAGGCTATGGCTTCTTTATCTCTTTTTTATCCTTCTCAGGGAAAAAAGAAAAGTGTCCCTCTGAAATCTCAGATATGATCCTGATGGATCATTTGCATATGTAGTATTTAATGAGAACACTTACCTTCTAGCTTGAACTTTGAGAAATTGAAAACACGGACTGAGATTATAATTCTGAGGACATGTTCAACATGATTATGATTGTAGACTCAACACACATGTGAGTTTAAAGAGGTTGCCGCCACCTGTGTGTTCACAGTTATTCGGAGTCAGAGTGGGAGGAGCCAATGTGACAATGAGTATTTGCGCAACAGCTGAAGTAACTGAGTAGATGAGCACACCCACAAGTCTAGATGCCTTGTTTTAAAAAAAGCTGTTTTGTTCTCTGGAAACTCTGTACTATTAAATCGTATTTTGATTTCAGCTCTTTCAGACTCTTGTGCAGTCTCTGGTTTTGGGCCTACTAGATATTATTTGGGCTCCTATAAGAAAACTATTAGGAAGATAAGAGTTGTTCAGAATACGGTGGTTCATCTGATCTATAACTTGAAGAAATCTGAACATATAACACCTTATCTTAGGAAATTGCTTTGGCTTCCTGTTGAAGTGAGAATACTTTTCAAATTTGCTTGTATCAGTTATAAGACTCTATTTGGAAAAGCACCATGTTATATGATGAAACATTTCAGACTTTCAGGTAATGAACGCCATACACATGGTTGTTCTTTTTTTCTCTTTCCCATCCTTAAAAGGATGCATGTATATAAGATTTCTTGAACGAACTCTATCTTTCCAATGGCAAATGGAGTAAAACGTTAAGGGGTCGTTTTACAAAGCCACGCTAGGGCCTTAACGCGTGGAATAGCATGTGCTAAATTGCCGCACGTGCCAGCCGCTACTGCCTCCTATTGAGCAGGCGGTAGATTTCCGGCTAGCGCATGCTATAGCGCGCGCTAGTCCGGTGCGTGCAATAAAACCGCCAGTGCGGCTTTGTAAAAGGAGCCCTAAGTGGTTTGATTGTGGCTTCTAATTCCTACCAAACTTTTAGGAAAAATGTTAAAACCTATTTTTTTTTTATAAATTCATCTGATGTTATCACGAATTTTAACGCTATTGCTTTACTATTGCTTGTGTTGTCCAGCTTTTCTTTATTGTAAACCGCATAGAACTGAGAGGTCTTGCGGTATAAAATGCAATTTATTTTTATTTTTAAATCTTTATTGATTTTCAAGGCATAGAAAAAGTGCAACAATTATACAGTCAAAAATATCAAAGAACAGCACTTATATACTTACAATTAACTGAAACAAATTATCCTACCCCCCCAACCTCTCCCTCCCTCCTCACCTGGATGTGTGTATCTGTTAACTAAAGTTTTAATCATTCCGTAGTTTAACATATGACTCCAATGGACTCCAAATAGCTGTAAAATTCTTACTATTCCCAGATTGTTCCACAAGCATCCTTTTATATCTATAATATAAACAAAGGGCTCCTTTTACTAAGGTGCATTAGCGTTTTTAGAGCACGCAGGAAATTACCGCGCACTACACTTTTAGAACTAACGCCAGCTCAATGCTGGCATTAAGGTCTAGTGCGCGTGGCAATGTAGCGCGCGCTATTCCGCGCGTTAAAGCCCTAACCTGGCTTAGTAAAAGGAGCCCAAATTGTTTCCCACCAAAAAAAAAAAAAATTCAACCTGTCCCAATTTTTCCAATTCCTAGTTATTAATTGCATGGCCACCCCAGTGATAATAATAAGAAGTCGATTTTTATATTTGTCTATTGGACTATTAAGTTTTAAGAATGTCCCAAATAAAACCACATCATACGAAAATGGAATAGAGACACCGAATACCGTAATAATTTTGCCCCAAATTGACTTCTAAAAATTGAGTATCAACGGACAATAAAATAAAAGATGATCCAGTGTCCCTACTTCAAGTTGACAGTGCCAGCATCTATAAATAAAATGTATTATTATTATTAGAAAGTGAGAAAAAGTCCCGGTGAGCAGTGCAAGTTCAGTGGATGGCTGCAGACTGACAGCACTGATGTGGAAGAGGAAGCAATGCTGAGTGAAATGGGGTCAATGAGGTGGGGGAATCTAAAGTTAGCACCAATAGCGCCCTGGGAAGTATAACATGGGAAAAGCCTGAAATGCTGTACTGCAAAAAACACACACAAAAAAAAAGGTACTGCAGCAAGATCAAATCACGCCCGAAAGCATAGGGAAATAGGAAGAAAGCCAAATGCTAGGAGATTGACAATGAGATAATTAAACCCAACAGATGGACTCCAGGAATAAAATAAAGCTTCAAATGCTGCCAATTTTGTGGAAAAGTGGCATGTCAGGAAGTAGAGAACATCCTAGGCATAGAATGCTGCGCCAGGAAATGTAGAAGCCAACAGGTGTAACTTTGAAAAGGATGCATAAAGAATCTGACTTGAAGTATACCTGTAAATATACAGGTAATTAATGAGAATAATAGGAGTAACACAATAATGGCTCCTTTTACTAAGCTAAGCTAGCGGTTTTAGCGCGCGCTACACGTTAACACCTCCATAGAGCTGGCGTTAGTATTTTTTGTGTAGTGGGGGTTAGCGCGCGCTAATCTTTAGTGCGTGCTAAAAACACTAGTGCAGCATAGTAAAAGGAGCCCTAAGTGTGTGGTAACCTGATGAACAAGGAATCAAGACAGTCTGTTCCTGTCACAGACTCACTGCCACCCTGGGCAAGAACCACATTAACATTTACTGTCTTCTCTCTTAACAGTTTTGTCTTCTTCAGTTAGGGTTACCAGATGTCCGGATTTCCCCGGACAGCTTTTCAAAACAGCTGCGACCGACTGAATTAGCAGTGGGCTTCTGCTCACTGCACCTCTGAACCACCAGGCCAGAGGAGATAAGATGACGGGGCAGGGTGCAGAGTGAGCGAGGGGAGAGGAAGAGAAGGGGACTGGATGCAGTCTGACTAGGGGAGGGGAGCTGAGTCTGCCAAGGGTGGTGGCAGGGTGCAGAGTCTAACAGAGTGAGGGGGCTGGGTGCAGAGTCTGACAGGGGGTGTGGCTGGGTGCAGAGTCTGGCAAAGGAGGGTGGCTGGGTGCAGAATCTGACATGGGAGGGGGAGGGAGGGAAGGAAGGGGGCTGGGTGTAGAATCTGACAGGGTGTAGAGTCTGACGGAGGTGGCTGGGTGCAGAGTATGGGAGTGAAGGGGGCTGGGTACAGGGGAGGGGGCTGGGTGCAAAACCTGGCAGGGAAAGGCTGGGTGCAAGGGGTTGGGAGTTGGTAAGGCAGGAAGGACAGTTGCTCAGGGGGTTGAGAAAGACAGATACTGCACGTACTGAAAGAGGATTGGGAAGAACAAATGTACATGCTGGCGGGGGGGGGGGGGGGCTAGGATAGAAATAAAAGAGAGATGCTGCATAGGTGGAGTAGTGGGAAGGGAGTGAAAGAAATACTGTTGGTGATAATGGGGAAAGATTGGCGAATTGTTGGACATAGGTGTGTGGCATGAGAGGGAAAGAGAGATGATGTATATGGGGAAAGAAAGAAAGAAGGAGAATTGTTGGCCATGATAGTGGTAGAGAGGAGGGAGGGAGAAATGTTACACTGGGAGGGAGGAGAGATGTCAGACCATTGAAATGGGAAGGAGAGAGAGAGAGAGATAGATGCCAGATCACAGAATGGAAGGGAAGAAGGGGAGAGAGAGATGCCAGACTGCAGAAAGGAGAGGAGAGAGATGTTAGACCTCGGGAAGAGGGAGTGAAGGAGAGAGAGATGTCAGACCATCAGAGATGAGAGAGATTCCAGGCTATGGGAAGGAGAGGAGAAAGATGCCAGACCATATGAGGGGGAACGAGGAAGGGGGAAGACAGAGATGTCTGACCATGAGAGACGGATGAGATGATACGTAGGGGTGGAGGGGAAGGGGAAACAGAGGGAGGAGATGCTGCACAGCAATGGGTGTGACAGGGAAGAGATAAGATGAAATGCTGCTTATGAGTAGATGGGAGTAGAGGAGAAGAAAGAGGGATGAGATGGTACACATGGATATATGGGAAGGTAAGGCATGGAAAAGTAGATTTTGAGAAGAAAGCAGAACAATGGAAGAAAGTTGAAAGTTAAAAGTTAATGCTAAAGATGAATGTATCCAAACAGACCGGGGATTTTGAATTACAGTCCACTCAAGGGGGCAAAACTTTGAAAATAGAATAAAACACAAAATACCCCCCTCTCATCAATACTGGGCAAGTTTCTCAAATAATATCATCATGTAACATTTAAAGACTTTTAAATATTTACATGTGCTCATAAGCTCTTCAGAAAGGCGCCACAACAGCGGTGAGACTAATATGCTGCTCAGGAGAGAAATCTACTATGTGACAGCACATGTGTAAAAACTCAAAAGCAGAGAGAGGAAGAGTCAAATGTTAAGAACCAATAACTTTGTAAAAAACATTATAAAAACCCTCCCAGACAGGAAAAATCATCTTAGCAGAATACGCAACATCTTAGCAGAATACGTAAAAAAGTAACAGAAGCCTCTCTCTTGCAGCACTGGGGGGATTTAGGGTATCAGCCGTCAGATTTGCAGTTCTTTATCATTGACATAGTTACTCTGCCCCGAGGAGGGGATCTAGCTAGAATACTATGGAGGAACGAACAGCGGTGGATTCACCGCTTACAATCCATACACCCTGCAGATTTAAACAAAGAGGTTGAGTGGTGTGCATTTTTGTAATCCTTTATTCTGCTCTGGTGATTTTTCCTATCTGGGTTTTTATAATGTTTTTTACTAAGTTATTGGTTCTTAAAGTTTGACTCTTCCTCTCTCTGCTTTTGAGCTTTTTACACTCATGCTGTCACATAGTAGATTTCTCTCCTGAGTAGTATATTAGCCTGACCAATCACAGCAAAAGTCTTTTCTTTTGAGCAGTATACCATCCTGACCAATCATGTTAAGAGTCTTCTCTCCTGAGCAGCATACAACTTTGACCAATCGTAGTAAGAGGGGCAGGTCCTCATGCTTCCTGTGGTTATTGGCGTCAGCTGGGCTGCTTCTTTTTTGCAGCCTCTGTTTGGCCCCGTTCCCCAGGGCATCTTTTTTCAACATCAAGTGTGTAGATCAAAGGACTCAGGTAACCTACCTAGCAGACAGACTAAAACAATGTTTAAATACATGGCTGTTATATATTTATAATGAATCTTGTTTCTTAACTATGAGTACAATTTTCATAGCACGTTTTTGTTCTTAGGCACTGCATACTGCAAATAAAATCAAAACAAAAAGCTTATCCTTCCGGTTCCTGATGTAGCTTAGCGAAACACAGACTGTTTTGGAGCCGTGAACTAACATTTTCAGATAAGTGGTCTACTGTTAAACAGTCTTTGTAGAGCCATAACATTTGCCACTCCAATAGAAGCAAGATTCCTTGCTCTATGCAATGTGTTATGATTAAAATTCAAGCACCTTTCCAGCGACGTTGTATCACTGTTGTGGCGCCTTACTGAAGAGCTTATGAGCACATTTAAATATTTAAAAGCCTTTAAATGTTACATGATGATATTATTTGAGAAACTTGTCCAGTATTGATGAAAGGGGGGGGGGGGTCTTTTGTGTTTTGTTCTATTTTGAAAGATGGATGTATGGCAGAAAGTGAAGGAGAGAAATCCAGCAAATGGATATGGTGGACCTGGATACACAGTTAAGAGCACAGACAGAAGGAATAATTTTATTTTCAATTTAGTGATTGAATTGTGGCAGTTTTGAGAAATTACATCTGCTGTCTATATTTTGCACTGTTCAGGAAGAAATGCATTTGTTTCTGTTTCTCTGGGGTTATACTGCATGTAGAGTCTTGCATCTTAAGGTTTTGTTTGTATATATTAATACTTTTGGTTTGTGGTCTTGTATTTACATAGGGGTTATCTGTGTTCTGGTAGGAATGAATGTTGAGAAGCATACAATGTGCTTTCTGTAGTTTAATTTTGTGGTTAACCATTATGTATTGTTAATAAGATTATATTGTGTGTATATATGGAAAATGAATGGAAAAAATTGTATTACAATTAGTACTATTATGGGGCGGGGTCTGGGGCAGAGCTTGGGCGAGTCTTGGGTGGAGCTTGCGGGCCTCCCAAAACAAAAAAGCGTTCTGCTGCCTATGTCTCTTGTAGTTCATTGTCTGGATTGTTGTTTTGTATTAGGAGTATAGTGATGAACCCCAATCTCAAACAGTCATTCTCATTATGCTTAAAATGCTTAAGACATTTTCAAAATGTCCATTCAAAGTCATTTTTGGTCAATGGTTAGCAAACATAGCATCCATCATGTACTCAACTTCCTTATGCATACATATTTGTGTATGCATGTATGTACATGCCAGCTGTCTCTGCTCTCTCATTTAGCATCACAATTTAGGGTCTATAGGCAATCTTCCAGCATGAACTTCATCAACCATTTTGTTGGTTGTTGCTGTTTTTGGACATCTAGAGCATTCTTCATCAACAATGCTTGTCTGACCATGTTCATGCTTTCACCTTTGAAAATGAAGAAGACACATCACCATACACTGAATCTAACTCAGATTTAATTTTGGTAGACAATTTTCCCTTCAAATGAAGGAATTTTGTCTCAGCGTGATACTCAATTTTTCCATTTTTTTATTTTTATAAAATGGAGCAGTAGTTCACTTTAAAAGGCTGACATGACAAAACTAAACAAGACTGACTCAGAGTGACTTGAAAATCTAGCTGTTGATGTTTGTCAATGCCATCTGCTGGACAGCTATAGAATTGTGGTGATAATCTTACTCATGCTTGGTCAAGCTGGACACTTTTAAATTGACCCTCGTGACTATTGTTTCTGCTTTGCAGTTTCTGGTTCTGATGTCCTTGGATGGAACAGTCGATGCAACTAACTGGAGGCTTTTTTTTCTTTTGTTGTCTAGTTGAAGGGTTAGATATACTCAGATCAGGAAAGAAGAATGAGAGACTGGTTGTAATATGCAGGGAAGGTAAGGTTGCTTTTCTCCAGACAAAACAAACGAAGTCCAAATAGCTGAAGGAAAAAAACTCAAAATAAAACTGAGGATTTGTGCTTCAACACAACTGAACAGAAGTATCTGCTAGCCACTGGGTCTTACAAAGGAACTGGCCGATATTCAGCTGGGACCCAAATATGTGTCTTATGTGGGTTCTAGCTCAATATTGGCTAGAATCTGCATAATGTTATCTGGCCAGATCCTAACCCTCCCAAAATTCTGATCACCCCCCTACTCTCTGGAATATGAAGCATGGCCCCCCTTCTGATCCACCCTTAGAGCATTAAGCCCCGCTAACATTAGGCTCCTCCCCCGGTGTCTACGTGACCTATCCTTGGTGGTCTAGCAGAGAATGGGCAGAAGTGATGCCCACTTGATCCTGCTTGTCATGGCTGCCTCTTCCAAAATGGTTGTTGTGACCTCTAGCAATAGCCTCATGGTATTATCAGGGAGGAGAGATTGTTCCATTTCAGACCAGTACCCAGAAGCTATGCGGGTTCTAGCCAATTATTCAGTGCAGACACCTGCTATGTAAGTGTTCCTGTTTGTTTGCTTAGTTACGTGGGCACCCGCAGTGAATATTGCCAGCACTTGCATAGCTGCCAGTTCCTCTCTGACTTTGCCCTCAAAAATGCCCCTCTCTAGCCCACTTCAAAAATGACAAGACAGAGCCAACATTCAGTGACACTGCCTCTTGATGTACTTCTGAATATCGGTGGCCAGTCCCCAGAATGGAATTTAATGTGCAGGAGCCTCTTCTGCCCACTTAAATCATCTTGAATATCAACTGGCATATTTTTTAAAATCTGTAGGTTGCAGGTGCCTTAGGTGAATGTAGCCTTCCTCTTCCTGGATGGTTGTGTTGTTTCTCTTTGACATACTCCTCAGGAAAGACTGAAATGAAGAATTAAATTAATTTCTTCTACTAAAAACATATTTTTGTGAAAGCTTTTGATTAGGTAGTGGTAGTTTAGATTTGATAATCTGTTTTATCTCAAATTTTATTAGCTATGTTCTAGTTTTAGTAGAAGTGAGATGAGTTGAGAGGATTTGGAAGGAAAATGCCATTACTAATTGTTTTTTAAAAAAAATTAATTATTTATATACCACTTATATCCTAAGGGGCTCATAATCGTAAGAGAAAAACGTCCAAAAACCAGCCTAAGTCGGCACTTGGACGATCATAAACGAAAGACGTCCAAGTGCCGATAATCGAAATGGGTTTTGGATGACCTAGGCCTTCATAGTGCCGCTAAATGACCATCACTAAATGGGGTTTCAGGAGGAGTGTCGAGGACGGGAGTTGGGCAGGACGTGGGCTGGCTTATACTTAGTCGTATTGCATGTATAACCGAAAGTTATACAGCACAGGATCGACGGAACTTGGACGTTGTGACATAGACCATTTATAACATGGTCTAAATCACAAAAACCCACCTAAAGTCACCAGATAAGCACTGCATACACATAATACAGACCCCCACACACTACCCCAGTGATCACCGACCCCCCCCAACCCCATAAAAATTGTAATCACACCTTTAAAATTCAGCCTCCAGAACATCATCATCTGGCAGCCTGGCATAAGAAAGCCTAGTCGTCCTGCACAGAGGCAGCTTAAGTCATCTTGGGGGTGGGTTAGGGACCCATGGAGAGGAGGCCCCATGCCCATAAGCCCCTGTAATCACTGCATTGTTACTGAAACATGTGCACTCCCCTATACATCCCCCAAACCCTTTTGTACTGGCATATAAGTGACTCCTGCAGCCATAAGGGCTATTAGGGTGGTAGATAAGTGGGTCTAGGGGACTCTGGAGGTGGTTTGGGGGGCTCACCGTGACCTATAAGGGAGCTGTAGTGAGATGATGACACTTTTTGTGAAGTGCCCTATAAGGTACCCCACTATTTAGGTGCCATATCTGGGTGTTTAGTCTATCACTTTGCAGACCCCTCCCACATCCAACAGGGCTTGTTGTAGGCGTTTTTGACTTGGACGAAAAGTTGAACGAGAATGTGGTATAAAGATGGACGATTTAGTGACTTGGACGATCAGATCGGCAGGATGATTTTCGAAAGGGAAAAAAATTTGGACGTATTTTTTAAAAATGTGTTCTAAGCTGTTTTTTTACTTTCGACGACTTGCAACTTAGACGAAACGGACTTAGACGTTCCTTTCGATTATGCCCTCCATGCATTAATGAGCTGATGTGATATCAAATTATGAAAAAAAAACATTGTGGGTAATGTAATCTTACACATGCTGCAATCACTCCTGCTTGCCTATAAAAATTTCTCTGTCAGTGGTCTTTCTCCTAAGACCATTTCCCTCTCTTCTCTCATCTAAACTTGGTTCCTTTGTCTCTTCTCCCACTTCCTAGTCATTTCATAAGAACATAAGAAGTTGCCTCCGCTGCGGCAGACCAGAGGTCCATCTCGCCCAGCGGTCCGCTCTCGTGGCAGCCCATCAGGCCCACTGCCTGAACAGTGGTCTCTGACTAATTTTACCATTTACCTCTAATCCTATCCCTATAACCTTACCTCTACTCTTATCTGTACCCCTCAATCCCTTTGTCCTCCAGGTACCTGTCCAGACCTTCTTTGAAGCCCTGTAGCGTGCTTCTGCTTATCACATCCTCCGGTAGCGCGTTCCATGTATCCACCACCCTCTGGGTGAAAAAAGAACTTCCTGGCATTTGTTCTAAACCTTTCCCCTCTCAATTTCACTGAGTGCCCCCTTGTACTTGTGGTTCCCCATAGTTTGAAAAATCTGTCCCTGTCCACTTTTTCTATGCTCTTTTTCTATACCTTTTGCCCTGACAAGGTCAGCAAGTTGTGACCTTTCTAATGCTACCTGGTGCAAAGCTTTGTTCCTATTGGTCTCTTTCATGAACCCCCCCCTCCCCTAGGCTTGGATGCTCTTCTCTGTCCCTTTGTTGTGCTTCTGCCTGTATCAGCTACACATGGTTGATCCCTCCTTTGACCAAGGACCGTCTATTTACCACACATCAGCAAATGCACACACACATTCCTGAGCATCTGACTTCATGCAAGAATAATTCTGAATCTTTTTCCTGGTATTTGGAATATTTTTAGGGTCTTTTACTAAGGCACGCTACATAGCATGCACTAAATGCTAACGTGTCCATAGAATATAATGGACGCATTAGCATTTAGCGCGTGCTAAATCGGCTAGGGCGCCTTAGTAAAAGACCCCATTTATTTTTCTCCTTTTTTCTCATTCCTGCTTTTCAAACCTCTCCTTGGTTCTACGTCAGATTGAAACCAAGAAGCCTGCACTCAGATGCTGTCCTCTGAGAAAACCTGCTAATTGTGGGTACAAGCACTATATTTACTCATTAAAGCATAATACAGAAAAGTATAAGGACTTTGTTAATGTGTGGAGCAGGCATTTGCTAATGTGCCAAAAGTTTAACTTTCTGATAAATATATCCTTACGTTCGGGACATGGCTATACAAGATCAGTAAAATCCACTGTATATTCCTAGGACAAGCAGCATAAAATCTGTTTTACTCCTTGGGATCTCACAAGGTAAATGGGACCTTGGTTGGCCACTGCTGGAAACAGGATCCTGGGCTTGATGGACCTTTGGTCTGTCCCAGTATGTCAATTCTTATGTTCTTATGTTAAAATGTAAAATAAAATACGTATATTAGAAACAGTGGAAATAACCTAAAAATAGAAATAATGTACCCTGAAAATAATCCAGTGATGGAAAGCAGTTTATAGTATTTCATTCTTCTAGTCAACTGAATACATCCATTATGAATTTCTGCACAGCATATCCAGTGCAGACACTGACACATACTAATCCTTTCTTTTAGCAGCCAAATCTTTGGTTGAACAGAATAAGGATAATTTTTTGTCTATTAATCCCTTGTTTTCTGAGGCAATAAATTGGAGTGGGGATTCCCTTATCAGTATTCTGACCATGCCATTTTATGTTTATGTTGCATGGGAATGATATTATAAAGTTCATTTGTGAAACTATAGATGTGGAGTCCCCCATTTCACATGGTACCTGGAGATAGGAATTGAGATATCCAAGTTAGGATGTGCTCAGTTCCGGCGATATTTTAGAAAAGGATCTGCTGATGCAAAGCCTTTTCGCAAATACCTCCAGGAGTGCTCATGTATGCACGTTTAAATATATATATATATATATAAATTCTTTATTGATTTTCAAATTTTGACAGTGCAATACAAATATATTAAACATGAGCATTATACATAACGCATTAAAATATACAAAATTAATACATTACCAATCCTTTTCTCCTTCCCTTTCTCACATAACTATTACACTGCATATGCATATATTATTACAATATTATAGATAAATACCTTTAGCAAACCCAAATACCTTCCCCTCCCCCACCCCACCACCCCTGGATGTGTAAGGAATCTGTAAAAAGGGAGATGCCTGATATTCATTGCAATTCAACATATACAGTCAATGTTTTTATTTATAACAACTTTCTTATTACAATCAAGGAGAATGATTACAACTTGAATAGATCAATTAAACATAATAGAAACGCCAAGATGGCCGCAACTAACTAACTGCTGCTCAGACGCCTGTAACTTTGCTCCTACCTCGAAAAGAAATGCTGAAAAGGAAGGGAAAAAGCACTGGTGCTGCCTCCCGACGCTCAATACCCCCGTTGGCTACAATTGATGATTTTATACGGCGACTGCAACGGGAACAAGGATCGCCAGGGACACTACCGCTGGGAACGCCGCTGGAAAGTATCGCTGTGGCGAATTCCCTAGGGCCCGACATCTCTCTGAGTCCTGACGAATGGATGCCACCCCACCAGCCACAGCCACAGGCAGCCAGCTCACCGCGAGATTTGAGTGCATCCGGACAGGAAGTTCTCTCTTCTCGAGAGGCAAGTATGTTGGAGGGCTCGCTGAATGGGACATCTCATCCTGTAACCGGGACACCAAGTGCTGGAGGAGGACAAGGCTTCATTGAGGTAAACCAGCTTCAAGAACAGACTCTAACCACACAAGTACAATTATTTTCAGTGGTTAAACCCCCACAAGTCACATTAGAAGCTCTTTGGGATTTGGTGGTTAATTTGGGGAACACTTTAAATCCTCAAATAAAAAACTTGGATACAGAAGTTCAGAAAGAAGAAATTAACTCTTTAAAACAAAATGTATCTTTATTAAAGCAGGAAACCAATAAAGAATTAATAACTGTCAAACAAAATCAAGATCAATTGGTTAAAGATAATACAATCATGAGGAGGAAATTGGAAGCTTTGGAGAACAATACTCGGACTAATAACCTGCGGATTGTAAATTTTCCTAGGATTTTATCAGTTTCCCCTCGAGATATGATAAAACGATATTTTATGGAGATTCTTAAGATACCTGAAAATTCTCTACCTCTCCTTACAAGGGCTTATTATCTTCCTGTTAAAGCTCAAACTTTTCAAAAAGAAAAAGTCGAAGAACCTCAGGAACACCCATTGGATATTTCCGCTATATTAGAACAATCGGACAGAGAAGTGGCTACGCCAGCCACTTTCCTGTTAACTGTGGCTTTGGCTCCAGACAAGGACTGGATCCTGAATCATTACTTCAAGAATAGATCCAAGGATTTCCTGGGTTTCCATATTCAAATTTTTCCAGATGTCTTAAGAGAGACTCAAAAAAGAAGAAGAGAATTCCTGAATTTGAAATCTTGAGTGACCCAAATTGGGGGGGGGGGGGGGGTTTCTTTTTAAGATACCCATGTAAATGTGTCTTTAATTGAAATATGTATTTGTAGATCCATCTCATTTGATAAGATTTATCTCAATGAAACGCCTTGAGAATGAAGTAACAACAGCTCCTATTGGAAATTAGTTCTCTGTATTAGTAGTAGTTAAAGTGCCTCTTTATATTTGTTTGCATTTAATTAAGGTACTCTTTAAATCTTGGATCTAATTTAATTTAGAGGACTTGTGTGTGATCAAGGGAAGCTGAATTTTTTCTTCTTTTCCTATTATAATTTGAGTGAATTACTTTTTAGAATTGAAAATTAATTTAAACAGAGGTGTCTTGATCGTACTTTTCTGTACAAGATGTTTATGCTTGAAAATTTTTTTATAAAGTTGTATAAATAAATAAATAAATAAATAAAACATAATAGAAACACCAAAAAACAAGAAAAACAAATTATTTAGATATTTAATCCACAATATTTTGAGAAAATCAACAGGAAATAAAATCAAATGAAATATCATAGCACAATAAGAAAGCAACAATGTTCTGGATTACCTACAGCAGGTATAGCAAGTCATACATTATTTGCTACAGATGCTCCTTCTCTTGATTCAATAAACTCTAACAGCTTGTTATGCACATTTAAATATCTACATGGCATAAATGTGCATGAAGCAAGTCTCTTTCATTTGAAAAGAAGCTCCGGAATGAGAGGATGAAGTTCAAAGGTGATAGACTCAGGAGTTACCCAAGGAAACAGTTTTTTTTACAGAAAGAGTGGTAGATGCATGGAAAAGGCTCCCGGTAGAGATGGTGGAGACATAACCTGTGTTTGAATTCAAGAAAGTGTGGGACACGCATGCGGGATCTCTTAGGGAGAGGAAGAGATATTGGATGCTGTGGATGGGCAGACCGGATGGGCCATTTGGCTTTTAATTTTCTATGTGCCAGCATGTGGGAGATCTTTTTTTTTTTTTTTTTTTTTCTTTTTTACAAATATGCATGTGTAAAAAAAAAAAAAAAGACTGCAGACCTGAAAGCTTCCATTTGGAACTGTCTGCATCTATACACGGAAGTGATGATTCGACAGCTAAGTGGTGCCATTTCCATGTGTTGCTGCGCCATTTTACGAAGCTACCTGGCTGATATTCAGAATGATTTAAGCAGCAGGAGAGGCGCTGGCATTAAACTGACCACTGCCACTGAATATTGTCTCTGGTATAAGAATGGCACTGGTGAGCAGTTGGAGGTTATGTGGGCGTCGGCAATATTCAGTGCCAAAATCTGCATTGCTAAGCTGTCTTAAATTCATCTGCTTAACTATGTTGGCCCCGGCACTGAATATTGGCTGGGACCCATATAATCTATTTTAAACAATTTTTACCTCTTGAGCCCATCTTCTTTCTTCCCCAACCCCCAGTCTACCACCATTCTTAACCTCCCACCCCGATCATCCTTCTAATCCCCAAACCCCCCTACAGTCTAGATAGCCCCCCTCCCAGGCCTATATATAGCCCTGGTGGTCCAGTAGGGAGTGATGGGGCTAGGAACTCCTTCCCTTTGAAGCTGCCATGATCTCTCACAGATGCTCATGGTATTTCACAAGTACCATGAGGGCTTGAAAAGAAGGAGGGGGGGACACGGGGCAAAGGCTGTATAGGTCCCAGCCAATACTCAGTTAGGGTCCGCATAACTGTCTTATGCAGGCCCTGGCTGAATACCGGCTGGGTCCCACATAAGTTAAAGTGGCCAGCGCAGCATCATTTAGCCCCAAACATTCAGTGCCAGGGCCTGTACATTGCCAGTGGCATAGTGAGGATAAGAGGCACTCAGGGCAGTAGCACTCCTCCCCCGCCCTCTTCTCCACCCCCCTTTCCCCACCCACTCCTTCCCAGCCTCTTCTGCCACAAGTGCGTGTCCCTTCCCTTCCCTCATAGCTCTTTAACTTTCACAGCGTGAGCAGCAACCTCAACCTGCTGCTCGTGCCAGTATTGGCTCTTCCTCTGATGTCACCATAGGTGGAGGTTCAGGAAGCGATGTCACAGGAGGAGCCGACGCTGGCATGAGCAGCAGGATGGGGTTACTGCTCGTACCACGATTGCTAAAGAGGTATGAGGGAAGGGAAGGGGCACACGTGCGCGGTAGTGGGTTGGGGGGGGGGGGACACGGAAGGAGCAGGGGGTGGAGAGGAGGATGGATGCCAGCACCCCCACCAAGACTGCCCCCCCTTACTACGCCTCTGTATACAGGGCTAATTTACCCCTTCCCCCTTTTAGAGGTTTTTAGTGTGGGCCGGATCAGTAAATGCTCATAGAATTCCTATGAACATCGGAACACTTACCTTGCCGGCCCATTCTAAAAACCTCTAATGCAACTTGATAAAAGTGTGCGTGTATGATCGTTAGCTGTGGTCATCATTTAAAAAACACTGACCCCTGCCAGCTGAATATCTACCCCTACTTTTCAGGCCCACATTTTGGATTTGTAGGTACATGGTGGGCCATAGAAAAAATAGTTAATTTCTTATTAAAGAAATGACAACTTTGCATGAGGTAAAACTTGTTATAGTTTATAAATCTTTCCGTAATTGCTTCTGATAATTTCAGCTATACACAGCTGAAAGCAGTGCAACGTGCAGAAAGTGAAGTGTAGATAGTTTTTCACTTTCTACATGTTGCACTTCTTTCAGCTGTGTATAGCTGAAATTATCAGAAGCAATTAAGGAAAGATTTATAAACTATAATGAGTTTTACCTCATGCAAAGTTGTCATTTAGATTCTAATCTATAGTATCAACTGCAAGAGACAAGATTTTGGTGTAGTCCTCTAGGCTTTTTTGTAGAGGGAAAAATCAATATCCGACTTGTGCCTGGAAAACTTGTGCCATAAGTGTCCGGTGGTCGCGTCGACAACTGCCTGTAAGTCTGTAAGCCCCCTCCCCCTTAAGCCTTACCCGGTGGTCTAGTGGGTTTTAGGGGCAGGAGCAATCGTCCCACGCTCCTGCCCCGTGCAGATCGCTCACAGGAAATGGCTCGAGAGACTACGCGAGCTCAAGGCAGCCATTTCGTGTGAGCCGGGGGAAGTGGGGGTTCAGCACCGGACACAACCGCCATCTTAAATCAAGCAGTCACCGCCAGGAGAGGTGCCGAATTTCACGAGAGTTCACAAGATTACGTACATACTCACAAGCTGCACTGCCTCCAGTGGTTACCTTACATTCTGGAACATTGCCCGCCTCACTGCTGTATCCTCACGCAAGTGTTTTCCTGCATACGCGATTGTCCTCTCCACTCCACCTCACAATCGCGTACAGATGCAGGAAAGCACTTGCGTGAGGATACAGCAGTGAGGCGGGCAACGTTCCAGAATGTAAGGCAACATTCCAAAACAATGGTAACATACCAAAGGCCTCAAAATAGTACCTGGCGGGCTGCATATGGCCCCCGGGCCGCGAGTTTGAGACCACCGCCCTACATGTATAAGTATCCCTATTAAGTAGTAAGGAGTAGCCTAATGGTTAGTGCAGTGGCACAAGAACCATGGGAACAAGGTTCAGTTCCTACTGCTGCTCCTTGTGACCCTGGGCAAGTCATTTAACCCTTCATTACCTCAGGTACAAAATAAGTCCCTGTATATATGATTGCAACCATAGAAATCATCAAAATCTTAGAAAGGCACCATATCATATTCAATCCCCTTTCCACTTAATTTGGCTTCCTTTTAGAGCAGGGGTCTCAAAGTCCCTCCTTGAGGGCCGCAATCCAGTCAGGTTTTCAGGATTTCCCCAATGAATATGCATGAGATCTATGTCTATGCACTGCTTTCAATGCATATTCATTGAAGAAATCCTGAAAACCTGACTGGATTGTGGCCCTCAAGGAGGGACTTTGAGATCCCTGTTTTAGAGGGAGGACATAAACTACAGGTACATAGGATAAGAGGAATGACTGCCTTAATCCCTCGTGTTAAACCTTGGCCAAAACAAGCTCATAAAAAACCCCAAAATAAAACTATGCATTCCTTTCAGCTGTTGCAAAATAGAGAATGACACGGTGACAAAATTCATCACCGTTCCCGTCCCCGCGGATAACCGCGGGAAACCATCTTCATGTCATTCTTTAAGGAGAGAGGGAAAAATCAGAGTATAATTGGGCACAACCACTGACCCGCAAGCTTTGCTTTGAAGAATGCTGGTGCAGAAAGACCGAGGTTGAAATAGACACTAGAAAATGACATGGGATTATTTCCCGTGGTTATCCGCAGGGACGGGAACGGTGATGAATTTTGTCACCGTGTCATTCTCTAAATGCAAAACCCAACATGCACATTTTTACCCATACATGTGTATTCTCTTTGTAAAAAAAAAAAAGGTTTGCGTAAAGCATGATAAAAGACTCTTAAGCAATTATGAAACAGACTACCAATATACCTTTTACAAAGCCACAGTACTCCTGCAACAAATTCACCATTCAATTACTATGGTCTTCGGTACATTGGCTGTAGGAGAAGCCCTATCGTGACTTTGTAAAAGGGGCCTACATGTTACCAAAATGTCAGAACATATTACATGAACTTAGCTACAGCAACCAAAGGAGCTGAAATGTTCTTCAAAGATCAGAAATATAATTGTTTTCTTATTCTCACTAAATCATTAAAGAGATATAACAAGAAGCAGAACTCCATGAACCATGGAATGCCTGGGTATATGTTTATAAGAATGCATATTTAAACAGGGTTTTTATCTAATGAGGTTGGATATTTGTCTTCATGTGTCCTCCTCAGAGTACAAAGTCAGGATGGCAATTATATTTTTAAACATTAAGTAGATAAAAAAAACAGAAGGCTGGCATTGGGTGGGATTAGGAAGTATGAATATAGAGTGGCATCTTGCTCCAGTACAATGAATCAATGAATAAACATAACTTATGTTTGAAATAAAAGATGCAGAGAGTAATAACTTTAGTGGAAATTAGTTTAAGGGGCTCATTTTCAAAAGAGGAAAAATATCCCCAAAGTGGCGCAAAGTGGCATTTGAACATTTTATCTGCTAAAACATCCAAGTTGCCATTTTTGAACACATTTTCAGACGGTTTTCTATGTTGTTTGCCTGAAGGGGCGTGTATGGGAGTGTTTGGAGGTGAGATTAGGAGAGATTTATGATTTGGACATTTTTCTGCAATAATGGAAACATTGCAGAAAATGTCCAGGGCTAAACTTGAATGTTTGAGGCTAGAGCTTTTTTGTTAATAAATAAGTACCAAAAAGGTGTCAAAGTCCCTCTTCGAGGGCTGCAATCTAGTCGGGTTTTCAGGATTTCCCCAATGAATATGCATGAGATCTATTATCATACAATGAAAGCAGTGCATGCAAATAGCTCTCATGCATATTCATTGGGGAAATCCTGAAAACTTGACTGGATTGCGACCCTCAAGGAGGGACTTTGACATCCCTGCCATAGAGGTATGAAGGCATTGCTCCCCTTATACCCCCAGCGGTCAATGACCCCTCCTCAAGCTGCCCAAAAATGTGAATGAAACAAATCCTATGTTCAGTTGTTGTGGCCAGTCTTCATAGCACAGCAAGAGGGTTTTTGGAGTAGCCTAGTAGTTGTTGTAGTGGACTGAGAGAAGGGGACTCAGGTCCATATCCCACTTTAACTAGTACACTTGTTTTAGAAATTGTGAGCCCACCAAAACCCTACTGTACTGTCATATAGGTGAAATAGGCATAAGAGCGACTAAGATGGTTAAGGGGCTGGAGGAGTTGCCGTACAGCGAAAGATTAGAGAAACTGGGCCTCTTCTCCCTCGAACAGAGGAGATTGAGAGGGGACATGATAGAAACATTCAATGTACTGAAGGGAATAGACTTAGTAGATAAGGACAGGTTGTTCACCCTCTCCAAGGTAGGGAGAACAAGAGGGCACTCTTTAAAATTGAAAGGGGATAGATTCCGTACGAACATAAGGAAGTTCTTCTTCACCCAGAGAGTGGTAGAAAACTGTTAACACTCTTCCGGAGTCTGTCATAGGGGAAAACACCCTCCAGGGATTTAAGACAAAGTTAGACAAGTTCCTGCTGAACCAGAACGTACGCAGGTAGGGCTAGTCTCAGTTAGGGTGCTGGTCTTTGACCAGAGGGCTGCCCTGTGAGCAGACTGCTGGGCACGATGGACCACTGGTCTGACCCAGCAGTGGCAATTCTTAGGTTCTTATGGGGAGATATACAGTTGGGTACAGCAGGTTGTGGGTGAGTTTTGGAGGGCTCACCATACAATAGAAAAGAGTTATTGTGAAATGTGTCCCTAGGATCTTTTATTTATCTATTTATTTTATAGCTCGTTGTCCCCAAAGAGCTCAGATCGGGTTACAGGTTTAACATATATCATTTCTGTACAAGTTTATGATACGGGTCTTTATCCTAACTTGATACATGCTAAGGGCTGATGATAATATACAATTTACTGGTTACAATTTGCTTTGGTTGTCCTTTTATGTGATGTTCAAAGCAGTGCCCGCTAGGGTGCCCCAATGCGCTGCTGGTAATACTGTGCAGCCAGTCTGCTAAGAATGCTGGTCCCTCCTATATCCCAATAATTGTTTTTTGTGTGTTTTTCATTTGGGTTTGTTTTTCTAAAAAAAAAAAAAAAAATAATGGTTAAAGAAAAGATAGATGCACTGAGGACATTTTCAAAACAAACAAAAAAAAGATAGACCTTTTTTGACAATGGGAATTTTCCCTACTGGATTTTTGGACATTTTCTGCAGCATGTCTAAACTCAGATTTAGATGTCATATTGAAAATGCCCTTCTACATCTGGCAGTACTTGGAAAAATAGTACTACAGAGATCCAAACATTTCCAGAATGGCCATGCTTATCTGTAACTGAGACCATCTACCAAACATCACTTGTCCTGAAAGTCACTGAGTCCATGTGGGCTAGTGATCATCTATTTTCTGAATAAAAAGGGACCCTTTCCACCCCAAAATCCAGAACATATAGATATTATGAAGTGGTATGTTACAGTAAGGGCTCATTTTACGAAGCCACGTTAGCGGCTTTATCGCAAGTGATTTTTTTTTTATCACGCGCTAACCCCTGCGCTAGCCAGAAAACTACCACCTGCTCAAGAGGAGGCGGTAGCGGCTAGCACGGCCGGCAAATTAGCATGCGCTATTACGTGCATTAAACCACTAACGCGGCTTCGTAAAAGGAGCCCTATATGTATTCAGAGCTTTAGGGACTTATCCACTCAAATTCAGGTATTTATAGATATTCTTTTCCAAAGATGTTTGTCTGCTTGAGGAATCAAACTTTTATATCCTGCTTGAAAAAAAGCCTGTAAGTATGAGCCATTTTGGCAGTTCTGTGTTAGTGGGTTTTTACAGCCCGCTCTTGCACTAGATCTATAATATATTCTCAATCTCACTATCCCTTTTCAGACATGTGCTTCTGTGAATGATATCCCCCCAGGCACATCTGCAATAGAAGCAGAAAAAACACACTGGACACAGCTAAATCCTTTTGTCAGCACAGAGAAACAGCAGAAACTAAAAAAGAGGAAAAACTCCCCCACATTTTTTGCCTTCTGAAATGCATTTCTGGCCTTTTAACTCATAGAAAATAGAAAAAAATATATATTTTCCTAGGGATGGGCAACCAGAAAATGTTCATTCATTTTGTGTCATTTCCCAGGTTGTATCTGCGAATGTTTTACTTGTTTTCATTTGGCCATTTTTTCACCACCTAGTAACATAGTAACATAGTAGATGATGGCAGATAAAGACCCGAATGGTCCATCTAGTCTGCCCAACCTGATTCAATCTAAAAATTTGTTGTTGTTTTTTTCTTCTTCTTCTTAGCTATTTCTGTGCAAGAATCCAAAGCTCTGCCCGGTACTGTTCTGTTTTACCATTTTCCTTTCTCTGGAAAAGATTTTGTATCTCCACACCACAGTTTTCAGGGAAAGTTTTGATCATGAGCCCCATGCTGTATACATCCACTTTTCAAATTGCACCGCTCTATCTAATAGCGAGAGCAAAGACATTGAGGCCGATATTCTCCAATGTGTGCACAAAATTGGGCATGATATATAGAATTTAGGGAGCAAGTGAATGTGTGCCATTTTCCAAATACCTTAAATTCTCTTAAAAAAATTAACAAAAAAAATTATAAAATACAAATGTTCATGTTTTTATGCTAGTTTTTGATTGATAATGACATGCCACAGTGGGAATGGGGAATATATTGTTGATATTTTCTACTTCGTTAGAAGAGAGTTCCCATTCCTAATTTTGGACTTAATAGACTCTACACCGTGGAGCTATAATTCAAACAAATGACAATTTGCCACTTCCTTCAGCGTACCAACAATATCATTATTTTGAACATGAGTTTCAAGACAGACTGAAGGAAAATATATTCCAAAGCCTGACAGCCATTCAGGGCGGATACCACAACAAATGTTAGGTGGTATGGGAACAACACATATAGGGCTCCTTTTAAGAAGCCGCGTTAGCGGTTTAACGCGCGTAATAGCACGTGCTAATTTTCCGGCCACGTTATCCGCTACCGCCTCCTCTTGAGCAGGCGGTAGTTTTTCGGCTAGTGCGGGGGTTAGCGTGCGCTAAAAAGGTGCATGTGCTAAAGCCGCTAATGCGGCTTTGTAAAAGGAGCCCATAATGGAGTAGATTCAAGAGAGAGTGCCAAAATTTAGGCACTGCGATGATGTCTGCATTCTGCCTTTTTTTCTGTTGAAGGTAGCCTGTTGCTAGTCTGTCCCATGTGTAAGGATCCAGCTATACTGCTTGTCTTCAGAAAAAAAATAGTTACTTATCTGTGCCAGATGTTCTCCCAAAATAGCAGGTTATGAATTCACATTATCCTTCTTCCTCTCTGAGGAGTTTGTATTCTAAGAGTTTGCAATAGTCTGCTGGGTTCCATGTTACAGATGCAGTCAGGAACAGGTGCACATATGCAGTGAGACATTCCCAGAAATTCTAAAGATGTTGGAAAACTGTTTCCAGTGCAGGCTCATAGCTCAAAGCTTCTCAGTTCAATTTTGTCTATTATGTTGAATTTTATTGTAGTCTTTGTATACAGTTTTTTAAATGGATGTTTTATTGTGATCCGCCTTGGTTTAAGGTTTTGCATGGCCCAGTGTTCCTGGGCCAGAGGAATAACACTGTTTCTGCAGAGGAATAACACTGTTTCTGAGGTGGCTCACAAGCAGCATTATTCCTATAAGATGGGATTCAGCAACCTGCGATACTGGGATACCGCAGGTTGCTGAATCCCGCAGGTCATCAAGGTACTGTAAAGGGCAGGAGGGACCTCCTGCCACCACTCCATAGAACCCCTGACCCCAGACCCCCCAAACACTCCACAGACCCCCTCTACACTCCAAAGTCAACCACAACACTCCCTACCCCCTCCACCTGTATGTCGTAGAAGAAAGTCTGGCCGGAGAGATGCTTACTTCTTCCAGCAGGCCTGCCACTCCAAAATGGTAGGTCTCCCCTTCCCATCATTCTGGGATGCACCAGAGAGGGGCCTAAGGTCCTGATTGGCTCCGATGCCTAAAACCCCTCCAATATGAGGGACCTTAAGCACCTGGACCAGTCCTGAGATACACTGGCAGAGGCGTAAGACTCCAATTAATCAGCAAGTTATTGCTGATAATTGTGCTAATTGTCAATAATTAGAATTTATTCTATAAAGATTTGTAATTTTTTGTGCACAGATCTGAAAAGTAGGTGTGGCTGCTGGAGGGGCATAGGTGGGTAGGGACATTTGCATGCAGTATTATAAAACAAGGCACATTTATGCCTAATTTAGACATGAAGATTTATATCAGGTTCTACTTGTAAATCCTCCTGGCTATAACTGGTCATGACACCAAGTGCTATTCTATAAACAGTGCCCAACTTGAAGCACCATTTATACAATACTGCTTAGTGCTCATTTTTTGGGGGGTGTCAATTTTTATGGCACCATATACAGAATCTAGATCTAAATGCCATAGTTAATTTGCTGCTCTAGCTATGCACCATGCTGCTACCATTTAGATGCCAAGGTGATCAGTGGCACTCTATGTAAAGTGCCACTGATCATGGGGCATACCGGTTAGGGGAATTATCCAGATAATTGATGCTGTTGTCCACATATTTCCTTTTGAGCATTGAGCTCACAAATTTTTTATCCTTTTGAATTACTAGTGAAAATCATTGTTTTTTGGTTTTAATTTCCTCTCAAAATTTAATGAAAATAATTAATGTTTGTTTTTGCATAATAATTGACAAGAACTAGCTCTTAAATTTGTATTATTGTCTCCTATTTTGAATCTGCATATGGAAAAATATAACATTAAATTGTATTTCCACTTAAAGCAATAGAAAGGAGCAATTTCAGGGACTATCTCCCCTGCCCTGCAACAATGATCAAAACATCTGCAAACAGTTCAAAATACTCGTCTACTCCCTAAAAAAAACACATGACCACATTACTGAAGCATTCATGATCTCACACTGGCTCCCAATCCAGGAAAGAATACTATTCAAATTTTACTGCCCGCTGTTTAAAACCATAAACGGAGACAGCCCAACCTACTTGAACAACCGACTCATCTATAATACCGCAACCAGTCATAGAAAAACTCACACCCCATTCACACACCCGCCAACCAAAGAAGTTAAATGGAAAAAAAACTTTACGAAGGCCTCCTAGCCGCTCAAGCAGCGAAACTGGATAACCAAATCTCCAATCTGCTGATAACAACCATGGACTACAGGTTATTCAGAAAAAAAATAAAGACCATACTCTTCAAGAAATCCCTGATTAAGTCTTAACATCACGATTACCTCATTCCTCCTATCTTCTTCTTAACTCTCTGAAAATACCCACCCTATTCTCTTCCTTCACTAGTCATGACCACTGATCTCTTCTTGTAACAGACCAACCATAAATCTTTTGTAATCTGCCTTGAACCTCAACGTAATGGCGGAATAGAAATCTCTAATGTAATGTAATGCAACTATGAGTAGGGGACATGTGATGAAGCTATTAAGTAGTAGTTTTAAAACAAACCGGAGAAAATATTTCTTTACACAATGTGTAATTAAACTCTGGAATTCATTGCTGGAGAATGTGGTGGAATCAACGAGCTTAGCAGGATTTAAAAAAGGTTTGGATAATTTCCTAAAAGAGAAGTCCAAAGGTCATTATTGAGATGACTTGGGGAAATCAACTGCTTATTTCTAGGATAAGCAGCATAAATCCGTTTTACTACTTGGGATCTAGCTAGGTTTTGGGGACCTGGATTGGCCCCTGTTGGAAACAGAATACCAGACTTGGGGCTCTTTTTACTAAGGTGCGTTAGTGTTTTTAGCGCATGCAGGAAATTACCGTGCACTACACTGCGCGCTACTCTTCTAGAACTAATGCCAGCTCAATGCTGGCATTAAGGTCTAGCTTGCAGGCAATGTAACGTGCGCTATTCCACACATTAAAGCCCTAGTGCACCTTCGTAAAAGGAGCCCTTGATGGACCTTCGGTCTATCCCAGTATGGCAAATAATAATGTTCTTAATAATGAGAACAATGAAAAATTCACTTTTGCACATCTTCTCTTTCGTAGCATGTTAAGTGCTGCTTCAGTGAGCTGATTCGCTTCTACGTAGATGGTGCTTAGGTAGATAGTGGAAATGTTTAAAAGGAGATTACCTAATGGGTTTGAACTGAGATCAATGACAGCCCAATTAATTTACAGCAATAATTCTAAATATTACAGATATGTTAAAAATTAAATATAATGACTTTTTGGAAAAAGGATTTAACAATTAGAAGTCTGTTAGTCTCTTTATGTAATAAGGGGAAATAATTAATCTTAAGTAGATTTGCTCTTGCTACCACTTGTGAAAGGGAATTACTTTTTAATTTTTATTGCTTAGTCATTTGGACCAGAACTTTAAAATTCAGACCCTCCAGTGACATTTGACAGATTTTTATAACACTGTAGTCTCAATTGCCACTAGATTCTTTTAAGCACTTTAAAATATACACTATTATTTGTAGACAGAATGTGCATTTGGGGACAAATCATGGTTCAGGAGAATCATTGCAGTATCATCTTCTCTACTCGTCGTCCTTCTAGAACACATCCCAGCGAGACAGAGAGGGTTTCTGAAATATTACTCTTTCAAAACGTAAACTGTGAGCGATAAAGTCCCACTGTCAGTGTTCCATCAGTTTCAATACAGACAGTAAGTAGTCCCATAACTGTCTCAGCGAATTGTGCCCTTTAAAGTGGCTGGGCCTCACATCAGCACTGTTCAGCTAAAAAATCGGTTACTCATTTTAAAGAAAATGCATTTGTTTTCAACTTTGGCAGCTATATACGATATCTCTGATATCTGATGCACTGAAGGGAGACAGAAGACAATTGTTAACTGTAACCATTTGGCTCCACAAGGTCTAGAGATTTTTGAGTGTTCATTAATTTTGCATCATGTCCTCAAGGGATTAACATAGAATACAGTTGTTCTTTGTACCATATAGAAAATGCTGCCTTTGCTAGCGGGTATATGACAGTCTTCAGTCTGAGAGCTCAATATGCCATAAAATAAACCTGGAGCACCCATATTCAAAAATTAAAATTAGCATTTCAATCTGATATATATATATCTGGAGTGCAACAGACTTTGAGAGGTGCTACTATTCTTTTACATGCTACCTGAATAGTGATTTGAAATATATATCCTGCTTAGCTGTATTTGGTACTTTATTACAGCACTTTTCAACCCTCTCCCGGAGGCTCAGGAATATCAAAAAGAATATGCATTAGACAGATTTGCATATATGCATATTTATCTCATGTATATCCATTGTGTTCATCCTGAAACTCCAACTGCTTAGATTTGCCTCCAGGAGAGGGTTGAGAAGCACTGTATTCCTGCTATCAGGCACACTTCATTCCATGTAATTGATCAGTAGTGCCAACTCTGGTATAATCACACAAAAATGCCATTTCACTTAGCTTTGTCAAGGTTGACTTGATATTGTTAATTAAAAAGTAAGGGGTCGATATCTAGCATGATTTAAGTGGGCAGAAGCGTCTTCTGACTGCTTAAACCACACTGAACAAGCCATCTCTATTCAGTGTTGCTGAAAATCCAATGTGGCCACTGTGGAACTGTACAGTTAGTGCTAGTGTGGTCTGGGAAGGAGTCAAAGCGAGAAGATATGCCAACAAGGTGATATTCAGTGTCAGTGCCTATTTACCTAATTAGAGAGATATGACCATCTCAAAATGCATTGGGAGGGGCCTAAGGCAATAAGCCAAGCAGGGCAATAAGCCAAGCAGGGGCCTAAGGCAATAATCCTCACAGTGCATCTTGGGATGCACTGGGAGGGGACTATGGCCCTTAGCCAGTCAGTGCCTTTGTTCACTCCCAGTGCATTTTAGGATGCACTGGGAAGGGCCTAAGGTGGCCCTGATTGGCTTAGGGCCTTAGACCCCTCCCAGTTCATCCTAAGTTGGACTGGGGGGTAAGGGCTCCCATTTTGAAGAAGCAATTCTATTGGCAGAAGGGAGTGGGCATCCTTCCTGCCAATGTTTCATCGGAAGGTATGGTGGGTGTGGGGATGTCAGGATGAGTCTGGGGGGATGTCAGGGGTGTGAAGGGGTATTGGCATGTCGGGGTGTGTGGAGGGGTAAATGGGGTATGTGGAGTGCCAATGTTGTTCTTGTAACAAGTTTCACATGGTCTTGAAACAGCAATGGAAAGTAACTTAAACACAGAATTTTGAACTAACTGCAAATGTTTTAGTTGATACTGGGGACATCCAATTAGAAGGGAATTACAATAATCTATTCTACAGTATTGTTCATCAACATATGCAAAAGTGTTTTAGTGGATTGAAAATCTAAGGAAAGCTTCATTGCATGATTTTTCATCTATGGATTTAGAGAACACCTGTTAAAGAAATATGGAATTATGACAAAGAGAATTGTATCTTCCGATTAATAAATATGTTTAAAGTTAATGTATGGGGAAAGTTAGTGTTACTGTTTTGACCTGTGAACTTTTCGGTAGTAGAATACATTATAAGTGTTCTAGCAAACCTAAAAATATTTTTCTTCAAAGGAACATTGCCATTTGAATTTATAACAATATGTAGTTATAAGTAATTACATAGTTACTTGCATTAAGCACACATTCACTCTGTCTCAATTTGTAATAATTATAATTTCTCTGCTTCAAACTTTCCCACCTCCAACCTGTCAAAAAAATTACATTTTTAACTAAAGATGGGGTCGTGGGACAATAATGGGATTACCTTAGGCTTAGTTCAAATGTCTCAGAGAACCTCGGTTCAGAACTGGCAATCTGCACTGTGGATCTGCCACCATCTGTAATTCACTGCCAGTCAACAAGTCTCATTGTGGACACAAGGCTGTAAGTGAGCCTGTGAATTCCAGTTAGCTGGTCTGTTCTGTGGGCCATTCAAACCAGGGAAGTCAGTTGGATCTCAGTTATTTTCTCAAGCACCACCCGAAGAGGGTTTCATCCAGCTACTGCCTTGAAGAGACCACAGTCTTGAGAGGGTTAAGTCTTACCCCTGACATGAAAAGTTTAGCTGCACAGAACTGCTGAGTGGCATGGATCTAGTCCAGGGGAGGGCAACTCTGGTCCTCGATGGCCAGAATCCAGTCGGGTTTTCAGGATTTCCCCAAAGAATATGCATTGAAAGCAGTGCATGCAGATAGATCTCATGCATATTCGTTGGGGAAATCCTGAAAACCCGACTGGATTCCAGCCTTTGCGGATCGGTGTTGCCCACCCCTGATCTAGTCCAAGTATTCATTCACTTTCACTGTGCATATTAAACATGCGCTCACTCTAACAATTTGTTACTAATCATAATAAAAGAAATACTGTCATTGAAATGGGAATGCAGGGTCCTGGAAAGAAAATGGAATAAGCCGCAAACTGAAGATGACAAGGGCTCCTTTTACTAAGCTGCGATAGCGGTTGTAGTGCACGCTTAGCGCACGCGTGCTAGACGCTAACGCCTGCATTGAGCTGGCATTAGTTCTAGCCATATAGCGTGGGTTTAGTGCGTGCTAAAATTCTGCGCGCGCTATAAATGCTATCGCTGCTTAGTAAAAGGAGCCCAAAATCTTATGGCGGAAAAAAAAAAGAAAAGTTAAACCACTAGAAAGCCCAAACAAAACTAGCTAAATATAAGTATTATTCTGAACAAATCAGAAAAGGAAAACCAGATTTGAAAAAAATTATTTCAAATAACACACTTCCTAGATAACCCAACTGAATTAACAACCAAATCAACAAATATCCTAACAGTGGATGAACTGGCAAACTTTTTCAGAGCAAACTTAGGCCACATCAGAACTGACACTAACAAATGAAATGCAGCGAACTGCATCGAAGTACTAGGAAACAGCAGAAAATCAAGAGAGAGAGAGAGAGAGAGAAGACCCTCCACAAACAAAAATGCCCAGCAGATATGTACTGGGAGGAATTCTCCCCAATCACAGAAACAGAGTTAATAAGATGGCTACCCATTTAAACCAAAATTTCAGTGCTCATTAAATGCCTGCCCAATTTTCCTGCCAAAATATTCATCAAAAATATACTACAACGATCCATTAATGACACACTAGAAAAAAAGAATATTCCCCAAACACCTAGAAAAAAAAATCATTCTAACGCCCATCCCATAAGATTGAAAGGGAGAAAATAACAATGTCAAGAAATATTCTCATATCTGTTACCCCTCTCATTCACTATCATACATTATGGGCTTCTTTTACTAAGGTGTGCCAGCGTTTTTAGTGCACGCATGAAATTACCGCATGCTACACCGCACGGTATGCTTCAAGAATAATGCCAGCTCAATGCTGGCATTAAGGTCTAGCGTGTGGAGCAATTTAGCGCGTATTATTCCGCACGTTAAGGCCCTAATGCACCTTAGTAAAAGGAGCCCTGTATTTCTTCCCCCGCTTCCCTTTTGGTCCTGTTTATGTTAAGTGTTGTGTCTATGTTATTTGTATTGAACCCTGTATTTGTTGATGTATTTAAAATTTTTAGACTTGTTCATCGCTTTGTATTACGATTAAGCGATTCATCAAATTTTAAATAAACTTGAAACTTGAAATACAGAGCAGTAGGTTCAATCAAGCTATTAGAAAGCATGGCACCAAGTCAAATCACAAAGTACCTGGAACACCAAAATCTCATCTCAGTACCCTCACTATAAATCATCGGCACCAGACGCAATGAGATCTTTTCGATTACAGCACCCCCAGCTGTGGAACTCACTCCCAATTCATCTTAGAGAGAAATCCATATTAGAAAGATTGAAAAGTTCCCTGAAAACCTTTCTCTATAATGGGTAGGCAATTCCGGTCCTCAAGAGCCAGAGCCAGGTCAGATTTTCAGGATATCCACAATGAATATGTATGAGACAGATTTGCTTACACTGCCTCCTTGAGATGCAAATCTATCTCATGCATATTTATTGTGGATATCCTCACAACCTGACCTGGCTCTGGCTCTCGAGGACCGGAATTGCCTACCCCTGCTCTATAAGGACGCATTTGAAACTTCAGTTCACATTTAAATATTAGACTGCTTAAACTTTCTATTTTCTAAGAAATTTTTCTCTTGTCATGAACCCGACCCACAGTTTTTTTTTTTTTCCTTTATTGTTAACTTTTCTTAATACTATTGTAGTTTTTCCTCCCTTCCTCTTGTTCCTGTCAGTTTATTAGCCAAAGTTTGTATGCTGTGATTGTTTTACATCTCCTATTTTAATTATTATGTACATCGCTTAGAAATGTTATAAGCGTTTTAATCAAATTTTAATTAAACTTGAAACACTGTAGCACTGAAATACTACTGTGTGCCCTGACATCTGAGATTAGAACACACGTGAGTACAGTCAACAAGTCCTTGTACTACAATTCGACTTAGCTAGTGCATTCGATGTGGTAGACCATCAACACCTATTACTGATTCTATGTTATAGATTGGATGTTCCTATCTTTGACATGACACTGCCTTGCTTAAATAAAATAACAAAGATATGTTAGCCTTCCCTTCCTTAAAGGGAATTAAATCTCCTGGAAAGCTCAGTCGATCTTTTGTTTTCAAGTTTGTAGAGATCTGGAATGAACTTCCTGACTCCATTAGGCTTTTAGGCCAGCTGCAATTATTTTGTAAATTCCTGAAAACTTTGTTGTTCTCATGATTTTTAAATGGTTTAACTATAATCTCAATGAAATGATAATATTATAGTTATTTTTCTTATGCTTTTGTTATGTACTTTAGTTTTTAATTAGTTCTTCCTTCTATGTTTTCTGCTATGTACTCTAGTTTTAATTACATGTGAACCGAGTCAAGCTGCACTGGGAGATGACCCAGTATGTAAACCAAAGATTAGATTAGATTAGAAAGTAAGAATAACACAAATCTTTAGTTAAATACTCCTTCTAATGTGGTGGTTGTACATGAAATTACAAGAAGAAGTTGTAAGCAGATCTTATCTCCTACCTGAGCTCACCTGTAAGGACTATGCTTTTGAAGTCATGAAGTCAGGTTTTATAGTGGAGGAAGAAAGAATAGATAGTAGTAATGTACCAGAGGAGCAGTGGTTGAGATGGGATAGGGTAGGTAATGGGAAGCCACAGCATCAACATGCAGAAGTCGATGGGGGACCTGTGAAGGGCCTTGAGAAAGGTGAGGGGTGTTACATGGCCATAGCAACGAAAGCAGAAAGTGACTTGTGCAGCTGACAACTGAATAGACTGAAGCAGTGAGAAATGGTTCAGTGGGAAGGTGCAAATTCCAAGCAGGAGGGCATGAGGATTCCTGTGCTGTGCTTGGTAAGGAGGTGATGGATTTGGGAAATGTTTAGTGATAACCGGCTCACATGATCTCCCACTGCTTTGGATAGGTGCAGAGAAGGAGCTTAGTGTTAAAGAATGTGGGAGTTACATACACACACACTACAGACATAAATTCTTCTCGCATCTGTAAACCAAAATTGTTTTACGCGGCTTGTGCTGCAAGTGACCATTTACCCTCCAATCTTACCATTTGCATGCTAAGATTATATAGAACTAGGAGTTGTGTAAGTGTCAGTTGAGCAATATGTGGCGTTCTACAAGCTAAGCACAGTCTCTATAGCATGAAATTGCTAGGGGGGTACATATGGGTGGGTCCCACTCTTAGATGCAGAAGTTTATGTGCTAAAGTGCAACATTTATACCTGCCTTTTACATGGAATAAGTGATGGTGCCTACATGTTGATGTGCAAATGCTTGAAATTCCAAACTCCAACCTACCTGCTAAGCACCAATATCTGTCTTATCATTCCCCTACCTGAGACCTGTGTATAGTTGCACCTTCTTGTCTTGACTAGATTGTAAGCTCTTTTGAGCAGGGACTGTCTCTTTTATGTTTTGATGTACAGCACTGAGTATGTCTAGTAGTGCTACAGAACTGATTAGTAGAAGTAGCAGACTTAAAACGCGGTGTCATTGAAAGCAAATTGAATTAAAAAATCGATTCAACAGGGGGAATCGAATCAAAAATTTTTTTTTCCCCTGAATCAGATAGCACTGGGACAGAGGATAAACATGAGATAATGGGAAACAAGTGAAAGTTAAATGGGAATAAGAGGCTAGAGAAGGGGCAAGATGGGAATTGAGAGAGCTAGGAGGTGAGAGAACATAAGAAGTTGCCTCCACTGAGGCAGACCAGAGGTCCATCTCGCCCAGCGGTCCGCTCCCGCGGCGGCCCATCAGGCCTATTGCCTGAGCAGTGGTCCCTGACTATTTCTATAACCTACCTCTACTCCTATCCCTATAACTTACCTCTACTCCTATCTGTACCCCTCAATCCCTTTGTCCTCTAGGAACTTATCCAAACCTTCTTTGAAGCCCTGTAACGTGCTCCTGCCTACCACAGCCTCCGGAAGCGCATTCCATGTATCCACCACCCTCTCGGTGAAAAATAACTTCCTAGCGTTTGTTCTAAACCTGTCCCCTTTCAATTTCTCCGAATGCCCCCTTGTACTTGTGGTTCCCCATAATTTGAAAAATCTGTCCCTGTCTACTTTTTCTATGCCCTTCAGGATCTTGAAGGTTTCTATCATGTCTCCTCTAAGTCTCTGCTTCTCCAGGGATAACAGCCCCAACTTTTTTAGTCTGTCAGTATATGAGAGATTTTCCATACCCTTTATCAGCTTAGTTGCTCTTCTCTGGACTCCCTCAAGTACTGCCATGTCCTTCTTGAGGTATGGCGACCAGTACTGGACACAGTATTCCAGATGCGGGTGCACCATTGCACGATACAGTGGCAGGATGACTTCCTTCGTCCTGGTCATGATACCCTTTTTAATGATACCCAACATTTTGTTTGCTTTCCTTGAGGCTGTGGCGCACTGTGCCGACACCTTTAATGTTGTGTCTACCATCACTCCCAGGTCTCTTTCAAGGTTACTTACCCCTAGCAGTGATCCCCCCCATTTTGTAAGTGAACATCGGGTTCTTTTTCCCTACATGCATGACCTTGCATTTCCCTATGTTGAAGCTCATTTGCCACTTTTTGGCCCACTCTTCCAGTGTCGTCAGATCCTTTTGGAGATCTTCGCACTCTGCCGTGGTTTTAACCCTGCTGTATAGTTTGGTGTCATCCGCAAATTTAATGACCTCACATTTTGTTCCCGCCTCCAGGTCATTAAGGAATATATTGAACAGGAGCGGTCCCAGCACCGACCCCTGCGGAACTCCGCTCGTGACCCATTGCAAGTCTGAGTAATGGCCCTTTACTCCAACCCTCTGTTTCCTGTCTGCCAGCCAGTTTTTGATCCATCGGTGGACCTCCCCTTGCACCCCGTGGTTCCATAGCTTCTTAAGCAGTCTTTCGTGTGGTACCTTGTCGAAGGCTTTTTGGAAGTCAAGGTAAATGATGTCTATGGATTCCCCTTTATCCACCTGGCTGTTTACCCCCTCAAAGAAGTACAATAAGTTTGTGAGACATGACCTACCCTTGCAGAAGCCATGCTGACTCGACTTTAGCTGTTCATTGTTTTCGATGTGTTCACAGATGCTGTCCTTAATCAGCGCTTCCATCATCTTTTCCGGGACCGAGGTCAAGCTCACCGGCATGTAGTTTCCTGGGTCATCCCTTGAACCTTTCTTGAAGATGGGCGTGACATTTGCTATTTTCCAGTCCTCCGAGATCTCTCCAGTTTTTAATGATAGGTTGCATATTTGTCGAAGTGGCTCTGCTATTTCGTTCCTTAGTTCCTTGAGTACCCTTGGGTGAATGCCGTCCGGACCTGGCGATTTGTCACTCTTTAGCCTGTCTATCTGCCTGAGGACATTCTCTTGGCTTACCTCTAGTTGGACCAGCTTATCATCCTGATCTCCATTTACGATCTCTTCGGGTTCCGGAATGTTGGTTGTGGCTTCCCTCGTGAAGACTGACATGAAGAACTCATTTAACTTGTCAGCTATCTCTTTTTCCTCTTTTACCACTCCCTTTCTGTCTCCATCATCCAAGGGTCCCAATTCCTCCCTTGCTGGTTGCTTCCCCTTAATGTACCTGAAGAATGATTTGAAGTTTGTTGTTTCCCCTGCCAGTCTCTCTTCATATTCTCTTTTTGCTTTCCTAACCACTCGGTGACACTCCCTTTGGTGTTCTTTGTGCTCCTTTTGGTTGTCTTTTATTTGGTCCTTTTTCTATTTTTTTGAACGATGCTTTCTTGTCACTTATCGTCTTTTTCACTGCATTTGTTATCCACACTGGAGATGGAAAGTTGATAGGTAGGTGAAAAGTAGAAAGGAGTAGGGTGAAATTTGCGTGGAAAGGGCAAAAAAAAAAAAAGGAAAGAAAGAGCTAAAAAGGAACAAATCAGTATGTCAGAGACAGATTAGGTCATATTCTATAAATGGCGTCCCAATTGTAGGCGGCAATAGGCATCTTACCGCTGTCTAACCAGCCAATTAGGGCACACGTTTTAAAAAACAAAAACACCCCAAGGCAGGGCGCCTACACCATAGACATCCGTCATGGTTGAGGGAGATTTATAGGGATGTTTAAGCTCATCCAAGGCTAGGCATGGGCATGGTTTCGCCAGAATGTGGCCTTGGGGAGCTTATGCGACACTGTGTGTCTCTCTAGGGCCGCAATATGTGCCTGAAATGTAGGCCAACAAAAATTTGGTCTATATTTCAAATAGAAGCAGCTGCTATACTGATCGCGGCAAAGAAATCTCACTGCTGTGATCAGCTGAGAAGCCGCGGCAGGGAACTCACCCCCCATGAAGTCGTGCGGCAGGAGGGATGCCCACTGCCACCTGCTACCACCCCCCTCAAAGCATCCCTCCCAAAGCAGGAGGAGTGCCCAATTCCTCCTTCCAGAACCCCCTGAGCAACTCTCGGCAGCAGGAGTGCCCAATTCCTCCAGCCAGACCCCTCACTGAAATATCCCTCACCCAACTGTCATAGGCAGGAGGGATGTCCACTCACTCCTGTCAAACCCCCCCCACCGGAAACACCCCTCACCCAACTGTGATAGGCAGGAGGGATGCCCACTCCCTCCTACCAGAACACCCCCCTCAAAACACCCCCCACATGGCAACCAATCAACCCACCGCCCATCCGGTGACTGCCCTCCACTCACTGACACCCCCACCTGGCGATCCCCCTAAAGGGGAGACCACCACCACCCCTACTCCCTCCATACCTTGAAAACAGAAGGTCTGGCCAGAGGGAGGCAAACCCAAGGCGTCTGAGCCAATTAGGGCCTTAGACCTCTCCCTGTGTATGACATGATGCACCGGAGAGGGGCCTAAGGCCCAGTGTTGTCAAAGAGGCGCCAGAGCAGGAGGTGTTTTCAGTACCTCCTGCTCCCAATGTCAAAGGTACGGGGGCCTAGAGGGAAGGGGGGGCCTCCGGTAGCAGGAGGGTATGGGCATCCCTTCTGCCTTTTTCTTTGAGGAAAGGGGGAGGTATTTGTGGGCAGGAGGGAGTGGACATCCCTCCTGCCATTTGTTTTAGGTTTGGTTGGGTCGCTGCAATTGTCGGGGGAGGGTGGCATGCATTTGCCTGGGGTCATTGGGGAGGGCCATCCACGGTGGTGAGGGATTTTTTCATTTTTAAAAAAATCTGTGCCATTGACAAAAAAAGAAAAAAAACCAACCCCAGGCAGACCTGTCGGTAACACAGGTCTATAGCAATTGGGTTTTAGGATCAGTAAAACCCGATGCTAAACAGCCAAGCAATGTAAGTGAATCAATCGCTTGGCTATTTTTCATGGGGTTTTACTAATTTGCATGGCCGGATTGGAAAATGGACGATCAAGGGGAAAAACAAGGGGCGGGCCATTTAGTGAATCAGGTCAGTTAGCTGACAATCGCTGACTTTAGTGAATCTAGCCCTAAATTATTTGTATGTGATCTTCTGAGGGCTGTTCTTGATGAATTTGCAATTGTGTCTGTTTTGCTCTCAAATAAAATAAACCATTTCTTGGTTTATTTGTTGTGATTTTATGAATTGAATAAGAACTAACATTTTTGGGAGAACTGGACAAAAATATCACTAGTACTGAGTTGATGTTTGGTTTTCTGTGTGTAATGCAGAACCCAGCATGCCTCACACTTTTATTGATGTTCTTTCAATCAAAATTAAAGTTAGAACTCCTCCCTCCCACCACACACACATACACACACTCACAAACATTTTAAGCCTATAGTGTGTGTGTGTGAGTGTATTTGCAATGCCTTAGGCCCATAAAATTGCATAACATCATCTTTCTGCTTTGAGACTGCAGGGATGGGGAGAGGATGGGGATAAATTTTTGTTCCCACATCACTCAGACGGCTGAGGGGAGATATGATTGAAGTCTACACAATCCTGAGTGGAGTAGAATGGGTACAAGTGGATCAATTTTGCACTTCATCAAAAATTACAAAGACTAGGGGGACACTCAATGAAGTTACAGGGAAATACTGGATTGGCCACCATGAGAACGAGCTACTGGGCTTGATGGACCATTGGTCTGACCCAGTAAGGCTATTTTTATGTTCTTATAACACATTCAGAAAAGAAATGTGGAAGGTGAATAAAGCTACAGCACGAGTCAGGCCGACTCGACCAGGAGGAAAAGCCTCAGACAAAGCCCTCCCACCACCACAACTGTGGTTCAAGGTGTTCAGGCAGAGAACCTCATTAGCATAAAAACCTCCCAGAGGGCCAAAAGGCTCCTTCCACAAAAGAGAAGGAAGGAGACAGGTCTCTTGTCTTATTTTAAGAGCTTATGATCGGAAGGTACACCCTGAGGCAGCTTTATGTGAAACGCTGGCCATCGTTGGTGTTCCGACCAAGCTCATTCCAAAAGATAAGCTTTTTGAGTCAAATTATTTATGAAAATGTGACCACCTGGTGATAGATTTATTCAATTCACTTATTGATTTTTGCTAAGTTTTGCACAATACAGAGCCTTTTGGCCTTCTGGGAGGTTTTTATGCTAATGAGGTTCTCCGCCTGAACACCTTGAACCACAGTTGTGGTGGTGGGAGGGCTTTGTCTGAGGCTTTTCCTCCCGGTAGAGTCGGCCTGACTCGTGTATGGAAACTCCTGTCATGATGAGAAATAATTTATTGTTAAGTGAAGTTATTAGACTCTTGGGCATTAATAACATATCAAACAGCACGGCATCATATGTTAATGCCAATGGAACTTCCAATATCCTATTGATTTGATCCCAAATGGATTGCCAAAATTTAAATATCAGGGGCCAAAAGAAGAACAGATGATCCAATGTCCCTATATCCAGATGACAATGCCAGCATCTAATAGACTTAGAACTATCTACCCTTTGCAACCGAACAGGGGTCCAAAAAATTCTATATAACAAAAATAACCAGGTTTGTCTCATAGATGCTGATGCTGTACATCTCATCCTCCGAGTCCAAATCCGTGGCCATTGAGTAGAAGAAATTTGCTGCTTTGTCTCAATGCTCCAAATATCTCTTAGACTAAATTTTGGTTTGTTATTCAGATGCTCAGATATTAATTTATACCATTTGGCTGCCTGATGCCCTAGCAAATCTGTCTGGAAACACAGGCCTGGCAAGCTATACTGAATTTTTAAATTGCACCAATCAGGGAACCCCCTTCTGAATGGCCTGCTTCAACTGCAACCACTTAAATGCTTGAGACTTTGAAATACCAAATGATTGTTGCAGTCGTGAAAAGTCAAGCATCTTCCCGTCTGATAACACATCATTCGCTGCTCAGGACCAGTCGCTGAAGCCCTTTGCGACTGCCCTGCCTTCTGCCGCCTTGCTTTCTAACCTGTCAGCCCCATCTCCTGCAGCCCCGAACGAGCCTGCCTGCCTGCCCCGAACCCCCTGCCTGCCTGCCCCGATCTCTCCTGCCTGCTCGCCCCGACTCTCCTGCTCTCTGCTGCCCTTCCCCGCAGTGCAAGCCCATGGTTTTAAAGCGGGGCTGCATGCCGCATTGCAGCGCCAGCTTTAAACCCGCAGGCTCGCACTGAAGGGAAGGAGGGAAGAGGCTGTCGCCGCCGCTGCATAGGAGCAGGAGAGTCAGGCCCCGAACATGCCTGCCCCGACTGACTGTGCAAGCCCATGGTTTTAACCCGAAGCGGGTTAAACCCATGGGCTTGCAAAAGTTTAAAATAAAAAAAAAAAAGTCATGGCTAGGACGGGTCTGCACATGCGCGATCTGTGCAGGCAGATGGGGGTGTTCCTCTGATCGCCCCCCACCTGCATATTTTAAGTTAGTGAATTTGTCAGACCTGCCTGAATAGGAAACTGATTGTTCCAATTCGGGTAGGTTAGTGAATCTAGCCAGGGGTAGGGAACTCCGGTCCTCGAGAACCGTGTTCCAGTTGGGTTTTCAGGATTTCCTCAATGAATATGCATTGAAAGCAGTGCATGCAAATAGATCTCATGCATATTCATTGGGGAAATCCTGAAAACCTGACTGGAATACGGCTCTTGAGGACCAGAGTTCCCTACCCCTGATCTAGACCTAAGTGACAAAGGTTGAAGTGTCGCAGGATTAACTGTCTGAATACCATTACTTCCCAATTTTTTTAATATTCCTTACAAATGTGTACCTATTTTGGAATTTACACTGCTTAAAATATTTATTAAAAACTCTATTATTACATGTATGGCAATGAGGTCTCTTGGAGCATTTATAATTTCTTTCTGCCATAGGAATTTTGTAGGCAAATCAAAGTCCTTGAAATATACTCAGCATTTTCTGTCTATATATTTTCACTGTTAAATCTTGCATCTCCAAAATGGGTGGCAACAATTAATTTTCTGGAAATTTGCATGTTCATTTTATCTATATTTAAGCCTGTGAGCCATGGCTGCAGTATTCTTTTTCCAAGAACAAGAATATAATGCACCTAATCATATCTGTAGTTTTGTGTGGGAGCTGCAGTTTTAAAAATGTGTGTGTGTGTGTTTTTTTAAATATATACCTCCCTCACATAGACTTGGCCTTAGATTTGTACAATTAGGTGGTAATTTTATGAAGAATATTTTTCATGCCTATGTGCTAGTATACTCATATCGAAGGCCTCTTGTAGAATTATGCAACTTTACAGTAGGCAATTTTAGGGGAGGAGTTTGGGCACAGTCACAATTTATACTTGTATTTATAATACAAGTACGAGGGTTCATACTTTATTTATTCTGTTTTCTATACCGTTCTCCCAGTGGCAGTGGCGAACCTAGGGGGGGGCGGGCCGCCCCGGGTACCAGCCCTAAGGGGGTGTTCCCGGCCTTGCCGTTCAGTCCCCCGCCACCCCCGAAGGACCGCTCGCCCCACTGACCTTCCTGCACCACCTGTGAAGCAGCCCGCAGCAGGATCGCGAAGTCAGCGTCAGCATCCCTGCGCTGCTTCCTGCGCCGCGATCCCGCCCCTCCTCTGACGTCAGAGGAGGGGCGGGACCGTGGCGCAGGAAACAGCGCAGGGATCGCTGACGCTGACTTCGCGATCCTGCTGCGGCTGTTCATAGGTGGTGCGGGGAGGCCAGGGGGGCGAGCGGTCCTTCGGGGTGGGTCGGGGCATCAGGCCTTCAGGGTGGGGCGGGCGGGCAGGCAAGCAGGCTTTCAAGGGGGAGGGGGGTGACAGGCAGGCAGGCAGGCCTTCAAGGGGGGACAGGCCTTCGGGGGGGGTGCAGACCTTCAAGGGGTGCAGGCCTTCAAGGGGGGCAGGCAGGCCTTCAGGGGGGTGCAGGCCTTCGGGGGGGGGTGTAGGCCTTTGGGGGGGTGCAGGCCTTCAAGGGGGGGAACAGGCCTTCAAGGGGGGAAAGGCAGGCAGGCCTTCAAGGGGGGGGGGACAGGCCTACAAGGGGGGGGGGGACAGGCCTTCAAGGGGGGGGCAGGCCTTCAAGGGGGGACAGGCCTTCAAGGGGGGAAAGGCAGGCAGGCAGGCCTTCAAGGGGGGGACAGGCCTACAAGGGGGGGGAGAAGCTACAAGGGGGTGGGACAGGCCTTCAAGTGGGGGACAGGCCTTCGGGGGGGTGCAGGCCTTCGGGGGGGGCAGACCTTCAAGGGGGGGACAGGCAGGCAGGCCTTCAAGGGGGGGACAGGCCTACAAGGGGAAGGGACAGGCCTTCAAGGGGGGTGCAGGCCTTCAAGGTGGGGACAGGCAGACCTTTAAGGGGGGACAGGCCTTTGGGGGGGGACCATGATTTAGAAGTACACGGAGGGAAGGGGGTGTTCAAAGAGACATGCATATGCCAAACTTTGGGGGGGGGAAGAAATAATGGGTCTGAAAATAGAGGAGAGGGAGAGAGATGATGGACCATGGGATTTAGGGAGGGAAGGAACAGAAAGAGAGAGAAATTGGACACAAGGGATGGTGTGGAGGAGGGATAGAGATACTGGATAGGAGGGTAATTAGGAAAAGAAACGGAGAGATGGTGGACTCTGGGATGGTGGGGAAGGAGGGAGAGATGCCGGATGAAAGGGTATTTAAGAAAAGGTGGATCTGTGGAGGGAGATGAAAAAAAGGAAAGATACCAGACTTCCTGGGAAGGGAAGGGAAATGGAAAGGGAGGACAGAGTTGGCAGATGGATGGTTAGCATGCAGAAAGAAGGAGACCCTGGCAAGCAAGTTATCAGAAGAAAACCAGAGCCTTGGACCAACAAGATTTGAAATATAACCAGACAACAAAAGGTAGAAAAATTAATTTTATTTTCTGTTTTGTGATTATAACATGTCAGATTTGAAATGTGTATCCTGCCAGAGCTGGTGTTGGACTGCAAACGTGAGCTAGGATTTAACAGAAAGAGGAAAAGTCCTTTTTGTTTCTTTATTTTATTTACACCACAGCGCCAGTGTGGTTAGGAGAAGCCAAAGGGGGGTGAAAAAGCTATAAAACCCACCAGGAGTTTTGAAAAAAATCACCCAACTGGGCAGGAAAATCGAATTGAAAAACCAATTCAATAGGGCTGAATCGAATCAAAATTTTTTTTTCCTGTATCTGGCAGCATTAGTTTGCGCTACTGTCTTAGATTTTAGGACCTGGGATTGGGGAGAGATGGCATCCTCAGTACTTTATAATGCAAGTGAAACGAGGATTTGGTCAGACTTTTGAAGGGTCTGCAGAAAAAAAATATTGTATAGGCCGGGGACATGAGACAGCAGGAAATGGGAACTTTTCTTCCTTCTATTTTTGTGAATGGAAAGGCTGAGGATGTCAGAGAGGTCAGTTAAAATATGTGCTTTATAAGAAAATATAATAATGTGTTTTATAAAGTTTATAGCATAGCTGGCCTACCCAGTGAGGTGTTCCTAGTGGTGATGGTGGCAGCGTGTCAATGTGTTGAGAGGAAGAGGTGGTCTGGGAAATTCTGCTGAGCAAACTCCGGGCCCATTTCCACCCCCCAGTTAGTCCACTCCACTCAACTGATTCACACACTAAGTGGGTCTTTGGGTGTTGTTTTGGGATCTCTTCCAGTGGTTTATCTCCTTCTGGTCCAAGGAAGGAAACTTTGTTATCCTTAGCATTGACCTACAGAATATGTTTGTAACAGCGCTGCTTGTGTGGCATTAGGCTATGTAGTGATCGAAAGAAAAAAACAGACCTTTGCACATTTTTGCACTATATGGTGGGTGTATGAGGAGATTCACATTTCCTGCACAGCTAAGTCCATGTGAAGTTACCTTGTGCTGTATTTGACATCTAGCAAGGTCTCTGTTTGAAAGGAAAGATCTAAACTTAAAAATGAAGTGGCCAGAAGTTATGGTAAAAGCAGATAGTGTAGCTGGTTTTAAGAAAGATTTGGACAAATTCCTGGAGGAAAAGTCCATAATCTGTTATTAAGACATGGGGGAAGTGTCTGCTTGCCCTGGATCGGTAGCATGGAATGTTGCTACTCTTTGGGTTTTGACCAGGTATTAGTGTCCTGGATTGGCTACCATGAGAATGGGCTACTGGGCATGATGGACCATTGGTCTGACCCAGTTAGGCTATTCTTATGTTATGTTATCATCTGTAGGGGCCTTTGTTTTCACTTCTTATTTTAATGTATTTTTTTTCTGGGAACTTATCAGTGTTTTTTATAATGGGAACAAAAATGGAAGAGAATTAATGTGTGTGGAATGGGGGGGGTAACTAATTTCTTCAGCTAAATAATTCAATCCACTTCAAACAGACATAGGAGAACTTGTGCACCATTCACACACCCTCCAACCAAAAACGTCAAAAGAAAAAAACTGTTCGACAACCTCCTAGCCATTCGAGCTGCAACACTCGACCCCCAACTCTACAACCAATTGATATCAACCACAGACTGCAAAACCTTCAAAAAAGAAATAAAAACCCTTCTATTCAAAAAACACATAAAACCGAACTAACACAATCAGAACTGTCCCAAGCATCACCTGCAACTACTCCATATGTACTTCTAATGTCATGACAATTTAGACATAATTTATGTTATGTTATGTTTGGAATAATGGTTACATATATGAGGTTCAATAAAAGAAAATTTTCACTGCCTGTTTCTATTCTGACCATTTATTCCATTTCATGGTTATTGCAAAAAAAAAAATTTTTACATGGGGGGGGGGGGTGTCAAAAAATGATGGGCCCCGGGTGCCACATACCCTAGGTACGCCACTGCCCAGTGGAGCTCAGGACGGTTTACATGCATTTATTCAGGTACTCAAGCAGTTTTCCATTTCTTTCCTGGCGGGCTCACAATCTATCTAACATACCTGGGGCAATGGGGGGGGGGGATTAAGTGACTTGCCCAGGGTCACAAGCAGCAGCGTGGGTTTAAACCTACAACCTCAGGGTGCTGAGGCTGTAGCTTTAACCACTGCACCACACTCTCCCCATCTTTACATGCTAACATTTACACTTGCCCTGAGTGATGTCCACAGCTTCAATCTAGCTGTTATTTCTGTTAGTATTTTATAAAGAAACATAGAGGGGCATTTTCGATAGGACATTTAAATCTGAGTTTGGATGTTTTGGGAAAGATGTCCAGAAATCTAGTAGAGAAAATGTCCACTTTCAAAACAGCAAGATGTCTATCCCCCCCCCCCCAAAAAAAAAAAAACAAAAAACAACAAAAAAAAATGACCTATCTAGATGTTTCTGCCCTTAGCACATCTATCTTTAATGGTCATTTTTGAATATGAAAATGTCCAAATGAAAAATGCACAAAAACAAGCTATTAGGACATCGAAGCAGCCAGCATTCTTAGCAAACTGGCCACACAGACATCTGAGCAGAGGGGAGCTCTAGATGGGCCATTTGGCCTTTATCTGCCATCATGTTTCTTTGTTTATGCTGTCTTTTGGATGTCTATCGTTTTTGAAAATGACCCCCATAAGTGCTTAGGGCTCCTTTTATCAAGCTGCGGTAGGGATTTAATATCGCGTGTTAAACAGCCTGCTGTGCTAGCCGCTAACGCCTACATTGAGCAGGCGTTAGTTTTTTAGTTGGCTGCGGGGGTTAGCACGTGATGAAATGTCCGATGCGCTAACCCCACTTGCGCGGCTTGATAAAAGGACCCCTTAGTGTCTTTATAAAATAGGCTAACACTAGGTACCACTTGCAGGGTTTCTTTTTTTTATTTTTTTTTTTTCACTCCTTGTTTATGTTTCATGAGAGATGATGCCAGTTTGGTAGTTAGAATGCTTTATAAGATAATCTCAGTCAGCTTCATTTAGGTAGCTTTGTAATCTTCATATTTGTGAACTTTCTCTATATAGGACAAAACAGCATTTCTGCATGCACCTGGAATATGAGGTTTTTTTTACCCTGGAGCTGCTGCTTTTCTGTTATCTCTGCTTATCTGTCAAATTTAGTTTACTTCTGGATATCTTGTTGTATTCTTTTTGCTGCACTTCCGATAATTTTATGTTTACTTCAAACACGTGATACTTACTCTTGCAATGTTCTGATTATTTTATGCCTCTAATACCCTACAGACATTGGTTTACTTCTCTGTATTTGATATTGTTGAAATGTTTTTTGTTCTTTCTTTCACTTATAATACAATAAAATTTTATTGAACTTAAAAAAAAAACCATGCCTGCCTTTTCACTCTCTTTCTTTCCATTCTGTTTATTTTAAATGTTCTAATAACAAAAATTGCTTCAGACCATCTTTACTGAAATTCTCCTTGGACAGCATACACAGAACAGCACAAAAATAATACAGTTAGATTACCACACATGAAACTGTCTTGGAGGATTTAATTTCCCTGCAGCACAAAAAGAGTCAATTTTCTAGGCATCCTCCTGACCAAACAAATCACACTGTGATCGCTCTGTGTTCTGTCATGCTTGCTCAGCACACGGATCAACCTGAGATTTTGTCTCATCATTGACTGCACAAGCAGTTTTGTTGATAAAAATCAATCTGGATTGAAGCCAAGGAAATCCAGATGCCACTGTAAAATCTGCCAAAGTGAATTAGGTGGAAATCTGACATAGTGGATGGTTACTAAATCTGCTCATTTTGCCTTTCTGTAATACATTCCGTTCTTCCAGATTGAGGATCCCTTTAACTACAGTGCACTAAATAGCTTCTGAATTAGCACATGCTGTTAGTGCCCAGCTGTGGCAACCATTACTGTGCTATTATGACAGTTATTGCACCTCATGCAAACTGCATATGCTGTTGTGGAGAAGGGAAATGGGTGTGTCCTGCATTTTGGGAGAGAAACTATTATGATGGATAAGTCTTCCTTGGGACCCCGTCACCTTCTCAATACAGGATTGGCCCCAAGGAAGCTATAGGACAGGTTTGGAACTCTAGGGTCAGAGAAGAAACCTGGGCAGGCCTCAGAAAAAAAAGGGGGATTCTAGTGCATGATAGGAAGGAATATAGGGGAGGCATGCTATCTTAATAGGAGAACCAGGGCCAGACAATAGAAAGGGAAAATATACCCTCCTACCTGAAGTATTTAGGCAACTAACCTGTACAATCCTACTCCACAATAACTGATCTCTAGTGATGTTAATAACTAGCTTCTAAACCTTGTTAATTCTAATTAATTTGTAACATCTTTTAACCATTGTAAACTGCATAGAACTTCACGGTCCTGCGGTATATAAACTATTATTATTATTATTATTAAAGTGGGAACTGCCAGGAATCCTATCCAGCATACTAATGGGGAGAGGAGTGGCTTTGATCCTTGGGGAAGGCACAGCAGCAGTGCAACCTCAGGAAGCAGATCGGCTAAGCCAGTGGTCTCAAACTCGCAGGCCGGAGGCCACATGCAGCCCGCCAGGTACTATTTTGAGGCTCTCGGTATGTTCATCATAATCACAAAAGTAAAATGATCATATGTCTCTTTAGCTATAAATTACAATATTATTATTACGACTTAGCCAGAAGGAAAGATTTATAAACTATGACGAGTTTTACCTCATGCAAAATTGTCATTTCTTTAATAAGATATTAACTATTTTTTTCTGAGGCCCTCCAAGTACCTACAAATCCAAAATGTGACTCTGCGAAGGGTTTGAGTTTGAGACCATAGGGCTAAGCCAATTGGAGTCAGGTTAGGATTGAGCTCTGGAAGACTAGGAACCATACTTGACATAAAAACTTTCTTAGAGAATGAAGGCAGAAGGAGGGATGTAACTCACCCTTGATAAGGGGCAGGGCAGAAATAAACAAACAGCTAATATCCAGGGCTAGAGGATCCTGGATCCTGTTCCCTGCATACCAGAAGCAGGTTGCAGACTGAAATTCATGGGGGAAAAGTCCCCAAAGAAAAAGGAAATCTCTTGGGAGTAGGGCTAACATATGGCTCCAGTAAAAGGAGGATAGATTGAGACATCTGGGTTTTACTTTCACTGAAAGCAAAATGGAAGTAAAACACAGATATCTCAATCTATACTCCTTTTTCTGAAGCCGTATGGTAACCCTACTTGGGAGGCTTCAGGACTCAAGTCAGAGAAGCTAAGAACCTGCACTAACGATGAACTCTTTTGAAACCTTGTCAGGATCACAAGGAGTCACAGTGGGAATTGAATCCTGTTCTCCTTATTCTCAGTTGACTTTACTAACCATTAGCTTACTCCTCTCATGACAAGTGTTATGTGAACAATAATAGAAAGGACATAGAGTTGGGGGTCAGTACACAGACCTATGACATATGTAATCTTTCTCCAGGCACATAGTGCTAGAGCTGGCATTAAGGGGGGCAGGACAAAAGGGACAACTGCCCTGGGCCTCACAGCTCCAGGAAACCCCACAGTCTTGACAACTCTCCCCCTTCTTGGTCCATCTTTCTCCCTTCCTCTCATACAAATGAGGGCAATCGGAATCACACCCCCAACCGCTCTATAGCGATCCCAGTGCATGTGCTGACCATCTGTAGCCTGGCAAATTTTCCTTTTTCAGAAGATCCAAACACAGTAGCCATTCTTACAAGCTGTCAGCAGTGGCCCTGAAACTTTTTTAGCATTCAGTAACTGTGATTTGGATTATTCTTCCCAAGGTGTATCACTTTGCATTTGTCCAAATTAAATTTCATCTGCCACTTGGATGCCCAGTCTTCCAATTTCCTATGGTCCGCCTGAAATTTTTCACAATCCGCATACGTTTTAACAACTTTGAACAGTTTAATGTCATCTGCAAATTTAATCACCTCACTCGTTGTTCCAATTTTCAGATCATTTATAAATAAGTTAAATAGCACCAGTCCCAGTACAGACCCCTGCGACAATCCACTGTTTACTCTCCTCCATTGAGAAAAATGACCATTTAATCCAGGGGTGTCCAATGTCGGTCCTCGAGGGCCGCAGTCCAGTCGGGTTTTCAGGATTTCCCTAATGAATATGCATTGAAAGCAGTGCATGCACATAGATCTCATGCATATTCATTGGGGAAATCCTGAAAACCCGACTGGACTGCAGCCCTCGAGGACCGACATTGGACACCCCTGATTAATCCTACCATCTGTTTTCTATCTGATAACCAATTGCTAAACCACAACTGAACTTTGCCATCTATACCATGAGTCTTTAATTTTCTCAGGAGCCTCTCATGAGGAACTTTATCAAAAGCTTTCTGAAAATCTAGATACACTACATCAACCGGCTTACCTTTATCCACATATTTATTCTCACCTTCAAAGAAGTCAAGCAAATTGGTGAGGCAAGATCTACCTCTGCTGAACCCATGCTGACTCAGTTTCATTAAATCATGTTTGTCCACGTGTTTCACAATTTTATTTTTTATAATTGTTTCCACCATTTTTCTTGGATCTCACCAGTACCCTTTTTAAAAATTGGTGTAATATTGGCCACCCTCCAATCTTCAGGTACTACAGACAAATTTAGCAACACATTACAGATCATTAATTTCATGTTTCAGTTCTTTTAGTACTCTGGGATGTATACCATCTAGTCACAGCGATTTATCACTTTTTAACTTGTCAATTTGGCTTATTACATCATCCATATGCACCGATATTTCTTTCAGTTCCTCCGCATCATCACCCTTGAAAACCATTTCCGGTTAAGGTAGATCTCTTACATGCTCTTCTCTAAAGACCGAAGCAAATACTTTATTCAGTCTCTACGCTATGACCTTATCCTCCCTGAGCACCCCTTTTGCTCCTTGAGCATCCAACAGTCCCACAGATTCCCTCACAGGTTTTCTGCTTCTGATGTACTTAAAAAAATTGTTATGAGTTTTTACCTCTTTTGCAAGTTTCTCTTCATATCCTTTCTTAGCTTTCTTTATTAATGCTTTGCATCTAACTTGCCAATGTTTGTATCTCTTCTTATTTTCTTCATTTGGATCCTTTTTCCATTCTTTAAATGATTTTTTTGGGCTCTAATAGCCTCTTTCACTTCACCTTTTAACCATACAGGCTCTCGTTTCCTCTTCTTTCCGCCTTTGCTGATACATGGATTATCCCAGGACAAGCAGGCAGCATATTCTCTACATGTGGGTAACGTCACTGACGGAGCCCCCTAGCGGACTTGCTTGAAGACCTTCAAGCTTGCATTTGGCCCAAGCATGCGCGCGTGCCCCTCCTACCCGGTCTAGGGCATGCGTCTCCTCAGCGTGGCCTCAGTTCTCTGTTTCCCTCGAGTGATTCTTCATCCCCCGAGTCACCTGTGACTTTTTGAGGGTCCAGGCCAGGGGCCCGTTTTTCCACCATTGCTATGTCGCGGCTTGCCCCTCCTAAAAAGCCCCGGTCTTCTCCGCCCGCGAAACCTTCCAGGCACACGCTTGTCCTTGAATTGGACTCTAGTGTATGTTCCCCATCGAGGCGGCTGCCAGCCTCTAAGGGGTCTTCTTTGAAACCGGTGGAGGAATTTTTCTTTGCCCCATCTTCTCTGAGGCTTCGCCAGCTGTTTCCTCAGACCTCAGGGTCTTACACGGTTCATCTTGCATGGGGTCGTTCCTCGATGCCCCCAAAACATTTTAGTCAAGCCTCTTCGGTCTCCCATTCGCGGGACTCCGAGGCACCAGCTTACTATTCAAGGGAAATTTCTCCCTCTTTCTTGGCTGCCCCCAGATCTCACTCGGGGCCTCCTCAGGAGGATGTATCTTCTTCTCGAAACTACTCCTTTATTAGTTTCATCTCTGACATGGGTAGGGCCTTGAACATGGACCTCCAGTCTGAGTCCCGTTATACCCAGAAATACCTGATGGAAATTAATAATAATAATAACTTTATTTTTTCTATACCGCCAAAATCTTACAACTTCTAGGCGGTTTACAGTGAAGAGAGCTGGACAGTCAGCGAATTACAGAATACAAATAGCGAGGATGTCACAGTACAGTCAGCGAATTACAGAATACAATTAGTAAAATACAATACAATAATTGGTGTTGATCATCTGCCCCATGAGGCGCTACAATTGCCATTGCACTAGGTTCTCCAGCAGACTTTTCTCCAGAACCTGGAGACCCCATATGCGGTCACAGCCATTCCCTCCAAGTTGGAGTTTCATTACTGGACGATCCTGGTTAAGGGGTTTGAAAGCTCTCAGCTTTCGCACCAATCCTTGGTGGTTGAGTCTTCCTTGAAGAAGTCTAACCCCTTGAAGGTTTCCGCTGCCGTCCCTCCGGGCAGGGAGGGCTGTATGATGGACAAATTTGGTCGCCGTCTTTATCAAAACTCAATGATGGTGAACCGTGTCCTCAACTATAATTTTATCTTCACGTCCTACCTCCGGTTCTGTGTGGATGCCCTCCGCTCGTTCCGGGAAGCTGTGCCGGATTCTCGGCGTCAGGAGTTTAGTCTCCTCGAGGAGACCCTCTCCCAGCTCCACCTTTATATGTTTCAGGCGACCTACGACGCCTTCGAGTTGTCATCAAGAGTCACGGCCTTTGCGATCGCCATGCGTCGCCTCGCTTGGCTCCAGATTGTGGATATGGATCTGAATCTACAGGATCGTCTTACCAATCTCCTGTGTGTAGGTCATAAGCTCTTCGATGATTCCATCGAAGTGGCCACCAAGCGCCTCTTGGACCATGAACGGTCCTTTGCCTCCCTGGTGAAACTTAAACCGAAAGCCCCTCTGGCTCAGCAATACAAAATTCCTCTCCGGAGGTAACACAGAAATTTACTCCTGCCTTCTCTCAGCCTCCTTCGAAGTGGCCGCAGCAACAGCAGCAGCGTCAAACTAAGGCCCAGCCACCAGCTCCGGCGAAGACTGGGCCGTCTTTTTGACAATTCCAGTCCGAGCCTTTGGTCTCCCTTCCTCCTGGAGCCTTTCCCTGTTCCCATCAGAGGTCACCTCCATCATTTCGAAGCCCAGTGGGAAAGTCTTACCACCGACAGTTGGGTGCTTTCTATCATCCGGGTAGGGTAGTTCCTTCACTTCAGTCACGTACCCCCGTCCTGCCTCCAAGAGTTTCCTTCTGCTCGGCTTCAGCTGCCTCTCCTTCTGCAGGAAGCTCAGGCCCTTCTTCACCTTTGAGCGGTCGAGGAGGTTCCCCCGGAACAGTGGAACACCAGATTTTATTCCCGGTACTTTCTGGTACCCAAGAAGACGGGGGATCTGCGTCCGATCCTGGACCTCTGTGCTCTGAACAAGTTTCTGGTCAGGGAACGGTTCAGAATGCTCACCCTTCCTACGTTGTACCCCCTCTTGGACGAGGGGGACTGGCTGTGCTCGCTGGACCTCAAAGAGGTGTATATGCACATTCCGATACACCCAGCCTCTCGCTGGTATCTGAGATTCCAAGTGGGGGATTTCCATCTCCAGTATCGTGTTCGTCCCTTCGGCCTGGCGGCCTCGCCAAGGGTCTTCACGAAATGTCTAGTTGTTGTTGCTGCGGCCCTGCATCTCCGCAACCTGCAGGTGTTTCCCTACCTCTCGCCATGAAGTGCTGTGAATGACTAATCAAACCATCTTGCTCCTTCAGAGCCTCGGCTTCGAGGTGAACTTTCCCAAGTCTCAGCTCTGCCTGTCCCAGTCTCTGGAATTTATCGGAGCGGTCCTGGACATGGCTCCTTCTTGCCTCGGCCTCGGCAGGAGGCCCTTGTTCACTTATGCCAGAGAGTTGCCCATCTGTCCTCGGCCCCGGCTCGGCTCATGATGGTCCTCCTAGGTCACATGGCCTCCACGGTTCATGTGACTCCTTTTGCCAGACTTCACCTCCGTATTTCTCAATGGACTCTAGCGTCCCAATGGAACCAGGATCGGGATCCTGTCTCTCGACTCATTGTCGTGATTCCTTTGTTGAAGCAGTCTCTCCATTGGTGGATGCTCTCTTCCAATCTTTTCAGAGGTTTTCTGTTTCATGCTTCTCCTCTGCAGAAGGTCCTCACGACGGATTCGTCGACCTATGCTTGGGGGGCTCATCTGGATGGTCTTCGCACTCAGGTCCTGTGCCACAACCGCCTTTGTCACATCAATCTACTGGAGCTTCGAGCGATTTTCCTCGCCCTGAAAGCTTTTTGTCACCTGCTTCGCGACCGAGTGGTGCTGGTCCGCACGGACAACCATGTCGCCATGTATTATATCAATAAACAGGGGGGAATGGGGTCTCAGTCCCTGTGCCAGGAGGTGATGTGGCTCTGGGACTGGGCCATCTGCCGCAACATATTCCTTCGAGCGGTCTACATTCTGGGCCAGCACAATTGTCTGGCGGATAAGTTGAGTCGCCTTCTGCATCCTCACGAGTGGTCCATCCATTCCTTGACCCTGCGTCAGGTGTTTGCTTGTTGGGGGACTCTGGACATTGATCGTGCGCTGGCCTTCTACTTGAAGCGCACCGCTCCTCATCATTCTGCTCCCCAACTTTTCCTCTCTTTCGATCATAATCGCTTGGGTCGCTCTTTTTCTAAACGGACCATTTCTAACTGGTTGGCAGCTTTTATCTCTTTCTGTTACGCTCAGGCTGGTCTCTCCCTGCCGGGTCAAGTCACGGGCCACAAGGTCAGAGCGATGGTGGCGTCTGTTGCTTTTCTCCGCTTTACTCCAATTGAGGAACTCTGCAAGGCTGCCACGTGGTCCTCGGTTCATACTTTCATCTCTCACTACTGTCTGGATGCTTTCTCCAGGCGTGACGGCCATTTTGGCCAGTCGGTTTTGCGAAACCTGTTCTCCTAATTTGCCAACTCTCCCACCATCCCATTCTGGTTAGCTTGTAGGTCTCCCACATGTAGAGAATATGCTGCCTGCTTGTCCTGGGATAAAGCACAATTACATATCGTAACAGGTGTTATCAAGGGACAGCAGGCAGATATTCTTGCAACCCACCCACCTCCCCATGGTTGGCTTTTTTGCTTGCTATCTGAACTGAGGCCACGCTGAGGAGATGCATGACCTAGACCGGGTGGGAGGGGCGCGTGCCAATCGCAAGCTTTAATGTCTTCAAGCAAGTCTGCTTGCGAAAACGTCCGCTAGGGGGCTCCGTCGGTGATGTCACCCACATGTAGAGAATATCTGCCTGCTGTCCCTGGATAACACCTGTTACAGTAAGTAACTGTGCTATACATCTGGTCTGGTCTTCCACAATGGTATATTTAAATAACATCCATGCCCGTTTATAGTCTTAACTATAAGTGATCCTTTTAGCTTCTTTTTAACCATTTTTCTCATTTTCTCATAGTCGCCCTTTCGAAAATTAAACGCCTCTACAGTAGATTTTTTTTACAGTATCAACTCAAATTTGATCACATTATGATCACTGTTTCCCAGCGGACCCAACACAGTTAACTCCTGTACTATGCCTTGCATTCCACTAAGGACCAAATCTAAAACAGCTCCCCCTTTTGTCAGTTTAAGGACCAGTTGCTCCAAGAAGCAGTCATTTATGACGTCTATGTTTTTGGACAACTAACCAGGAATACTGAAAGAAATAATTAGATAATTTCTAGTGTATAAAATATGGATCTAAATAGAGGCAGTGATAAACTTTTTTATCGGTACAGTAAAAGGAAAAAGAACTTTAATGATGATGTAATTTTGGAGGGTGGAGTCAGCAGCTGAAAAATTGCGAATAAGCGAATCTGCAGATACGGAAACTGCGGATATGGAGGGAGAAGTGTAGATGAGAAAAGTTTGTTTAAATTACTCCACACTAAATGGTGCCAGCATAGATAAAGGCTATCACAGAGGAGAGGATGAAAGGTCAGATTTAAAAAATGCAAGCAAAACCAGTATATTTATATTGTATATATTCATTTTTGTATTACACATTTTAAAAGTCCTGTACACCACAGGAGGTAAGAATACATTTTAATTTAGTAAAGAAACTTTATTAACAAAGGAACACTTCTGTTACAACTACAAAGCAATAGAAAACATAAAAATTATTAATAAAGAAACACTTTTGTTATTATAAAATGACTGAAAATATATTCTGAAAATATATATACAGTTGTAGCCTTGAAATACTGCATGGGTAGAATTCAGGACTGAGTGAGGGTAGAAGCAGGCTCTCTACTAACCTGTCCCTAGGACCATGGGCTAGATTCACTAAAGTCCACAAATTGCTCCGATTCGTGTCCTATCCATTTCCGAGTCATTCTGGCCGATCGATCCAGTAAAGCTTGTCCATGCAAATGAGCAAATTGTAAACATGCCCCCATTTGTGCACACATTTTGCTGTAATATCGATCGACGAGCGTGCACACTGAATCCTTGTTGGTTTTGAAGCATATAACGCATGCGCTAGCTCTTTAGGACTTCACTGCTTAGAAATAGGGTGGGGTTTAATTGCAGACGTCATTGGTGGGCTCCGAATGCGCCTACCACAAAGCATTGTTGTCGTAAAAAATGCAATATAAGAACTGTAGTTTTTACCAACCTCTCCTTGGCATACTCGTGTTCCAAAAGAAGCAGATAGTGTAGCCAACGAGCGCTGTCCATTTCTCTCAGAAAAAGAAATGTTAAGTTGCTAGTAGGCACAACAGTTAACAGCAGTTGAATGCGCTGGGATCATGCGCTGTTATATACAGCCTACGAATCCCAGGAGGCTGTGCGGCTCTTTCTGCCGTGAAGCACGAAGCAACCAAAGGCGACCCGTGATGTCAGATGCAGGCGACAATCTAGCTGGAAGGAAGGGGGAGAGGGATAGCTGGCCCTTTAAAAGTTATTTTTGATTTTTGATGTTTTTTTTTTTAATTTGGCATTGCTATATGAAATGTACAATGTGCAAGGAGAGCACAGGGTTAATCCTTGATTTTCTTGCCATGTGCATTACAAATCCGAGATTCACTCCCGCGCTCGCTATGCGAATTCCCAAAAAATCAAAAAAATATTTCTAATGCTTATGACAGTTTACATATATTTAAAGTTTAGATATATTTTGGATTTTTTGCGGGGTACATATATATTTTTAATGGGGTTCTTAACATACATGCGGCATTTGCTAGGCAGGCATAGTCGGAGAGGATGTAAAGCGACTGGTCCTCAGCAGTCAAAACTTTTTGGATCGGAAAGGCCAGTCGGTTTGGACGAAATGGTTTCATGAATCGATGTCTTAAAAAATTTACATGCCTTTTTACTCATTTGCATGCGCAGATTGGATCGGGTGCAGATGATGTCTGGAGGAAGGTTAGTGAATCAAGCCGTAGTCGGAAAGTGAGCACAAACCGATCGGTACATGATCGGTTTGCTTAGTGAATCTAGCCCCATATTGGCAAGGGGGAAAAATAACTTTCAAGGTTCTTATCTCTTTAGAAGCTCCTTATCACCTGTGTGTTCCTAATTATCACAGCATCTCTTAAGGAAACCAAAGTCCAAGCTGAATGGCTGTTCAAATAAAAGAAATTTACTGATGAGTATCTTCAGGGCAGCATCAGTGAAAAGAATTTCACTTCAAAAGAATCCAAACATAAAAGCATAAACTAAGACATTCCTTGTATGATCCTTTGACTCCTCTTGGCAGACTCGCCTTTAGCTCACCCGACATACAAACTCCTTGTCCCTTCAACTCCTCCTACTTTTCTCAGACTAGTGGCCAGAGTTCCACATCATCCGTCTACTCTCCTGTAGACTCCAAAATGCTCTAGACACAGGACAGACAGGAACATTACATTCTGACATATTTCACCAAAGTCCTTACCAGTTCATGGTGGATAACAATATATTTCTATTATTGGGAACATACCCGGTTAAACATAACACAATGACAAACATTCAGATGGAACATTAGCAGTATAAGATGATACATTTCAAAATAATTTTTTTTTTTAACAAGAAGGTCTTTAAAAGTTTTCTAAAAAAACAGTATATTGACCTACTGATCTTATTAAAGCAGAGAGAACAGTCCAAATTAAAGGAGCCTGATAAAAGAAGGGTGCCTTCCATTAAGGCAGTGGTTCCCAACCCTGTCCTGGAGGAACACCAGGCCAATTGGGTTTTCAGGCTAGCCCTAATGAATATGCATGAAGCAAATTTGCATGCCTATCACTTCCATCATATGCAAATCTCTCTCATGCATATTCATTAGGGCTAGCCTGAAAACCCGATTGGCCTGGTGTTCCTCCAGGACAGGGTTGGGAATCACTGCATTAAGGAAATGATCTAGTCTTTGGTGAGGGAATTTGAAGACGGAATTGCTTCCATATAATCTGAGGCGGTCTTCATGCTCGTAATGAAATCATTTCCACTAAATAATATGGAGCTGGTGCTGCTTGCGCCGGTGAACATTTTAAGAGGTATGTGTGTGGGGGGGAGGGCGGTGGTACATGGTACGTTGGGGTTGGGGAAGAATGGGGGCACATGGCACAGCAATGCCGGGTGCCGTGACCCCAGGCGCCAACCTTCCCAGCTACGTCACTGGGAACACTCATAATTTGCTCTTGCTCCTTTGCTGGCCATGCCCCCTTTTCATATATGTGCATTAGAATTGACATGCACCACTTTATGGAATGCGCCTACCAAGTTGTGCATGTCACTTCTAATTGGTGCCAAGTATGAAGTGTTATTGCCAGTTTGTGGTATAAACTGGTAACGTTAAACAAAGTTGTGAGCGCAAATTCATTCTGCGCACCAATTTGCACGCCCAGCTTATGGCACTATATACAGAATTTGGGGTAAAATTAAAGAATACTGACTGCTGTTAAGAGTGAATATTTACAGCAACTATTGCCTAAGTGCGTGTGCCTAAAGTTAGGCGTGCAACCGCGGACTTACACTAGTATTCTATGATGGCAAATATGCACGTAATTCCATTATAGAATTTGCACTTAGCACACATGCTTTAGGTGCTTAACTTTAGGTGTTCTTTTAAGAATTATCGCCATAGTGCCACTCATAACTTATTTAAAGTTGTAGGGGGTTAATTATGATATATGGAAATGTCACTTTGGCTTGCTACCCCCCCCCCACACCCCATCCTCTACCGACACATCTGGATTGCATACCTAACGCCACCCCAAATATCTCTATCTGGAGACACCACTGAAGTCACTGCTTCATATCTCTAAAGAAATTCCTTGTTTACCACCACAGATACAAACAAAATAGATTTACCTTTGTTTCATTCAGCAATCCTGACTGAGCAGAAAAGCTGACGTGGCTGCATCATTTTCTGTTCTGCGTGTCAAAGCAGCTCCTGATTGGATAAGGCCCGACTTAGTGCAGGGAGAGGCGGTCGGAGCATACCGCGAGTGATTTCCTGCACTTGCGGCGCTCTGGCTGCTGTCTCCTGCTGCCCTCTCCTTGTCAGCGGTTCGTGGTCGGAAAATACCGCAAATGACCGGGACTGCGAACCGCCGACCGTGAACGAACGGGGGAACACTGTATGATTCATTCTCCTCCCTTCCATTCACTATCACCTAGGACAGGGATAGGCAATTCCAGTCCTCGAGAGCCGGAGCCAGGTCAGGTTTTCAGGATATCCGCAATAAATATGCATGAGATAGATTTGCATCTCAAGGAGGCAGTGCATGCAAATCCATCTCATACATATTCATTGTGGATATCTTGAAAACCTGACCTGGCTTCAGCTCTCGAGGACCGGAATTACCTACCCCTGAACTAGGATATATCACCTGTGTGGTTTTTTTTTTGTTCTGATGAAAGACCTCTATGATTTCTCCAATTTCTTAAGGGAATGTAGCTACAGGGAATCTGAGCATCTGTCAAAACCCAAATGGCCTCCTTATGAACTGGTTAAATTAAAAAAAAAAAAAAAAAAAAAAAAAAAGAAACATAACAAAATGCAGTGAAGGCCGTTTGCCTTAAAAGCTTGTTTGTGAGTGAAATGCAGCTGCTTGGCCCTTTTCAAAGAATAATCAAACTGAGCCATAAAATAAATAGTTGCTTATGAGACCACAGGCTATGTGTAAATTAGGTTACAAGCTGCATTTTATCCAAAGTAACCCTTCCAGGTCCACATGTCCTTTGGAGTCCATTTAAAGCCAGGGAAATTGCTTTGCTTTCTGCCTGCGCACAATATTTCACTGTAATGTACTAAAAAAGGGGAGGAGAAAGAAAAAAAAAATGTTAAAAAAACACTCCTACAAACCTGACAAAGAGAAAAATTATAGACCTATAGAAGAGCCATTTAGAAGTTATGCATATTTACATGCTAGCTAGATACAAATGAGAGGAAAGAAGTTTTGGTGAATTTGTATTAAAAATTTATACTACATGATAATTGCCAATACAGTGAAAATCTTGTACCTTATTCTTTTTTTCTTGCTAAGAGTGAGGTTGTGGGTTCAATCCCTAGGCTTCTCCTTGTGACCCAGGGCAAGTCACTTAATCCTCCAGTGCCCCAGGTACATTAGAAAGATTGTGAGCCTACTGGGACAGGTAGGGAAAATACTTGAAGTACCTGTAAGAGAATAACACAGGGACAAATTTGTCCCCATCACCGCAGGAACTCAATTTCCCTGTCCTGTCCCTGTGAATGCTGTCACTGTCCCTGCCCCATTGCTGTAAGCTCTGCCTTAACCACACAAGCCTCAAACACTAATGATTTTAAAGTGTTTGAGGCTTGTGCAGATGAGAATGGAGTTTGCAGGAATGGGGCAGGGATAGGAAAAGAACTCACGGGGATGGGATGGGAAAATGAGTTTCCGCGGCGACGGGGAAAAATTTGTCCCTGTGTCATTCTCTTCTACTTGTATGAAAACCGATTTGAATGTATACAAGTCCCAATCCCTATTCCCTAAAAAGCATGGGAAAGCAATAAAATATAGGGCTTAGAAAGATGCCAATAAAAGTGCTTTCTCTGATGGGTGATGTAGCTTTCCTACGTGTATCTGTTTTATCTATAATTCTGCTTGGCTTGCACAATACGGTGGACCTCATGCCAAGCAAAGCTGGGCTGGTGGTCCTTCTCTAGGCTGTGCGTGCCACTGGTAACTTTGGTTATGGGGCACCAGCCTCTCCTGCTTGGTGAGGCACAGCAAAGACACTCCCCCCTCCTTGATGAAAGCTGGCGAAAGAATGATGCACTATCAAATTTTGCCACTATGTGATGAAACGTGGCAGAAATGCGCTTCCAGAGGACGTAATAGGACAGAGTACGGTACTGGAGTTCAAGAAAGGATTGGACAATTTCCTGCTGAAGAGAGGGATAGAGGGGTATAGATAGGGGGCTACTGCGCAGGTCCTGGACCTGTTGGGCCACCGCGTGAGCGGACTGCTGGGCACGATGGACCTCGGGTCTGACTCAGTGGAGGCATTGCTTATGTTCTTATGTTAACATGAGGGTGCATATTTTGGACCTCTAACTGTTACAAAATATAAAATGTGAACCCCCAATACAAAAGAGATTGGACAAGCCTGATGTAGGGATTCCCCAGAAGTAGGGGGTGAGGGGCTATTGATGAAATAAATAGTGAGGACACTACGAAATAGCAGATTGAAGTGAGGTTCTTAGCTAAATTTTTGAGGGTTATATGAAAAGTAATACCTCCACCTTTATAACTTGTTTAAAAGAAGATATTGTAATCAATTAAATATGAAAATAATGTTTGAAACATGCTCTTTTATTATATGCATTTACTTTTCTACATAATTGCCTCCATCTACCATATGTTTCTGCTAACGATAGTCAAGTTTTTGAAAGCCATAATGAAAGAACTGCATAACTTGTCTCTTCAACCAGTTGCTCAGTCTTTAACACCTCTTCATTTGAGTCAACCGGTACCCCCAACTGTATTCCTTCTAGTTTGGGAAAAAAAGATGGAAATTGAGGGCTCTTTTTACTAAGGTGCGCTAGGACTTTAACGCACGGAATAGCGCAATGAGCTGGCGTTAGTTCTAGAAGCGTAGCGAAGGTTCAGCACGCACTAAAATCCTGTGTGCGCTAAAAACGCTAGCGCACCTTAGTAAAAAGAGCCCTGAATGGTGCTAAGTCTAGGCTATATGGCAGAGGCGGTAAGACTCTGAGACCCATCTTCACAATTGCCTTTAGGTTATTTCTTGCTGTGTAAGGTCTAGCGTTGTCATGTGGCAAAACAATTTCCTTCTTGTGCTTCCAAACTCTTCTCAATCATTCTTTCAAAGTTGTCAGAGTTGCTATGAGTAACCCTCCAATGGTCCTTTACAAGTTCATCAACCTTTCTTGTGTAAGACTCGTCTGTTCCTATCACAGGTCATCCACTTCAATCAGCACTTCCCAAATCATAATTTTTATATCTTTTGGCTCAGTGATGCACAGTACTCGCATCAAAACAGTCCCTACTATAAACAACCTGCATACAGCGATGGATTTCAATTTGAGGGACTCCTACAGCAGTCAGAAATTCTAAACCAGTACATTGCTTAAATTGCACCAAGAACTCACCCTGTGCTTCCATTTCACTCATGCCTTGTTTAATTTTCCCTCTGTACAGGGTTGTAAAAGCAAAAAATTTCTTGAACATACTTTGGCATTCAGGTAGCTTCCCATGATAACGAATTTCGATCGTTATTACTTACTGCTTATTCCTATAAACATTTTAGGACTTTGTTGAAAACTTATCTTTTTTCAAATAACTGGGTTAAATGATTTATTCTGTTTCCAAAAATATTGTTCTTTGTTTATAATCTTTTGTAAACCGCGTTGTACTTATGGCTACTTACGACGTTATGTTATCTTATAGCAAAACAGTCCCATCACATGGACAGAATTAATAAACATATGGTAGTGTATGCCATCTGTTAATGAAGTATGTAGATGGAAACATTACTTTTCATTTAACCCTCATATTTTCTGTCTTGAAGAATGAACTTGCAGAGGAAACTACAGGCCGGTGAGCCTCACTTCAGTTGTTGGAAAAATAATGGAAGTTTTGCTGAAAAAAAGGATAGTGTACTTCCTTGAATCTAATGGGTTACAGGATCCGAGGCAACATGGCTTTACAAAAGGTAAATCGTGCCAAATGAACCTGATTGAATTTTTTGATTGGGTGACCAGAGAACTGGATCGAGGACATATGCTAGATGTAATTTACTTGGATTTCAGCAAAGCCTTTGATACAGTTCCTCATAGGAGGCTGTTGAACAAACTTGAAGGGCTGAAGTTAGGACCCAAAGTGGTGAACTGGGTCAGAAACTGGCTGTCGGACAGATGCCAGTGGATGGTGGTTAATGGAAGTCGCTCGAAGGAAGGAAAGGTGAGTAGTGGAGTCCCTCAGGGATCAGTGATGGGGCCAATCCTGTTCAATATGTTTGTGAGTGACATTGCTGAAGGGTTAGAAGGAAAAGTGTGCCTTTTTGCAGATGATACCAAGATTTGTAACAGAGTAGACACCGAAGAGGGAGTGGAAAATATGAAAAAGGATCTGCAAAAGTTAGAGGAATGGTCTAATGCCTGGCAACTAAAATTCAATGCAAAGAAATGCAGAGTAATGCATTTGGGGATTAATAATAGGAAGGAACCGTATATGCTGGGAGGAGAGAAGCTGATATGCACGGACGGGGAGAGGGATCTTAGGGTGATAGTGTCCGAAGATCTAAAGGTGAAAAAACAGTGTGACAAGGCAGTGGCTGCTGCCAGAAGGATGCTGGGCTGTATAAAGAGAGGCGTAGTCAGTAGAAGGAAGAAGGTGTTGATGCCCCTGTACAGGTCATTGATAAGGCCCCACTTGGAGTATTGTGTTCAATTTTGGAGACCGTATCTGGCGAAGGACGTAAGAAGACTTGAGGCAGTCCAGAGGAGGGCGACAAAAATGATAGGAGGCTTGCGCCAGAAGACGTATGAGGAGAGACTGGAAGCCCTAAATATGTATACCCTAGAGGAAAGGAGAGACAGGGGAGATATGATTCAGACGTTCAAATACTTGAAGGGTATTAACGTAGAACAAAATCTTTTTCAGAGAAAGGAAAATGGTAAAACCAGAGGACATAATTTGAGGTTGAGGGGTGGTAGATTCAAAGGCAATGTTAGGAAATTCTACTTTACGGAAAGGGTGGTGGATGCCTAGAATGCACTCCCGAGAGAGGTGGTGGAGAGTACAACTGTGACTGAGTTCAAAGAAGCGTGGGATGAACACAAAGGATCTAGAATCAGAAAATAAGATTAAATATTGAACTAAGGCCAGTACTGGGCAGACTTGCACGGTCTGTGTCTGTATATGGCCGTTTGGTGGAGGATGGGCTGGGGAGGGCTTCAATGGCTGGGAGGGTGTAGATGGGCTGGAGTAAGTCTTAACAGAGATTTTGGCAGTGGGAACCCAAGCACAGTACGGGGTAAAGCTTTGGATTCTTGCCAAGAAATAGCTAAGAAGAAAAAATTAAAAAATTTAAATTGAATCAGGTTGGGCAGACTGGATGGACCATTCGGGTCTTTATCTGCCATCATCTACTATGTTACTATGTTATCTTTAAAATCCAGTGTGGTACCATAAGATTAGAGGATGGCAACATAATTCTGATTTTTAAAAAGGATTCCAGAGATGATCTGGGAAATTATAGATCGGTGAGTCTGACATCAGGTCCGGGCAAAAAGGTAGAGACTATTATAAAGGGCTAGATTCACTAACCTGACTCTCCTTGGCCGATCCGTGCAAGCCTGACCAATTCAGGAAACAAAAAAATTAAACTTAGGGCGATCGTTGGAATGGCCCCCTCTGACCGCACGGATCGCTAGTGTGTGATCCTAATGCATACGCAGACCATCTGTTTTCCCTGTAGATGGTCTGCGCTTGCCTTTCTACTCCTGCCTTTCTATTTCCCATATGATCTGGTCTACCTGAGAGGCCCTTCACACCCCTCTGGCTCTGAAGTCTATGCGGGATTGCTATGCATCTCTTTGGAAATGTTTGTGTTTAATGTGGCTCTTCCATCCTATAAACTGTGGTTTTTGAGTGGTTTTATGTGCTCCCCACCATGTTTCCAAGTCCTTTGACCTTCACGCCTTTCTCGCTGAAGGATATTTTGAAGCTGGAGCAGCATTAAAGTGGCCTGGCCACGGAAGACCTTGCCTCCTCTTGCCTGCTGTCAACCTTTAAGCAGGAGACCTACTCGAGGACCCCAATCCTCTCGGCCATTAGCGAGGATCTGACCCAATGGTTGTGAGTTCCCCAAATCCTCCCCAGCCACCTTCAACAGCTTTCTATGTGTGTTCTATAATGGGAATTAGAAAGCTTGCAAACACACTAATTTGTGTCCATTTTTGCTGGGGTTTTTTTTTCTGACAATTTATTGACTCTCCTGCTCTCTGCCGCCCTTCCCCGCAGTGGAGCTCCGCTTTAAAACCATGGGCCCACACTGTGGGGAAGGGTGGCAGAGAGCAGGAGAGTCAGGGCGGCAAGAGCAGGGCTCGGCTGGAAGGGGCAGAGAGCAGAGCAGCAGAGATGGGCTGCAGGGCTGGGATTTCAGGCCAAGGACAGTCGGAAAGGACGTTTGTGATTGGTTTGCATGCTGTTCCCTTCATTTGCATGCACTGATCGGAATTGGATCGGCACTGAGGTAAGTGAATCAGGCTGGAGTAAAATCGGGTTGAAAAGGGGTCGCAAACCGATCGGTACACAATCTGTTTGCTTAGTGAATTTAACAGAAAAAAATGTCAGAGCATATACAGTACATAATTATGGAATAACGAGGCAGAGCCAACATGGTTTTAATCAAGGGAAATCTTGCTTCATCAATCTACATTTCTTTGAAGGATAAAGATAAGCTGATCAATATCGTATATCTGGTTTTTTAAAAGACATTTGACAAAGTAATTCATGAAAGACTCCTAAGGAAATTAGAAAGTCATGGGATAGGAGGTAGCATCCTATTATGGATTAAGAACTGATTGAAAGATAGAAAACATACAGTAGAGTTAAATAGTCATTGCTCTAAATGGAGAAGGGTAAATAGTGGGGTTCAATTTTCTTAATCCAAGTTATCCAGAGGTGTAAATCCACTATGAATAGCTCCTGAACTTAAATCCTTTTTAGTTACTATCAAAGGGGATGAGCCTCAGATCCCCGTGTGTTGTATATGTTTCACAATCACACTAGAAAGGGAATTAGCCTCACTGGCTCATGCTCCCCTCCTGCCCTGTTGTTAATCAAAAATACTTATAGTTCTTAAAATTATTGTTCTTAAAACAGGGACTTAACTTTTAGATCCCGGGCAGGGCTTGTTGAAAATAGGCATTGAAAGTCGTTGTTACTCAGTCTTTCCTGCTGGCAAAGGGACTAGCAGAGAGAGCAGGAAAGATTGAGTAACGACTTTCACTGCTTATTTTCAACATACCCTGCCCCGGATCTAAAAGTTAAGTTCCTATTTTAAGAACTATAAATATTTTTGATTAACAACAGGGCAGGAGGGGAGCATGAGCCAGTGAGGTTAATTCCCTTTCTAGTGTGATTGTGAAACACATACAACACACGGGGATCTGAGGCTCAGCCCCTTTGATAGTAACTAAAAAGGATTTAAGTTCAGGAGCTATTCATAGTGGATTTACACCTCTGGATAACTTGGACTAAGAAAATTGAAATGACATTTGAGAAGGGTATTTTTTGAAATGAATATATGTTCTTTCTCATCCTGTATATAATTTTGGTAAATAGTGGGTTTCCCCAGAAGTCTGTGCTGGGACCATTGCTTTTTAACATATTTATTAATGATTTACTGATGACATAAAATTGCTTGCCCTGGATCAGTAGCATGGAAAGTTGCTACTCTTTGGGTTTTGGCTAGGTACTAGTGACCTGGATTGGCCACCTTGAGAACAGGCTACTGGGCTTGATGCACCATTGGTCTGACCCAGTAAGACTATTCTTATGTTCCAAATTATTAAATTGCAAAAGGATTGTGAAAAATTGCAAGAGGACCTTTTGAGACTGACAGATGACATTTTATATAAGCATGTTCAAAGTGATTCATGTGGGAAAGAAGAATCCAAACTATTACTATGTGTTGCAGGGTTCCACATTAGGAGGAACCACCCGGGAAAAGGTTCGAGGTGTCATCACTGAGGATATGTTGGTGGCTAAAGAAAGCAAATCAGGAAAGAAATGGAAAACAAAGATGAAAATGTTGTATCGCTCTACAGTTGTGGCTGCACCTTGAATACTGGGTGCAATTCTGGTCACCACATCTCAAAAAAGATAAAGCAGAATTAGAAAAGGTACAGAGAATGGCAATGAAAATTATCAAAGGGATGGGACGATTTCCCTATAAAGAAAGGCTAAAGTGGCTAGGCTTCTTCAGCCTGGAGAAGAGATAGCTCAGGGGAGATATGATAGAGGTCTATAAAATACTGAGTGGAGTTGAATGGATTGATGTGAATCACTTATTTACTCTTTCCAAAAATACTAGGGGGCATGCGATGAAGCTATTAAGTGGTAGATTTAAAACAAACTGAATAAAATATTTCTTCACTCAACATGTAATTAAACCCTGGAATTCATTGCTATTGAATGTGGTGAAAGCAGTTAGCTTAGCAGAATTTATAAAATGTTTGGATAATTTCCTAAAAGAGAAATCCATAAGCTATTATTAAGATGGTTTGGGAAATCCACTGCATTATTCCTGGGATAAGCAGCATAAGATCTGTTTTTTTCTCTTTGAGAGCTTACCAGTTATTGTACCCTGGGTTGGCCACTGTTGGAAACAGGATACTGGCCTTGATGGACTTTTGGTCTATTCCAGTACAGCAACTCTTATTTTCTTAAGTAAATATATTTTTGTTCTTTCTTCCTTTGTCCAAACACCATCAACCAGTATTTCTGCTTTACAGGGCAAGGCTTCTCCAAGTTTTCTAATGAATGTGAAGAAAAATGTAAATCAACTATTATATCACAAACCTTGTGTGGTCTACCTTAAAGAGTATCTTAGGCATGGAAACATCCCAAATGAAATGTCTTATCTCCAAGAATAAATTAAGCTCAATCAAAGGTATTATTCTGGGCAGATGTGTCAATATATGATTAGGTGTCATCAAGGGGTATCTTGGAGTTGTCTGTAGCTGAACAATAGATGTGACCACAAGTTATCTGTTAAACCAAAACAAGATGAAAGAAAAAAGGCACCCTCCTGCAAAAATATGCATGCTCTGAATGTATGCACTACAATGGATTGTCTTCTTACATAAATACTAATTAGAAGCTGTTTTATTTAATTTCTTATATACTGCCTGCAAGTCCAAAGGCTATTGAAGTGCTGTAAATTCAAATGCAATAGGTATTTTCTGTCCCCGGAGGCTTCACAATTGGAGTTTGTGCCTGAGGGTGGATTAAGTTTCAAGTTTATTAGGATTTTATATACCGCCTATCAAGGTTATCTAAGCGGTTTTTACAATCAGGTACTCAAGCATTTTCCCTCTCTGTCCTAGTGGGCTCACAATCTATCTTACGTACCTGGGGCTATGGAGGATTAAGTGACTTGCCCAGGGTCACAAGGAGCAGCGCGGGGTTTGAACCCACAACCCCAGGGGGCTGAGGCTGTAGATCCAACCACTGCGCCACACACTTTGGCCCAGATTCACTAAGGGCACGGATCGGATTCGATCCGTGAGGGATCCGATCCGATCTGTGTCTAGGGGCTGATTCACGAATCGCCCTCATGCAAATGAGGGTGATCAGAATCACGTCCCCAATCAACAGCCCGGATCACTCTGTAGCGATCCCGACGCTTGCGCAGACCATCTGTAGATGGTCTGTGCATGCTTAAAGAGCAGTGACCTTTTTTTTTTAAACTTTTAACTTTAGCCCAGCAAGCCCGTAGTTTTAACCTGCTTTAAACCCGCGGGTTAAAAATCACGGGCTCACACTGCAGGGGAAGGCTGGGGCAGAAGCAGGGCAGTGCTTGGGTTAGACAGCAGGAGAATCAGGGGCAGAGAGCGCAGGACATTCGGGACAGAGCAGGGCACCAGGAGAATCACGGCAGAGAGTCAGGGCAGAAGAGAGCAGGGTGGCAAGAGAGCTGGAGAATCGCAGCAGAGAGCAGAAGATGCAGTCGGAAATGACGTGAGCGACTGGTCCCCAGCAGTCACTTGTTTGTTGTTCAGCCGGCCCAGTCGGTGTTGCAGTTTTTTGTTAGTGAATCACTGCCTGCCTACATTTGAATGCCGTTCCCCCTCATTTGCATGCGCGGATCAGAGGATGATCGAGACAGAGGTTAGTGAATCGGTTCGGAGGGAAATCGGGTCACAAAGGGGTCACTAAGTGGTCGGAACTTGATCGGTGGGCTTATTGAATCTAGCCCTTACTCATGATCATAAATTGCTGGAGTAAGAGTTGAACAGAACTTTCCTGGTTCTCAGTCACTTCTTTAACCATTCAGGTACTCCAGGGGGGAAGAGTGCCGGGAGCACCACCATCTCTCCTCTCCTTCCTTCAGGGATGAGGGGGGTCTCTTAAATGCATTCCATGGGTACCTCTTCTAGTCTTAACTGGCAGTGAGCAGGAACTCTTTCCTGCTGCTCATGGTGGCCCTAGCCCAGCCTTTGATATCTCTTCTTGTTCAGAGGGCCAGGAAATGACATCAGAGGGTAGTAGATCCTACTTGCTACCAGTGAAGAAAAGATGACCTTATGAGTTATGGGGGAAGGGAGTGTATCTAAGAGACCCCCACTACCACCTTGGGGGGGGGATGTTGGGTTCCTCTTTCCTAGGCGAAGGCTTCCTTCACTATGCCTACTTACTGTCTTAACAGAAAGAAGACTTGCAGTTCCTTCAATTAATATCAGGGCTCTCCTGATCACTTAGTAGCACATTTTTCTGATGGAGACCTTAGGTATATGGGTAACGTGACCATTTATTTTTTTCATTAAAAAGGGACATCTATTAATTGTCAGTCCCGCCCCCAATCCCACCCTAGCCCCGCCCTCTATCCTGCCCCCAATTTCTTCCATTCATTTTTCATGTACACATATCTTATTAATTCATAATGGTAACCATAAAATTTTAAAAAAACTACAAAGCTCACTATATGCAGAGAAAATGTTAATTATCATTTATATTTGGGGGTTTCAAAGATGTCAAGGCAGATGACTTTAAAATATGCAATGTCACCTCAGTAATTATAGAAAAATAGACAAATATAGCGCAAAATATAGACAGCAGATATAAATTCTCAAAACTGACATATTTTGATCACTAAATTGAAAATAAAATAATTTTTCTTATCTTTGCTGTCTGGTGATTTCATGAGTCTCTGGTTGCATTTCCTTCTGACTGTGCATCCTTTCTTTCATTTCTTTCTTTCTTTCTGCACTCAGGCCCAAGAATTGTCCCTTTCTATTCCCTCCCTCTTTCCTTCCTATGTCCTTTGTGCCCCCGGTGCCTCCTTCCCATGTCCTTAGTGCCCCCAGTGCCTCCTTCCCATGTCCTTAGTGCCCCAGTGCCTCCTTCCTATGTTTTTAATGCTCCCAGTGCCTCCTTCCCATGTCCTTAATGCCCCTTCCTGTCTTTAGTGTCCCCAGTGCCTCCTTCCTATGTCCCTCTCACTGCCTTCCACACTTTGTCCCACCCCTACCCCCGAAGCCAGCCTGCCTGCCTGTCTACCAATCTCCCTCCCTCCCTGACCAAAGCCAGCCTGCTTGCCTGCCTACCTCCTTCCCTCCCTGCTGCGTAAAAAAAAAAAGCCTCCCTCCTTCCTTTCCCCCGGTCCATTGCTATCTTACCGACATGCTGCTGCTAAAGCCGACATGAAGTCTTCTTTCCGACATCAATTCTGACATCGGAGAGATGTTATGGGCCAGCCAGGCAGCGATTGGCTGGGCCAGAACATCTTCTCCGACATCAGAATTGACGTCAGAAAGAAGACTTTGTGTAGGCTTTAGCAGCAGCAGCAGCAGCAGGGCGGTAAGATAGCAGCGGGCCGGGGGAAAAGTAGGAGGGGAGCTTTTTTTTTTACGCGGCAGGTAGGGACAGGAAGTGATCGCCTGTCCCATTGTCCCCAAGCAAAGCTTCGGGACGGTGTCCTTGAAAAAGGGACATTTTGGCGTCCCGAAGCTGTGTGTGGGGACAACGGGACAGGGGGTCTGAAAACGGGACAGCCCCATTCAAAACGGGATGTATGGTCACCTTCTGTATGGGTCAATCAGAGCCTTAGGCCTCGGGGAGGGAAAGGCCCGCCATTTTAAAGAGGCTGTCCTGCTGTCCTGAGGGAGTACACATCCCTCTGGCCAGACTTTGTAAACAAGGTAAGGGAGGATGGGGGGGGGTTAACGGGAGCATGTGGAGGGTTGATGGGGGTACAACAGCGGTGGGGGGAGCGAGTGGGCATCCCTCCCGCTGATCTTTAATTTGTATTTTTTTTTAATGTGTGCATTTATTCTGCGCATGTTCCGATCACTATTACCAGCAATGGGCAGATGCGATCCTCTATGACTCTTTGTGAACCTAATTTGCATGTATGTTTTTTAAAAGAATGACTCGCGTTTTATAAATCATTACAGTAGTGAATGTGACAGCGACCCGTCAGATTTTACCACAAACATTTGAGAATCTTCCCCTAAGTATATAACCCTTGATGGAGACTGCCTCAACTTTATTGGTTGGGCTGAGACCTTTTCAGCAGCCCCTTGTATTATGGTTGGTTCTGGCTCTCCATTTGTTTCTATAAGTGGATATTGAGGCCTGGATTCTAAAAACGGGGTCCCGATTGTAGGCAGCCAACTGCTGCCTAAGCAGCCAATCAGATTGCACATAGCTAAAAAAAAACCTCCCGAGGCAGGCTGCCTACATTGGAGGAGCCTAGGGAGGCATGCAAGCTGCCTAAACTTGTCTAAGGCTAGGCATGGGTGTGGTTTGGCCCAGAAGTAGCCTTAGGTAGACTTAGGTGGCCATACGCGTCTCCCTAGGCCAGCGGAAGATGCATACAATGTAGGCCAGCAAAATGCTGGCCTACATTGTAAGCAGACGTGGCTGCTGAGCTTATTGTGGGAGAGAGATCCCCGCTTGCAATAAGCTCAGTGGCAACCTGATTCTATAATTGGCATCTGTAACATGGATGTTGGTTAAAGAATTGGGCTCTTTTAGGCAGGCTTAGATACAATTCTGTATAGGACGCCCGTGTGCGATTCTCAAAACCCGCTTAAGTGGCTTCTGAGACCGTGCGTCCTATACAAAATCTGGGCCTGATTCTGTAGTTTCTTATTATGAATGTAGTAGTGCTTTGGTAAGTATTACCTGTTTTCTTGTCAAGCTTGGCAGCGGCATAATAGGCTATTCGTCAGTATTGTCACGTATCATACAGGTGTGATTTGTGCAGTCCTTTTGGTAATCTTTAACTGCATTCTTTCCTTGTCATTCTGTTCTTCTGCATGTGTTGTCTTCTTTTCTGTAGGTATTAATGTTGTTTGCTTTCTTTTGCTGCTAAACCACTCATCGAATCCAAATACAGTCTCCATGTAGTATATGCAAATCTGTTTGAAACATATTCATTGTGGCAGTCCAGGAAACCCAGCTGGATAGATGTTCCTTCATGAGACAGTTTGGAAACACTTCAGAGAAAGTAATGGAAGCTGTCTGACTGCTGCAAAAGTCCAAAGCAAATCTATACCAATCTCTGCATAAGTAAATATTTTTGGATTTCATAGCTGCCAGAGGTATAGCAGGCCCTCAATATTTGTGAGGGTTAGGGGCAGAGCCGGCCCGTGAATAGGTAAAATCGTGAATAATTTTTGGGATCGGCTCTGACCCACCCCCCCAAGCCTCCCTCCTGCGTCCCCAAACTTACCTGGTGGTCTAGCGGCAACGTGAGGCAGGAGCGATCTTCCTACGCTCCTGCCCCATGCAGAGCTGTGCTGTGCACCGGTGTTGTGAGTTTCTGTGGTCTCACGAGACTACAACAGGAGTTTTCGTTGTAGTCTTGTGGAGACCACTGGACTCTTATTTGCTGAATACTCTGATGATTGAATTCATTTTTGTCTTGGTTTCTTATCCAAAAAGAGGCTTTTTTATAACTCACCCCCCATCTAAGTATGTCTCTGAATCCCTTGCTTAATATACCATTCAATTAATTCCACACACTGACCGTCTGTTTACTCTTTCTCTCTGCCTTGAACCTGCACACCTCAGTACCACAATATTTTAATGGTTTCACTGTATTTGATCGTTTTTCTTTGTAACAGAGCACTGACATCCTTATCCTATGTTCTTGCCACTTCTCCCTCCATCATTTGTTTTTCCATATCCATTCATTCACCCGGTGCCCTGAACAATATCAAAATTTTCTAAGATGGAAACACATTATTTATGAGGAGACAGAGAGGCCACAAATAACATATCTATTAGATATATATTCTTACATCTCGATGTTAGCTTAAACTGTACACAGTCATAAGTGTTCATTTTACTTAATATGACATCTTGAATCAAGATTAGCCCTTACTGGTGTGTGGACCTGATTATTTTTGCTTTGCTTAATTGACAGCTGCACTCTGCTGTGTGATTGTTTTTCTTAGCTTTTAAGCTTCAAAGTCACTTAGAAGTCAGCACTACCTTGCTGGGTGGTAAAATATGAGATACTTGCCTCAGTTGTATAATATCCCTTTCCTTGGGTCATGTGGGAACAATGTGCTTGTATATATTGGGGCTATGGATGCTATAAAGTTCACAGATCCCAGGAGGGAAGAAATCTCCATCACTATAGAGCAGAGCTGGTAAAGAGCTGAAGTCTGGGGCCCTTCATTATGACACTCAGGGGAAGATTCTCAAAACGAAAATGTGCCTTTAACGTGCTCCAGCCGGTTTAGCGTGCATGCATTCTAGTGGCAGATTATCAAAATGGCTTACCATCTTTTCCACATCTCCTAGCAGACTCCGATACTGCCATGTAAATGTAGTTCAACAAGGAGAGTGTGGCCCAGTGGTTAAAGTTACAGCCTCAGCACACTGAGGTTGTGGGCTCAAACCCACATTGCTCCTTGTGACCCTGGGCAAGTCACTGAGAGCTCCATTTACGAAGCCGCGTTAGCGGTTTAATGCGCGTAATAGCGCACGCTAATTTGCCAGCTGCTACCGCCTCCTCTTGAGCAGGCGGTAGTTTTTCAGCTAGCGCAGGGGTTAGCGTGCGCTTAAAATGTACGTGCAATAAAGCCATTATCGCGGCTTCGTAAAAGGAGCCCTTAATCTCCCCATTGCCCCAGGTGAACCTGCCGGGACACACAGGGAAAACTGCTTGAGTACCTGAATAAATGCATGTAAACCGTTCTGAGCTCCCCTGGGAGAACGGTATAGAAAATTGAATTTAAAAAAAAAATATTAAAATGAGCATTCTGAGTGAATCTCTATCATTGCCGAGTGATTACCTAACCTCGTTATGCAACATTTGTGGCCATAATTTGCTGACAGATCTGAACTGTTGTAGCCTTAATTTCTGATCAGTGCCTGAACATTGATTGGCTTAGGAACTGACAGGAAAGTAAGGTTTGACTGCTCAGACCACCCCCTCCAAATTAAAAAAACCAAACAAATCCCAAATCAAAGATCAGCAGGAAGGAAGTCCACTCTCTCCTGCCGCATCGCACTATCTCCTGGCACTACTTCCTGTCCTGCAGCAGGAGAGATGCCTACTTCCTCCCACCATCACTCAACCCCCCTGACAACTCCCCTTGTGCCCCCCTTGCCCCTCCCTATCTTATTCACTAAGTCTGGCCGGAAGGATGCTTACCCACCCTGGCTGGCAGGCACGTCTCTTACAAAATGGCAGGCCTACCCCTTCCCATTGCAACTTGTGATGTGCCGGGGAGGGACCTAAGGCTCTGATTGGCCCAGGTACTTAAGGCCCTTTCTGTCAGTGCCTGAGCCAATCAGTGCTCAGGCACTGATCAGAAAGTAAGGCTACAACAGCTCGGACCTGTTGCCATTTTGTAAGAGGTGGGTAGGCATCCTTCTGGCCGGACTTCGTGAATAAGGTAAGGATGGGCATGGGTGGAGGTGGTCATCGGGGGCATGGGGAGGTTGGGGAGGGTGGGCAATGGTGGTGTTATAAAATTATTATTAAATGGATGGAACTCCACCAATAAACTACACACCCTCTCAAAGAGAGGAATATAATTTATAAAAAAAATATTAATATGAGGAAAATTAGTTTGCTTGATTAAAATTTAGCTCTATAGTAATAATGTATTAAGTTAAAAAGACCAAGATTCAAAGCATTTGCAAACAAACTAGAATTTTATTTCTCACCAAGCAAGATTAAGCATAAAATTAAAATCAAGCCGGTAAAGCAGTTACAGATAGGATTTTTGAGCAAAGATAATAGGATACAGTAGAGAAATGTTGCTAAATCAGAAGAATCAATTTATCTGGATTCAAAAAGTTACTCACAATGTGAATAGTCCTTAAAATGGAGAAGAGGCCACATGGTAGGGCCAAGCACATGGTCTAGAACAGTGGTCTCAAACTCAAACCCTTTGTGGGACCACATTTTGGATTTGTAGGTACTTGGAGGGCTGCAGAAAAAAATAGTTAATGTCTTATTAAAGAAATGACAATTTTGCATAAGGTAAAACTGTTAAAGGAAAGTTTTATAAAGTATAAAGAGTTTAACCTCACGCAAAATTGTCATTTCTTTAATAAGACATTAACTATTTTTTCTGCGGCCCTCCAAGTACTCTATTTTTTCTGCAGCACTCACATTTAAAGTTTAATATATTTTCTTTCTCAAAACTGGCACATTTCTATTACTAAATTGAAAATAAAATCATTTTCCTACCTTTGTTTGGTAATTTCATCAGTCTTGGGTTGCACTTTATTCTTCTGACTGTGCATCCAATATTTTTTCTCTTCTTTCAGCCTCCTGTATGCTTCCTCTCCTCCAGACCTCATTCCCTCCCCAACATTTTCTTTCTTTTTCTATGTCTGTCTTTCTCTGATTCCTTGTCCCATTTTTTGCTTTGTTTCTGGCTCCCTGTCCCCCCGCTTCTTTCTTTTTTCCTTCTGGCTCCCTGTCCCCCCTTCTTTCTTCCTTCCTTCCTGCCCTCACCCATGCCACCGCCGCCAGGGAATAGGCTGCTGCTGCTGCCATCGGGAACAGGCCGAGATCTCCATGGGGCCGACCAACTCTGCTCAACGTCAATTCTAACGTCAGAAAGGACGTTCCGGGCAACAAGGCAGCGATTGGCTAGCCAGAACGTCCTCTCGACGTCAGAATTGAGGTTGGGCGGCGAGAGAAGCAGAGAGATCAAAGAGCATGGTGCTGGCGGTGAGAAGGGAAGGGAAGCAGTTGGGCACCCCTGCTCTAGACGAGCCGCATTCTAGGAAGAACAGTGGAGAGTGACTAGTTGTGCGGACCGCCCCCCCTTGGTACGCCACTGGAGCAGCAGCATGTCTGGCCGGCTCATTCCATTCAAAGCCACGGGTGGCGGCTCCTTGCGAGATCCGCGCCTGCGTCTGAAGTCTCTCTGATGTTGTGAGGTCAGAGAGGCTTCTGATGCAGGAGCGAATAGCGCAAGGAGCCGCCAACCCGCGGCTTTGAACGGAACGAACCGGCCAGACCCGCTGCTGCTCCAAAAGGAAGGAATTATTCAGTCCAGACCGCGGGCCGCAAATAAAACTTGGAGAGCCACATGTGGCTTGCGGGCCGTGTGTTTGAGACCGCTGGTCTAGAAGCACATGATTGCAGAGAGAATGATGTAGCATAGTGATCCAGGGAAAAGAAGAGTTGTTGAAGCTTGATCCAGGCTGGTTCCAGAGGGAGAGAGAGCATCTGTTAGAAAGGATTCACATGATACTATATGATTCACATGATAATACTACTCAAGAATCTATTGCTTTTGTTCAACAATATTCTACTTACGCTCAAACAATTTCACAGATTGTGTTGAAACATTGGCACATTGTAAAATTTGCGATTCCAACTATAAGTGACAAGCCCATATGTTCTTACAAGCAAGGTAAGAGCATTGGTGAAAGTATAAATCACAGTATTCTGAGGGAAACAAAAACTCATATCAAGGGAATTCATCTGCCCTGTGGACAATGCCAATGGTGTATTTACACTCTAGCGGGTGAAATATGGAATCATCCTATTACGGGTAAAACATATCAAACTAGGCATTTCACTAATTGCAATTCTCATCATGTTATATACTTGATACAATGTCCTTGTCTTAAGCTACATATCGGACGTACAACTTGCACGATAAAAGTGAGATACCCAAAAGGAAAGTTCCCCTCTGGTTCGCCATTGGAAACTGTGCGGACACAAGTTAATAGATTTGAAATGGTGGGTCTTAGATGCTATACAGATAGGGTGGGAGGGAGGCAATATTGAACGAACCTTGAATCTTAGGGAACTGAGATGGATGTTTGAACTCCAAACTATGGCTCCGGAGGGTTTGAATGAAACTACGGACTGGATGCCCAAGTTGATAGTTGATCAGGCCTCCTCAGTAGATCATGTGATGCTATGACATCATAATTGGGGAGGGTATTTTAGTGCTGGGTTAGAAGGCCGTGGCCATTTTTGAATGTCTGGTTATACTAGGAGAAGCTATGCTGTAATGTCCAGGTAAAATAAAAAAATATAAAGTATATAAAAAAGATAAGGTAGTATTAGAGTATTAGAATATGAGGAGAAGCTGTAATGTCCAGGTAAAATACAAAATATAAAGCATATGAAAAAGATAAAGTAGCATTAGAGCATTAGAATAATAGTGGGATTTTAATGCTTGTAGAGTAACTCCCTCTTTTGCTAACCTTTATGTTTTAGTTCCCCTGACCTTGAGAAAGTTCGGCGAAACGCGTCGGGAAGGGGAATGGACATTGAATAAGCTAAGTCTATTATTTATATATTTATATAAAATAATTGAAATAAGTAAATAGTTGGGAAATAGTACTTGGAATCATGAAGAATCCCACCACCTGTATCTATTGATAAGGGTGGATATCTGAATTCCTAAGATGTACTATTGTAAAGAAACTGGACTAAGAAAGAATTTATAAAGCATTGATATATTATCTAGCGCTACTATACTATCTAAGTTGGAGTGAACTGTTTTGGTGTACAGACTGTAATGAGTCATTGATAAGATCTGTTAGGTAGGAGAGTCCTAGGCCTTTAAGCTATCTCATCAGTTAGATTGGGCAGGTGCCAAGGGATGGTGGGCCTGGTTTCACTCTGTTCAGTAGTTTCTGCACCTTGGTTTCTGTGACAGGTTCAAACTCTTCCATTTTTGTCTCTAGTTTCCCCCTTCTGTTTTTCTATAGTTATGTTGTCATTTAATCCGTTGTCCTTCTGTAGATTTCCCATTGAATGGGTGTATAGTTGAGTATGAGGGAGTGCTGAAAAGTTATCAGCCCAACCAAGAAAAAAAATAATGTGATCTGAAACAATGTCAAAACTGAATTTTGTTTCTGCAAATTAACACTTAACAAAATAAGATAACACTCCAGCTACAGTGGCAAAATAACACTCAGAATTTAGGAAGCTGGTTAGTTGGGATGAGAACTTTTCAGCACCCCCTGTATATACATTAGGTAGGCCTGGGACATTCTGAAAATTTGGGTGTAGTGTTATAGATTGCTGGGTCTCTGTGTCCAACTTGGGCACTGAGATTTACACCAGGTTTCAGCAGGCATAAGTCTGGTGCCTACTTGGATAGTGGTAATAGAAGACTATTCAAGAGAATAAGGACCAGAAAATAAAAAGCAGATTGTCTTGTAGCTTCATAATGGGCTTTCTTGGGATCTGGTAGCACAAGAGACCTCAGATTTCTAGAAGGGATATAAGAGATTGTGAAGGAGGAAAGAAAAGATGGAACACCAAGATAGTGAACTTTATGTGTTAAA